>NC_050570.1:35418232-35759065 GCF_013265735.2 Oncorhynchus mykiss
ACCCCTACCTTGTCACAAAACAACTGATTGGCTCAAACGCGTTAAGAAGGAAAGAAATTCCACGTTAACTTTTAACAAGGCACACCTGTTAATTTAAATGCATTCCAGGTGACTACCTCGTGAATCTGGTTGAGAGAATGCCAAGTGTGCAAAGCTGTTTATAAAGGCAAACTGTGGCTACTTTGAAAAATCTCAAATATAAAATATATTTTGATTTGTTTAACACTTTTGGTTACTATGTTATTCCATATGTGTTATTTCATAGTTTTGATGTCTTCACTATTATTTTGCAATGTAGAAAATAGTAAAGAAACTGTTGTATGAGTAGGTGTGTCCAAACATTTGACTGGTACTGTATATGACTTTAAGTGAACTGTTAAAACTGTGCTGTGTACTTGGGAAGCCTACCTTGGCTTCTAGGTGATTCTCATTGTAGGCTGCTGCCACAAGTCAAAATAGGGTCCTGTAATGCCCCCTAGAGCATTTTTGTCAAATAAATAAACAGTCATGTAAATTCTAATTATATATACAAAAGTATGTCACCCCTTCAAATTAGTGGATTCAGCTATTTCAGCCACACTCGTTGCTGACAGGTGTATAAAATCGAGCACACAGCTATGCAATTTCAATAGACATTGGCAGTAGAAAGGCCTTACTGAAGAGCTCAGTGACTTTCAAGTTGGCGTCATCATAGGATGTCACCTTTCCAGCAAGTCAGTTCGTCAAATTTCTTCCCTGCTAGAGCTGCACCGGTCAACTGTAAGTGCTGCTATTGTGAAGTGGAAACGTCTAGGAGCAACAATGTCTCAGCTGCGAAATGGTATGCCATACAAGCTCACAGAACGGGACTGCCCAGTGCTCAAGCCCGTAGCATGTAGAAGTCGTCTATTCTCGTTTGCAACACTCACTACCGAGTTCCGAACTGCCTCTGGAAGCAACGTCAGCACAATAACTGTTTGTCTGTAGCTTCAGGAAATGGGTTTCCATGGCCGAGCTGCCGCACACAAGCCTAAGATCACCATGTGCAATGCCAAGCGTCTGCTGGAGTGGTGTAAATCTCGCCGCCATTGGACTCTGAAGCAGTGGAAACACGTTCTCTGGAGTGATGAATCGCGCTTCACCATCTGGCAGTCCGACGGACAAATCTGGATTTGGCAGATGCCAGGAGAACACTTCCTGCCCCAATACAAAGTGCCGTATGTAAAGTTTGGTGGAGGAGGAATAATGGTCTGGGGACGTTTTTCATGGTTCGGACTCAGACCCCTTACTTCCAGTGACGGGTGTGTGTGTATTACAGAGCGGAGGGGTTTGGGCTGTGTTCCCATGTCCATGCATGGCCCCCAGAGTAAAGTAAACACAGCAGCTCTTTTCTCATCCCAGCCGTCAACAGGCTCTCCCCAGGCCCGAGCCAGAGACCACACACCCAGACCACACATATGTATATATATACACACACACACACACACACACACACACACACACACACTACCCAGACCTCTCCGCAGCACATATCCCTCCACATGCTCTCTCGCATACACACAGACCACACAGCGCCAGCTCGGCCCCTCGCACGCAACCGAGCAGAGCTGTCATTCTGCCCAGCCTCGTGTGTGTGTGTCTTCGCATGTATTCCTAAGACAGGGATAGAATCACTCCTGTTGAGGTAACACAACAGTCATGTTGTGCAGTTATGCAGAAGAAGACACACATTCCCCCTCCACTCTGACTCCCACCCTAAACATATGGGCTAGATGAATGACAGATAAGGGGCTTGTTTAAGGCTTGTTAACCTCTTATCTTCTCCATGTCAGATGCCCCTGCTCCTAGATTTCCTCTGACAAGCACAAGACAGCAGGGGTTATGCTACTTAAGTTACATCCCCTTTGAGTCAAGGGTGTGTGCCTAGTCCCCTCCTGGACTCAGTGTTCACCCATGACTGCGTGGCCGCGCATGACCCCCAACACCCTCATCAAGTTTGCTGACGACACTGACGACCTAGGTCTGATCACGGACTACGATGAGGCAGCCTATAGCAAGGTCAGAGACCTGGCAGTGTGGATCAGGGCAACAGCATCTCCTTCAATGTCAGCAAGACAAAGGACTACATTGATGGGGCTGTAGATGACTGGGTTGACAGAGCTTGAATAAAAACATTTTTTTTACAATCCAGGTGTGCAAAGCTCTTAGACTTAACCAGAAAGACTTGCAGCTGCCAAAGGTGATTCTAGCGTGTATTGACTCAGGGGTGAGTACTTATGTACTGTACAATAAATTAGATATTTCTGTACTTCCTTTTCAATAAATTTGCTACAATTTCTAAAAATGTGTTTGCACTAAGTCGTTATGGCAGGGTTTCCAAACTCGGTCCTCTGGACCACAAGGGGTGCACATTTTTTAAAACGTTTTTTTTAATGCCCTATCACTACACCGATGATTAAAATAATCAACTAATCATCAGGGTTTGATCATTTGAATTAGCTGTGTAGTGTTAGGGCAAAAACGTAAATGTGCACCTCTTGGGGCCCCGAAGATCGAGTTTGGGAAACAATGCATTATGGGGTAACGTGTGTAGATGGGTGAGAGAAAAAAAATTCAGGCTTTAAAACAGCAACGTGGAATAAGTCAAGGAAAGACGCTGCTTTTTAGAGTATTGCTCTGTCTTTGCTCCCTCCCTAACCTCAACCTCGTCGGTCAATAATCAATGAAATGCTCCGAAGGATTGGCTACTTAGATTTTTGCTATTTTTTTTGTACCCAAAAAGCTTTAACATGGGGACACGGATATGTGATCCACTACATTAACTTTCTGAAGGCACTTCAATTACCTCGTACCCCTGCACATTGACTTGGTACTTGTACTTCCTGTATACAGCCATGTTATTCTTACTCATTATTGTTATTCGTATTCACTGTGTATTTATTCCTTGTCACTATTTATATAATTTTTTTCCGTATTTGTTTTTCATCTTCAACTCTGCATTGTTGGAAAAGTACACGTGAGCATTTCACTATTTGTCTACACCTGTTTTTTACGAAGCATGTGACAAATATTCCTATTCTTTATTTGAGTTAACAGACCCCCGTCTCTTTACGCAACAAGCTCTTAACTAAACGTGTATAGAAAGATTTGTTCAACAAGCCTACACGTATGCTCTGAGATGATGTTGCCACGAATCTGCTGCGTCACCCCTGGTTGCTTGTCTGCTCTGTTCCGTGTGAATTCCTGCCTTGTTTGTGGGGAACGTGTTTTGGATTTAGTGTTTGCAAAGCAGTTAGGTTTTCAACCGGACCTGGCAGCAATTTATTGCCACACGTGTTAGCGAAAAATATAAAAAACCCTCATACTGGCTTTTTTTTTTGTTGATATTCTCACATCCATTCATAACACATCTATCCTGTTTTCCTCCTTTTTGATAGGCTAATAGTTGCACATTTCTTCCAGAATTTTAACTGGCCTGTGTCATTTCTCTTCCACATTGGCATATCATCTACGCAGGTGATTGGTGTTTTACTGTCTATGTTCTCCCCCATTATTACATACACATTACACGTACCTCCTCTAGGTATTAGGCTAGGCCTAGCTATACAGTCTCATACACACATTGAGTAGGTTATGTGGAATCGATGAGGGCGAGCACGTTTATTTATTATTCTCTCCGAGGTTTACATTCTTCCTTTCCTCCCCCTTTTTTCTCCCTCTGTCTGGTCTCAGACTCGGAGCTCCTACCAGCACCTTCATGTCCTCCTGTCTGTGTAGAAGTTGTAGCCTTCCTACTTAAACTCTTAGACACCTTTTTTAAGATGTATTAAATATCTTATAATAATACATTTTATAAAGACATGAAAAAGTAATAATGCATTGTAACTGTACATTACAACTGTCTCTCTCTCCTCATCTCCATGTTAATAGCCATTATTGTCCTCTCCTCCCGCTGCCCCTTGGCATGTTCACAGGTTGCTGACTGATTCTTCCTGTGTTCCTGCACACGCGTGACGATCAGCGTGACCTACCATGTCTCGTGTCCGCCAGCCCCCGCTGGTCACGGGCATCTCGCCCAACGAGGGCACCTCATGGACCAAGGTCACCATCCGAGGAGAGAACCTGGGCACGGGTCCCGCTGACCTCGTTGGTACGACACACACATGTATACATGAAAGCACAAACTTGCACAGACACTTAGTGTGTCTATCAAGCTGTATATGCCACAATCAGCAAATCCGCTATATGCGCAGGGGCTAGGTGCGGATAGGAGAAAATCTTTGAAGGTCATTTCATTGAAGAATGGAGGGGGTGGGGTGAGAAGTGAGGACCAGGTGGAACTATAGTTAGTATCTATATTCTATAGGGTGGGTGTGTCCACTGCACTTCACCTCTGGCCTTAATATTGCTCCAGTAGATTGGAGGAGTGAGGTGAAAATGTTTTGGCTCTCGTAGCAAAAACAAAAAGTAACATCCTATCTTTGGGTACATTTTGGTTTCAAATTTAACGACGATGGAGAACCAGATGACTTGGACTAACATGTTTGCAGACACCAATAAATGTCTCAAAATACAACACTGCCCCTTTAAGACAAAAATAAAAACCCTCTTTACCTGACTCGCTTTTCAAAGCAATTTCAAGGAAATGTACATGTTTTGTGCTCTTGTAGGAAGCAATCAATCCCCTATTGCTGACTACAAATTATCTATAACTGGGCTAATGACTCACTAAATAGCAAAGAACATGAACAAAATGTGCCCACGTGGCTACATGCAGCTCTTGCTTTGATCTCAAAACAAGCGCATCTACTCACGACCACAGCTGTAAACACAGTCCAGTTCAAAGTAAATGGCACATATCCATATATGGCAATGATCTATTTGAATATAAGCCTACTGCAGCTCTGATTGGTTATGCCACACCAGTCTGTGTTGAGTCTTGTGCAATAGAATCCTACTCCGATGCGTTCTGCCTACAACAAAATCTCTTGCATAGTTTGTTTTTGTTTCTGTATGTTGCATTGAAAGTGGCTAATATTGCGTTGATTCAATCACAATTGCCACAATAAAGGGTAACATTGATAGTGTTAACTAACAGGTACGCTGCATGGCAGTCTCGGGCTGCTGCGCGCAGCTTAGAGGGAACATTGGTCAAATTTAAATATGAGTGCCTGACAGTGAAACCCGCTGATAAGAAACAACCTACATGCCGGAATCCCACACAGCCAACAACCTGTCCAAAGCCCTGTGTTCGGGATGGCTAGACTGGGCCCTTGATGAAAATAAACTGTTGTATCACCACACGGGACAACATTGTGGCTGCAGTGAGGCAACTAAACTGGCTCTGGCTAAATTGCTTTGGCCACAATCTCCATCTCATCGTCACCAAAGGCGTGAACAGCAAAAGCGCACACACAGGCAGGGCTCGAGGCCTATGTGGAACCCTGGTGGGCACTTTTTTGCAGATCTGGCAAAAAAAAGAGGGCCCTACTGAAGGCTGAGACGGAGCTGAACCTCCCAAATCACAGCCTCATTCTGGTGAGAAATTAGCCTATTCAATGTTTGAAGAATACGATATGCCAGGGATGGGCAACTGGCGGGTCCCACTTTTGAAGGCCCTAGGAAAACACACAAAATAAATATATATATATATTTTTTTTTTGATGTCTGAAGTTCACATACACCTTAGCCAATTACATTTAAACTCAGTTTTTCACAATTCCTGACATTTAATTCTAGTAAAAATTCCCTGTCTTAGGTCAGTTAGGATCACCACTTTATTTTAAAAATGTGAAATGTCAGAATAATAGCAGATAATTATTTATTTAAGCTTTTATTTCTTTCATCACATTCCCAGTGGGTCAGAAGTTTACATACACTCATTTGGTAGCATTGCCTTTAAATTGTTTAACTTGGGTCAAACGTTTCAGGTAGCCTTCCATAAGCTTCCCACAATAAGTTGGGTGAATTTTGGCCAATTCCTCCTGCCAGATCTGGTGTAACTGAGTCAGGTTTGTAGGCCTCCTTGCTCGCACACACTTTTTCATTTCTGCCCACACATTTTCTATAGAATTGAGGTCAGGGCTTTGTGATGGCCACTCCAATACCTTGACTTTGTTGTCCTTAAGCCATTTTGTCACAACTTTGTTATGGCGGTTTTTGAGCAGTGGCTTCTTCCTTGCTGAGCAGCCTTTCAGGTTATGTCAATATAGGACTTGTTTTACTGTGGATATAGATACTTTTGTACCTGTTTCCTCCAGCATCTTCGCAAGGTCCTTTGCTGTTGTTCTGGGATTGATTTGCACTTTTTGCACCACAGTACGTTAACTTCTAGGAGACAGAACGCGCGTTATGATGGCTGCGTGATCCCATGGTATTTAGACTTGCGTACTATTGTTTGTACAGATGAACGTGGTACCTTAATTAAGACATTTGGAAGTTGCTCCCAAGGATGAACCTGACTTGTGGAGGTCTACAAATGTTTTTCTGAGGTCTTGGCTGATTTTCTTTTGATTTTCCCATGATGTCAAGCAAAGAGGCTCCGAGTTTGAAGGTAGTCCTTAAAATATGTCCACAGGTACACCTCCAATAGGCTAATTGACATCATTTGAGTCAATGAGAAGCTTCTATAGCCATGACATTTTCTGGAATTTTCCAAGCTGCTTAAAGGCACATTCAAGTTAGCATATGTAAACTTCTGACCCACTGGAATTATGATACAGTGAATTATAAGTGAAATAATCTGTCTGTAAACAATTGTTGGAAAAATGACTTGTGTCATGCACAAAGTAGATGTCCTAACCGACTTTCCAAAACTATAGTTTGTTAACAAGAAATGTGTGCACTGGTTTTAATGACTCCAACCTAAGTGTATGTAAACCTCCGACCTTAAATTTTGTGTGTGTATGTATATATATATCTATATATTATTTTTTCACCTTTTATTTAACCAGGTAGGCCAGTTGAGAACAAGTTCTCATTTACAACTGCGACCTGGCCAAGATAAAGCAAAGCAGTGCGACACAAACAACATCAGAGTTACACATCGAATAAACAAACGTACAGTCAATATCACAAAATAAAAAATGTCTATGTACAGTGTGTACAAATGGCGTGAGGAGGTAAGGCAATAAATAGGCCATAGTAGCGAAGTAATTCCAATTTAGCAAATTAACACGAGTGATAGATGTGCAGATGATGATGTGCAAGTGGACATACTGGTGTGCAAAAAAGTAAATAAAAGCAATATGGAAATGAGGTAGGTAGATTGGATGGGCTATTTTCAGATGGGCTGTGTACAGCTGCAGCGATCGGTTAGTTGCTCAAATAGCTGATGTTTTAAGTTAGTGAGGGAGATACAAGTCGATTTTTGCAATTCGTTCCAGTCATTGGCAGCAGAGAACTGGAAGGAAAGATGGCTAAAGGAGGTGTTGGCTTTGGGGATGACCAGTGAGATAAACCTGAGTGACCTTTATATTTTTATATATATATATATATATATATATATATATATATATAAAATATACTGTATTTTTGAGTGACTTATCTATTTCGGTGATTTATATATATATTTCAGTGACTTAATTGTTTATTCTTTTTTAAATGTTTTACTCAGTCTGGGTCTGAACTTACTGTTCCAAGTAAGAATATTAGAATACACATATAGAATTTTTATATATTTTTAATTGAACCTTTATTTAACTAGGCAAGTCTGTTAAGAACAAATTTTTATTTACAATGACGGCCTACACCGGCCAAACCCGGACAACCTGGGACAATTGTGCACCTCCCTATGGGACTCCCAATCACGGTCGGTTGTGATACAGCCTGGATTCGAACCAGATTGGAACCAGGGTGTCTAGTGACGCCTCAGGCACTGAGATGCAGTGCCTTAGACCGCTGCGCCACTCGGGAGCCACTGATAGCCACTCAATTAACCCAGCCTGGTGCCCCTGTTTGATATTTTTAGTCAGTGTCACTCATATATTATATTAAAATCTGCAACCAGCAAATGTTCCTCTCCGTCCAATGGCAAAATGTGTGGAATTGCAGCAAACCTGCTTTAAACTACATATTTTTTAAATGTCTCTGCGCTGTCAAGAAGGGGGCTGCTAAAATGTTTTGTTCGCAATGTGATGGGGGGGGGGGGGGGTTGCCATGTGAGTACGCAGACGCACGAGCATCTGTGGCCCCTCGTGAATTCAGATTTTGTGTCCCCCACCCCAGCAAATTTGCCAATCCCAGAGCTATGCTATATTCAATTATTGTTCACGTAGAATTATGTTATTCAGGTGCACTGAATACATTTTTTTTCTCAGAACATAAGCTAATTTTATTGTGAAATTACTATTGGCTTATAGTAATGCAACATTGAATCATTCAATGTTGTTGGGGGGTGGGGGGGGGGGTGTTGTCATTTATAGCAAACGGCGACAGCTTGTAAATTGCAAACTATGCATATTGACATTTGTTTGTTTTATCCTGCCAATCAAATGTTTTCTTCCAAGGCATTGTTTAACTAGGTGGGGAACCTAACCAAAAATGGTAGAGCGGGTTTTGGCGGAAGCACCAGCCATTGAACGAGTCCTGGTCTCGGATCGTAAACATAATCGCCTCATCCTAAAATGGCAGGATAAAGACCTCTTGCCATCTGTCCAAGCAGCACTGAAACCTGTGGCTGACTTCACTGATGTCCTCTCGGTTGAGAGTTAGTGGAGCCTGTGTTCCAGTTACTTGGGGGAGATCTGCTCATGCCGGCCTCCCCAACGACACCGGCCTGACACAAAGCCTCAATAGGGAGATGTCCAGAAGATGTTCTCGAGGACAAGTACAGCCTACCGGAAATAAAATGGCTTTATCCTCGTCTTCCCTCCTCGACCCAAGATACAAAGGGCATGATTTGAACGAGATGACAGATGCACTCTTCAAAGAGATTGTGGAAGCAGGGGGTGCCGGAGCCGGGGTGTCGGTGCAATTGCTGCTATTGCAACTGAGGGAGATGATGACTCGAATGATGGTGCGAGTGCGCCACCATCTGCCAAGAAAAGGAATTTAGGGGATCTCCTCCAGAAGCGAGGAGTTCAAAACACTGCCCCTGTTCCCCTCAGAGTCCGTGCAGACACCGAACCTACTAACAACCTGCAGGAACAGCCTGACCCAACAAATAATCCCCTGACCTGGTGGTGAGACAACCAGACTCGCTATCCATTGATGTCGAAGCTGGCACGCAGATGCGTGTGTATTTGAGCCAAGGAACACCGCATCAGAGCGAATGTTCAGCACTGTGGGGATACATTTGTTAACCCTGTCCGCTTGTGCCTCAAGCCGGACAAAGTCAATATGCATAGTTTGCATTTTACAAGCTGTCGCCGTTTGCTATAAAATAGCAAAACATTTTATTCTATATTTATTTAATTATTTTTGTTTTATTATGGCCCTATAGATATACTGTTAATATTTGCTCTTACCTATTTATGTTGCTGTTGTTAGTGGTAATTTATCGTATAAGCGCTAGCCTATGGCACTTTAGTAGAGAAAGTTTGTGTAGACTTTCTATAAAACAATGCAGGTTTTTATTGATTTATGTTAAATAAATATCTGTTAAAAAAGGTTGGGTGTCTGTGTCTGACAATTAATGAATTATTCAAGAGCAAGACAGTTAGGCCCATATCCGCTAGTGTGGTGCTGATAACTGTGCACATATGACACGCCGACCATGACACCTGAAATTCCATGACCAGCACTAACACACACACACACACACACACACACACACACACACACACTGTTATTTAGATTTGACTTTCAACAGTCAAATCACTTCCTAGAATGTTTTGTCTCCCACTTTCCTGTAATGGTAATCTCAAAATGAGCCAGTGTGTGAATTCATTGGTGCGGTTGTTTTTGATGCATTCAATTATTCTGTTTGTGATGTGAATGTTTTCACTGGCACTGATGACATTTGTTTGTGTGTGTGTGTGTGTGTGTGTGTGTGTGTGTGTGAGAGAGAGTGTGTTAGACTGTGTACAGTAGAGTTCATGCCGTTATGACCCGTCCGCAGTTGGACTCCGTAACTAATTTACCCAGAGCCAGGCTAGAGCCTTACTAGCCTACAGTCTACCACAGAACTCTCTGGACCAGTCAGCGATGGTCAGGCTCTGCTTACATTACACGGACTGTTTGTTGCTGTTGATCAAATTGAATGGGTTTTCATGACTTCATGAAGTGGAAAACACATTTTTATGAATCTAGATTAGATGAAATTACTTTTTTGTTTCGTTTAACCCGAATGCATTTAAAACACCCAAGATAATCAACATTGGTTAAGTGAAAAAATAATGACTAACATTTTAGAATGTCATTTAACTAACTGATTTTATATGCTGAAGAAAATGATTGGATATCTGAATCATATTGAATTGGATGCCTTTGGCAGAGATTTTTCTGCCATTGTAATCCTTGGGCAGGCCACCTAAGCATGTAAAAAAATAGAATAATATTGTTTTAAATACATTTTCGGCATGGAAAAACTTCAACACCTGAAACCAGATATAAACTATGTATGAAAGATAATAGACCTATATATTTCTTTAGTCTTTGAGAACTAACAATCACCAAAATAAAAGTTAGGGAGTATGAAATTCCAAAAGCAATGAATTTAGCAGTATTGATTTTGTTATGTTTGTGCGTAAGAACACAGATTTAGCCATGGAAAAATGCATAGTTGCATAAAATTAGCCTTAAAACTGCAAAATGTTGTCTCAGCTCTATGGTAAAATGTGTAGAATTGCAGGAAATTAGCTTTAAAATGAAAAATGGATCTCAGCTCCATGGAGAACATGTTTGAATTGCAAGAAAAAATGCAAAAGAAAGAAGAAAAAACTACACCACCATCAAATGTTCTACAAAAAATTGGAATATAAGTGAACATGATTTGTTTAATAGATATTTTTAAGTAGAACAGATTGTTGGTTAAAATACTTATCAGGTTAATCATTTTATCTAAATACTGCATGTTTTGTTTAAATGTAATCTGAATTGAATTGCCAAAAAGTGTAAGATATTTTATAATTAGTGAATTTGTTTCACAGAATTTTTTTTTTATTGAATTTTTTTAACAGAACTTTAAAAACGGAACACATTTTTTAAAAAGCTAAGCATCTGTGGCCACAATTTTTTTTACTTTGAAAAAGAGTAGCGCTAGTGAAACAAAAATAAACTCCACTACCCCTTTTCTTTTTGCTGCATTTTATGAACTTTTTTATATTGTCAAAATGTCACCAATTAGAATATACCTAGAATTTCAGTGTGTTATTTTCAAGAATTAAAATCAAGACACCCGCGAATGAAAGACATGGCCTCACACATACTTGGACTTGGCAGGTGGAGTCCTGGCCAATCATTTGGATCTATTTCTGACCACTAATGTCCCCAGAGCCTAAAATTTAGCCTTTTAATGTATATGTTAGATAGCAAAAAAATAGTGTTTTTGCATATGACCAGTACAGAGGCAGGAAATGTGCTTTAATTTAATGGCCATATTATTATTCACAGTTTGTTTCAAGGGTTATTTTTGTATCATCTCTCACAAGCTTTTATGATGTTTGATTACACATGTCTGACACTGTCGAGTTCCATCTAGTCAGATAAATTAGAGGAAGGAGTTTTGCTCTCCTCTCGCTCTTTATTCCAGTGTTCACACTGACAAGGAGAAGAAGGGTCAGAGTGTAAAAGTACAGTAAATAGATATTTATTGAGCCACTTAGCATTGAAGTGACAGCACTCTGTGTGGACAGAATGATGAAGCTGTGAGAGACTCGTGTCAGGGCCACCCACAGGACTGACTGGACCTGGCCTGAACTTTGACCCCTAATGACGGGTTTATTAAACTGCTGTTTGTGTCAATGTGTCATGCCTTTTCTCTCAGTGTTTCTCTCATGTTATTACTTGGTTGTTTATCCTGTTGCTGTTAGCTCGCCTATATATTTGATTAGCCTCACTTCTTTCTCTCTCTCTCAGGTCTGTCCATATGTGGTCACAACTGCTTGCTGACGGCTGAGTGGATGTCAGCCAGTAAGATAGTGTGTCGTGTGGGCCCAGCCAAAGACGATAAGGGAGAGATCATCGTCAGCACCAAGTCAGGAGGCCACGGCACCTCCACCGTCTCCTTCAAACTGCTCAAGGCTGAGAAGATCGGTAAGATACTCCTTCTGCCCTCGGCGACCACGGCAGTTCTAATATAAATCTACAAACACATCTCTCTTTGTCAATCATCAGAGGAACTCTAGAATGACTACCCCGTTGCACAAGAACAGACAATCTTTCTCAGTTTTTCCAAGCTCAGGCAACTAGGAAATAGAGTATGGAAACACACCACAAACCCATACTCTATTGTCCTGTGTTGCTTTACAAACTGTATAGTAGCTCTGTCAGGTACTATAATTGGGTGTGTGTGATCTGGGCTGTCCTCTCAGCGATGATGTGTGTCTGTGCTGTAGGTATTCTGGACCAGTCTGCTGTGTGGGTGGATGAGATGAACTATTACGACATGAGAACCGACCGCTACAAAGGCATCTCCCCCCTCTCCCTACGGCCCAGCAATCCGCTAGGCATCGACTTTGACAAGTAGGGACACACACATACATACATACATACATACACACACACACACACACAGGCTTAAGTCATTGAGTCTAACAAACAAACAATCCCCATGTGGAGATGTTTGAGATGTTATGCCAACACAGCAATGGCTACAACTGGCTTTTTCTGCTGCACAAAGGCACTGGAAACACCATAATTGTGTTTAAAGGAGAGGGAAAGAAAGAAGAGCGGATTGAGTTGGAAAGAAACATTGCAACCCACTACACATGGCCTGAAAGGAAGGAGAAAGAAGAGAGGAAAAAGTGGAATAGAAAGATTGCAAGCCACCACACATGGCCATAGCAGGCAGGTCGTATGGTGTGGCTTCTGCCTCCCACGCGACTGGCAGGGAATGTACAGTCTGTAATGTAATGTTTAGTTCTGGTATATCTGTGCTCTAGGCCTTCTGATGTTTGTTTGGTTTAGAGAGGCCAGGGGATCCAGGGGGCAAGTGATCGCTCGTGGACAGGGAGGAGAGCCCCTGACTGGGCTGCAAACCCTCCATGTCCAGGGTCACTTTCCTGGGCCTACTGGTAGGCTACTACAACCCTTACATCAGTCAGTTAGCTCTAACTAATAAACTGTACGGCTCTTCTCTTCATGTTATAACCACATAGTACAGTCAACACACTCGAAAAGGGTCACACGCACACATACACAGTGCACAATACACAAACGCTTCACATTAATGAATGTAGCCAATTCTGTTCACTATAGAGACGATGGCTAGCTGTTCAGACTAGAAATAGCTGACCAGAAGAATTGAAGCGGACGAAGTCGGACAACCTTTTTAGTTATAGTAATTCAATACGTTTAAACCCATCGTGATTATAATTATGATGTCTTGAACCGATTTTTAAACAGGTTTGTCTGGTGGTGATGTCACTGATTGGTTATACAGAGAGGTCAAACAAGAAGTCATCTTGTTGTGGTACACTTAACTCATGCTCTACAGCAATATATATGGAAGAATCAAATCATTATTTCAATATTGAAAAGGTGACAGAGGAAATGCAGAATAGCTCAATTTGAGGTCATATGGCAAAGAGTCTTACAATCACTGGAGATGGATGCAGTAGGAACATGTGGGTCTGGACAGCTTTGATATCGTTAATGTTTGGGTCTGTCTGTTTTCTTTATCTATATGATTATATTGTTTGAAAAAGTCTATATTTTTAAAGGAAGTCCTCTTGTTGGTCTGCGAAACACTTCCTGGTGATGTCTTCATCAACGTGTTCCTTTTTATTTTGGTCCGCATGCTACAGAGGAACAAACCCCGTCCTAGCACCGTCCAAGCCGCGATGCTCGAGTGATCATTTCCGGAGTCAGGACTGTAACTGCTTATTTTGAGTTAGCCTACTGAACTTGGGCAGGGTTTCTCACAGCGTATACGTATGTGCTTCCTGTCCGTCTGTGTAGAGCAGAGCAGCAGAGCCGATATATATTAAAGCAGGCTTTGATACTTTGCCAGGTTTGGAGGTGAGGGAATAACTGAACAGACTGCGAAAGTTCTCTTTTACTCTCTCTCTCAATCTCCCTCTCTTTTTCTCTCTCGCTCTCTTTCAAGATACATATGTACAGTTGAAGTCGAAAGTTTATACACCTTAGCCAAAAAAAATGTAACCTCAGTTTTTCACAATTCCTGACATTTAATCCTAGTAAAAATTCCCTGTCTTAGGTCAGTTAGGATCACCACTTTATTTTAAGAATCTGAAATTTCAGAATAATAGTAGAGTGATTTATTTCTGCTTTTATTTCTTTCATCACATCCCCAGTGGGTCAGAAGTTTATATACACTCAATTAGTATTTGGTAGCATTGCCTTAAACAATTTAAACTTGGGTCAAACGTTTCAGATTGCCTTCCACAAGCTTCCCACAATAAGTTGGGTGGATTTGGCCCATTCCTCCTGCCAGAGCTGGTGTAACTGAGTCAGGTTTGTAGGCCTCCTTGCTCGCACACGCTTTTTCAGTTCTGCCCACAAATGTTCTATTGGATTGAGGCCAGGGATTTGTGATGGCCACTCCAATACCTTGACTTTGTTGTCCTTAAGCCATTTTTCCCTAACTTTGGAAGTATGCTTGTGGTCATTGTCCATTTGGAAGACTCATTTGCAACTAAGCTTTAACTTCCTGATTGATGTCTTGAGATGTTGCTTCAATATATCCACATAATTTTCTACCCTCATGATGCCATCTATTTTGGTTTGTGCACCAGTCCCTCCTGCAGCAAAGCACCCCCACAACATGATGCTGCCACCCCTGTGCTTCACGGTTGGGATGGTGTTCTTCGGCTTGCAAGCCTCCCCCTTTTCCCTCCAAACATAACAATGGTCATTATGGCCAAATAGTTATATTTTTGTTTCATCAGACCAGAGGACATTTTCTCCAAAAAAGTATGATCTTTGTCCCCATGTGCACTTGCTTTTTTAGTCTGCCTTTTTTATGGTGGTTTTGGAGCAGTGGCTTCTTCCTTGCTGAGCAGCCTTTCAGGTTATGTCAATATAGGACTTGTTTTACTGTGGATATAGATACTTTTGTACCTGTTTCCTCCAGCATCTTCACAAGGTCCTTTGCTGTTGTTCTGGGATTGATTTGCACTTTTCACACCACAGTACGTTCATCTTTAGGAGACAGAACTCATCTCCTTCCTGAGCGTTATGATGGCTGCGTGGTCCCATGGTGTTTATACTTGCGTACTATTGTTTGTACAGATGAACTTTGGAAATTGCTCCCAAGGATGAACCAGACTTGTGGAGGTCTACACATTTCTTTCTGAGGTCTTTGCTGATTTCTTTTGGTTTTACCATGATGTCAAGCAAAGAGGCACCGAGTTTGAAGGTAGGCCTTGAAATACATCCACAGGTGCACCTCCAATTCACCCAAATTATGTCAATTAGCCTATCAGAAGCTTCTAAAGCCATGACATAATTTTCTGGAATTTTCCAAGCTGTTTAAAGGCACAGTCAACTTAGTGTATGTAAACTTCTGACCCACTGGAATTGTGATACAGTGAATTATAAGTTAAATAATCTGTTTGTAAACAATTGTTGGAAAAATGACTTAGATGTCCTAACCGACTTGCCAAAACTATAGTTTGTTAACAAGATATTTGTGGAGTGGTTGAAAAACGAGTTTTAATGATTCCAACCTAAGTGTATGTAAACTTCCGACTTCAACTGTATAAATGTAATATGCCACTTAGGCGCTTTACAAAGCGTCTACTAACAGTGCGGTGAGTACATTTTTATTGTGTGTATATATATATATATATGGTCTAGGAATTCAGTCTGCAACCTGTACATTGCTAGCGAAACACTCGTACCAACTGAGCCACACCGTTACAAGAAGCAGCACGAGAACTTTGAGACGAAAGAGCTTTGAGAGGTTAATTGACGTTAAACTTTCATGGTGATCAAACTTGCAGTTTCACCCTCCCTCTCTTTCTCCCAATTCTTTCCCATGACTACCCATCTTTACCGATCGGCACTGAGATAATTCTGCTCTGCTCTGCTCTGCTGTGTGTGTGTGTGTGTGTATTTATCCCCTCAGGGCTCAGTGTGTTCCACTACAGTAGAGGCTGGGTGGGTGGTGGGTTTCATTTTAGAGTTTAGTTTGTGTAGCCCACGGGTCATTACCACAGATCAAACGTTCCTAACAACTTCTGGGTCCTCCAGTGGCGTCACACACTGCTCTTCCCATGCCCGGGCCTTCCTCTTTGGGCACGGCCTGGCCTCACGCTGACCCCGCTGGAGGACTTTATACCAACACGTCAACTTACCTTTCACATTATGGAATGAAGTTCTTGTTATTTTGTATATATGTAACTGGTAAATGTTCTTTCTTATTTGAGTAACTATGTACAGTTGTAAGCATTCCCTCTAATTCTGTGTTTGTGTAGATTTCATGCTCCAACTTTATTGTCAAAGAGGGAAATGGGTTTTGCAGCATAATAATATATGCCTTTTAGTACACACTTAACTGAAAGTGACTTGCAGTCATGCATGCATCCATTTTACATATTGGTGGCCCCAGGATTCAAACCCCACAATCCTGGCATTGCAAGCACCATGCTCTACCAACTGAACCATACAGGGACCACAGCATGATCATAACATAGGAGACATAAAACATACATATTTAATTTCCTTGGTAATCTCTTGTATGTGTGTGTTTTCTCCCCCAGGGGTAAGGTCCCTCTGAAAGATCTGGAGGCATTGTTTCCAGGTGTGAGTGGAGAGTTCACCAGCGAGAACTTCTCAGCTACTTGGTACCTTATCGAGAACCACTCTGTCACCAGGTAGGTCAGACCAACCAATTTTTATTTTTTACGGCCTCTGGGTCTGAGACGCAGCCAATCACAACCATCTTTCTCCTATACCAGCCAATCAGACAGCACTCCTTCAACTACAGTGCCTTCAGAAAGTAATCACACCCCTTGACTTTTGTGTTACAAATTCGGTTAGAAGTGGATTGAATTGTCTTTTTTTTTAATCGATCTACACTAAATACTCAAATGTCAAGTGTAAATTATAAGATTAACGACAAACTAATATCTTGATTAGATGCATTAAGTTTTCAACACCCTGAATCAATAATCACCTTTGGGTAAATCTCTAAGAGTTTTGCACACCTGGATTGTAATATATTTTTCCATTTTATTATTTTTTTAAACTCCTCGCCCTGTCAAGTTGGTTGTTGATCATTGCTAGACAGCCATTTTCAAGTCTTGCCATAGATTTCCAAACTGATTTAAGTCAAACTGCAAGTAGACCACTCCGTTGTCTTGGTTTGCAACTGTGAAATATTTGGCTGTGAGTTTTAGGTTATTGTCCTGCTGAAAGGTGAATTTGTCTCCCAGTGTCTGTTGGAAAGCAGATTGAACCAAGTCCAGGTTCGAGGATTTTGCCTGTGCTTAATTCTGTTCTGTTTCTTTTTATCCTAAAAAAAATCTCTCTAATCCTTGGCTGATGACGAGCATTTCCATAACATGAAGAGTGGTAGTCTGTGATGTGTTGTGTTGGATTTGCCCCAAACATAATGCTTTGTATTCAGGACAGGAAGTTCATTTATTTGGCATATTTTTTGGAGTATTACTTTAGTGCCTTATTGCAAAGTTATTGCATGTTTTGGAATTATTTTTATTCTGTACAGACTTCCATCTTTGTACACTGTCATTTAGGTTAGTATTGTGGAGTAGCGACAATGTTTTTTATTCAGCCTCAGTTTTCTCCCATCACAGCCATTAAACTCTGGAACGGTTTTAAAATCACCATTGCTCGGAACGGTTTTACTCCTCTCTGGCAACTGAGTTAGGAAGGACGACTGAGTGTATTGATACACCAACTAAAGCGTAATTAATAACTTCACCATGCTCAAAGGGATATTCAGTGTCTGCTTTTTATTTTTTTTTACCCATCAACCAATGGGTGCCCTTCTTTGCGAGGCATTGGAAAACCTCCCTTATCTTTGTGGTTGAATTTGTTTTTGAAATTCACTACTCGACTGAGGACCCTTACAATTATCTGTATGTGTGGGGTACAGAGATGATGTAGTCATTCAAAAATGTTGTTAACCACTAATATTGCACATTATGCACATTATGTCCATGCAACTTATTATGAGTCTTTACTCCTGAATATATTCAGGCTTGCCGTAACAAAGGAGTTGAATACGTATTGACTCAAGACATTTCGGCTTTAAATGTTTTATCATTTGTAAACATTTCTAAAATCAAAATTCCACTTTGACATTGTGGGGTATTCTGTGTCCACCAGGGACACAACATGTAAATGTAATTACAGCCTGTAACACAACACACTGTGAAAAAAGTCCAGGGGTGTGAATACTTTCTGAAGGCACTGTAACGTCTTCATGAACGTCAGCCCAAACAACCAAACTACTAGTCACAAACATACACATGAATCCTAGATGTTTTCTTTGTCGGCAGCTTAGTTCAACTTTTGAAACTATTGGTGTGACTTGAGACGAGAGAACCTTTTTTAATGTTGTCTTTTACATGGTTCTCAGACCTTCCAATCTATCCACTAACCCAGAGACCGGTTTAGTCTGTAAACAAATACAATCTACCTCCATTCCTACTTTGATTTTTGACCTAACAAGAAAACGTTGGACATGTGAAGGAAGTGTCCTTTCTCTTGTTGACCTCTAACCCCTGGTCTTTGTCATACTAGGACAGTGTTTGTCAGCCTGTCTGTCAGGTTATTATTGGTCTCCCCTGGTTTCCTTTCCGTCATCTGTCATGGTTCCCCTCCAACTAACCCCCCCCCCCCCCCCCCCCCCCCAGTCTAACGGTTGGATCCTGCCGAGTGCTGACTAGTTACTGCAGAACTTCAGGGTCCATTGGGTCGGGTTGTTTTTGGTTGACAGGGCATGTGTTTCTTCCTCCAGAGGAAACCTCCATTCACTCCCAGGACACACACACACACACACACCCTCCTGCGGACACGCAAGCTCACACTCACTCAGGCATGGCGCACATGCACTCTGTTACACACACAAAAGAATACGCACACACAACTCCTCTGACTGATGGCACTCCCCCCTCTCAGTTTCGACCAGTTGCGTATGGCAGCCAGTAACCTGAAGAAGCAGGCCACTAAGAAGAATGAGGGCAGTCTGGCCTATGTGAAGGGAGGCCTCAGCACCTTCTTCGAGGCTCAGGATGCTCTCGCAGGTAAGATACAGTACACCAATACTACACAGAGAGTGTGTGGTGCACAGTACGCCAATACTACACAGAGAGTGTGTGGTGCACAGTACGCCAATACTACACAGAGAGTGTGTGGTACACAGTACGCCAATACTACACAGAGAGTGTGTGGTACACAGTACGCCACTACTACACAGAGAGTGTGTGGTACACAGTACGCCAATACTACACAGAGAGTGTGTGGTACACATTTTACGTGTGTTATTACACCGAGAGATGTTAACACTGTTAAGACATTGAATGTAAAATTGTTACAGGGTTGATGGAACTTGGCTCTCATGATGCAGGTAAGAGTTTGTCGGGCTCGGGGTGTGTGTAAGACTAAGCCAAGCATGATTTGGGATAAGGTTAAGTAGTCTTTTGCAGTGGACATCTAATCTAATGACTTTTGAGGTAACACCCGACAATTTCTCAGAACTCTGGTGTGTGTGTGTGTGTGTGTGTGTGTGTGTGTGTGTGTGGACATGCATGGGTCTGTGTGTGTGTATCATCACGCGGCTGTGCGGTGTGGTCTAACAGTGGTTGATTACAGTGGAGTGGTGCTCTGTGCTTTAGTGTACTGCAGTACGGCTAGCCAACCACAACACGCCTAATTCACTTTCATTAAAACCACGTCAGCTCTCAACTGTCAATCACACTACTTGCACGGTAGCAGGCACACGCAGGGCCATGAGGCAATCTGCACTGCTGCTCTGCACTGCTGCTCTGCTGTGTCCTTATAGACAGCAGGTAACCTAGTGGTTAGAGCGTTGGGCCAGTAAACCGAAGGCTGACGAGGTAAAATTCTGTCGTTCTGCCCCTGAACAAGGCAGTTAACCCACTGCTCCTAGGCTGTCATAGTAAATAAGAACTTGCTTGCCTAGTTAAATAAAGGTTAAAATAATACATGTAAAAAAATAACCTTAGAGTGGAGTGTGCTGATTTGCATTACACAAATTATAATTGTGATTATACATACACACTTACATTTGCCTCTCACTATACTCACAAACACACGTACGGAACATCCACATACTGGACAGACACGTTTACTAATTCACACATATACTGACCCCCCCCCCCCCCCTCACACACACACACAGCCTTTATGATCCACTCTCTAAAGCCTCTGAGGTAACATTGTGACTACTGTCGCTCTGCCAGTTAGTTCAGTGAAATCAATTGTTCAACTCTATCATTCATATTTTTGTCTGTTTACTCTTATTTCCCCTCATAACCACTCAGTTACTTCCCCTTACTATTTATATGCCTCTGTCATTATTATTATTGCTTTGCTAATGTAATGTTTGTGCCCTGTAGGAGCGGGGGGTCCGAGGCAATGTTTTCATTGTTAGCAACTGAATCTAAATAAATGGAGCAGGGCCACACAATGCAGGCAAGAGTAATCGGGGTGATAACGGCCCTAACATGACCGAGGGGAACAATACAGACCCTTTCTCACGTTCACTATACTAATCATGCCCAATATGAACCCAATGGGAGGCACAAGTCCTCAGTGACCCAGGAAGTAGTGCTCGTTGATGGACTCCAATGACCTGTGAGTCAGGAAGCAATGGACTGTAAGGTGAAAGTCCAATTGACCTTTGACATTAGGATGCACTTCACTTTACAGGTTTTGAGAGTATATTCTGACTCATTACAGTATTTAGTCCTCTGATTATGACCTGTTTTTAGAATGATGCTTCTGAGGCCCTGTTTTGGTTGGTTATAAAGCATGTCTGAGTGCTAGCCCAGCATATCGTAAGGGTAAGCTTTAGTAACGTGCCAGACGGCTCTAGGCGGCTCCAGCAGTCGCTCATTGCCATGCCCAGTTAGCACAGCCGTCTGTGAAACTGTGAATCCTTTCTT
This sequence comes from Oncorhynchus mykiss, assembly GCF_013265735.2. NCBI lineage: Eukaryota > Metazoa > Chordata > Actinopteri > Salmoniformes > Salmonidae > Oncorhynchus > Oncorhynchus mykiss. The sequence continues at coordinate 35,439,433 of NC_050570.1, forward strand.
TGTCTCTCTCTCTCTCTCTCTCTGTCTCTCTCTGTGTTTGGCAGGTCGTCAGTTGGAGTCATTCCAAATTAGCTACACCTCAGGTGTTGCTGTACAAATTGAAAGGAAATTTAATAACGACGTGTGTGTGTTTGCATGCGTCCGAGTGCGCTTGTGCGATCGCGCACGTGCATGTCGGTGTGCTCTGTGGTCAGAATGTATTGCATTAAAAGTGGCACGGTACTAATTGATGTTTAGCTTGTGGTGCCTCCAGCTCACTCAATTACCGTTTAATGCCTTTACTTTTTGTCTCCTCTTCAGTTTATTTTCTCTTCTGCCTGTATGTGAGAATTTTATTGATGGCTATTGTAAAAGCCCAATGTTTTATTAATAAGAGCGAGTAGGGGACTGGGGATCGCAGTGTGTAAATAAGGAAGGAATGTCTCTGCGTAGGCCAAATCATCTGGAAAATTAAATGAGTTCTGTTCAACAACAAAATGCTTCAAACAAGTGGTGTGTTTTTGAGAATCCATGGTTTTCTTCTCTTTCTCCTGTTCTCTTTCTTGGCTTTCTCTCTTTTGTCCCGCCCTCTCCGATCCTCAATCTCACCTCATTCGTCTCCTCCCAACAGAAACCGAGACGTGTGGGTGCGCGCGCGTATGTGCGTGTGGGTGTGTGTCTGTATGACCACTGATGTCTCTCAGTAATAATGGCCTTTGTGTTTCCCTGCTGGGCTTAAACACAGTTTAGCACTAGCTGCTAAATGGCTAACCCCACCCTCATCCCAAAGCACATTTGTATTACACCCTTATTACAACCTCGTACCCTTATTACACTGTTAGACTGACGCTTGTACCTGCAGGGTACATGTCTGCATTGAGGGATTACATGAGGTCGCAGAGGTCAAATTACCTTGATGTCTGGGGTCACCCATCCAGTGGGCCAGGAGCTGGGTAAAAAAAGAAAGTGAAGGAACCGTTCTCTAAACTTTTTGTGATCCAGACAGCTTGGTGAAAGGCATTGGGGTTTATATTCATGCTAGGGGGCTGTTTGGTTAGGCTGATCCCCTAACAAAATGAACCATGTTTCACAGGGATCTTCTGAGACCTGGCTGACTGACTACCTGGCTAACAGACTGATAGAGGCAGGGTTTTTTTTGGGGGGGGGGGGGGACTCTGAAAAATGTACACATTTCAAGTTTTTTTATTGTTGTGTGAAAAGGAAGTGGCCCTGCAATACAGGAAACAGACCACCGCTACCGTGTTCCAAAATCCAAGATTTCCCAGGGCCGTATTCCCAAAGCTCCGAACCTCCGACTCCTCTACAGCAGTCGGGAGACAAAACATCTCCAGCTTTAGAATCAGTGGGTTCCAGGAAGCTGAGTGGGGCTGCCTGCGTCTCTTCCTCCGCTGCTCTGTGTGTGTGTGTTTGTTTTATCCGGAGCCTGACGGGGTGTTTAGGTTAGCCGTGACGTCATAGCCACGGCAGCGAGAGTGCGTGGCAGACTGCGAGGACACACAGCTGGCAAGGAGGCACAGGGTTCTCTGAGGAGACAAGAACCAGAACCCCTCAGGCTGTGTGTGTGTGCAATGCATGTGCGTACTCACACACCAGTCCTGTCCCCCTATAGATATGTCTACAGAATCAGGCCAATGCTTTTATAACTGGGTTGTTTAGACAGTACAAAGACTTATTGTAGACTTCTCTCTTCTCTACCCTATCCTTTTCAGAGCAGAGGCAGATGGCGTTCTTCTTCCATAAAACCTCTGGTCTCCCTGTTTCTGCTTATAGGCTAAAGTCTATGGTTCCTGCCCTGGTTCTCTGAGTGTCCTCTACCAAACCATGGGGCTGGTGTTCTAGCCATTTATGCTTGCTGTGGTGATCCAGTGATGGTTGTGCCGATTAGGCAGCCATGATATGATGGCGTGTTTTGGTATAGTGCATTCGGGAAGTATTCAGACCACTTGAAATGTTTTTATGTTACAGCCTTATTCTAAAATGTATTAAATTGTATTTTTTTCCCTCATCAATCTATACACAATACCCCATAATAACAAAGCAAAAACAGTTGGGGGGGGGGTTGCTGCACAGCTATTTTTAGGTCTCTCCAGAGATGTTCGATTGGGTTCAAGTCCGAGCTCTGGCTGGGCCACTCATGCACATTCAGAGACTTGTCCGGAAGCCACTCCTGCTTTGTCTTGGCTGTGTGCTTCGGGCCGTCGTCCTGTTAGAAGGTGAACTTTTGCCCCATTCTGAGGAGCAGGTTCATCAAGGATCTCTGTACGGCCGCTGAAAAACATTCCCACAGCATGATTCTGCCACCACCATGCTTCACGGTAGGGATTGTGCCAGGTTTCCTCCAGACATGACGTTTGGCATTCAGACCAAAGAGTTCGATCTTGGTTTCATCAAACCAGATAATCTTGTTTCTCATGGTCATAGTCCTTTAACTTGTTATGGCTGGGGGCAGTATTGAGTAGCTTGGATGAATAAGGTGCCCCGCGTAAACTGTCTAATATATGCATATTATTAGTAGATTTGGATAGAAAACACTCTGAAGTTTCTAAAACTGTTTGAATGATGTCTGTGAGTATAACAGAACTCATGTGGCAGGCAAAAACCTGAGAAAAAATCCAACCAGGAAGTGGGAAATCTGAGGTTTGTAGTTTTTCAACTCATTCCCTATTGAATACACAGTGTCTATGGGGTCATATTGCACTTCCTAAGGCTTCCACTAGATGTCAACAGTGTTTAGAACCCTGTTTGATGCTTCTACTGTGAAGTGGGGGCGAATGACTCAGAGGTCTGCCAGAGAGCCGCGAGCTGGCCACGCTCATTCACGTGATAGTTAGCTTGTTTCAACCGGACAAAGGAATTGTCCGGTTGAAACATTATTGAAGATTTATGTTAACTTCATAAAGATTGATTCTATACATCGTTTGACATGTTTCTACGGACTGTAATGGAACTTTTTGACTTCGTCTGCACCTAGTGATCGCGTGTCATGAATTTGGATTACTGGGCTAAACGCGCAAACAAAAAGGAGGTATTTGGACATAAATTATGGAAATTATCGAACAAAAGAAACATTTATTGTGGAACTGGGATTCCTGGGAGTGCATTCTGATGAAGATCATCAAAGTGAATATTTCTAATGCTATTTATTTTTATTTTATTTATTATTATTGAATTTGACCCCTTTTTCTCCCCAATGTTGTGGTATCCAATTGTTAGTAGCTACTATCTTGTATCATCGCTACAGCTCCCGTACGGGCTCGGGAGAGACGAAGGTTGAAAGTCATGCGTCCTCCGATACACAACCCAACCAAGCTGCACTGCTTCTTAACACAGCGTGCGTCCAACCCGGAAGCCAGCCGCACCAATGTGTTGGAAGAAACACCCGGCAACTTTGGTTAGTGCGCACTGCGCCCGGCCCGCCACAGGAGTCGCTGGTGCGCAATGAGACAAGGATATCCCTAACCTGGACGGCGCTAGGCCAATTGTGCGTCGCCCCATGGACCTCCCGGTCGCAGCCGGTTACGACAGAGCCTGGGCGCGAACCCAGAGTCTGTGGTGGTCTCTCGCTAGGCCCTGTAATGCTATTTCTGACTTCTGTTGACTACACAACATGGCGGATATCTGTTTGGCTTGTTTTGGTCTCTGAGCGCTGTACTCAGATTATTGCATGGTGTGCTTTTTCGGTAAAGCTTTTTTGAAATCTGACACAGCGGTTGTATTAAGGAGAAGTTTATCTAAAGTTCCATGTATAATAGTTGTATCTTTTATCAATGTTTATTATGTGTATTTCTGTAAATTGATGTGGCTCTCTGCAAAATCACCGGATATTTTGGAACGACTGAACGTAACCCGCCAATGTAAACAGATTTTTTAAATATAAATATGAACTTTATCGAACAAAACATACATGAAGTCCTACGAGTGTCATTTGATGAAGATCATCAAAGGTTAGTGATTAATTTATCTCCATTTCTGCTTTTTGTGACTCCTCTCTTTGGCTGGAAAAATGGCTGTGTTTTTCTGTGACTTGGCTCTGACCTAACATAATCGTTTGGATTGCTTTCATTGTAAAGCCTTTTTGAAATTGGACACTGTGGTGGGATTAACAAGAAGTGTATCTTTTAAAATGGTGTAAAATACTTTTTATGTTTGAGGAATTTTAATTGTGGGATTTCTGTTTTGAATTTTGCGCCCTGCACATTCACTGACTGTCATATCGATCCCGTTAGCAGGATCTCAGCCCAAAGAGGTTAAGTGCCTTTTGGCAAACTTCAAGCGGGCTGTCATTTGCCATTTACTGAGGAGTGGCTTCCGTCCGGCCACTCTACCGTAAAGGCCTGATTTGGTGTAGTGTTGCTGAGAGATGGTTATTTTTCTGGAAGGTTCTCCCATGTCCTCAGAGTAACTCTAGAGCTCTGTCAGAGTGAACATTAGGTTCTTGGTCAACTCCCTGACCAAGGCCCTTCTCCCGCCCCCATTTCTCAGTTTGGCCGGGAGGCCAGCTCTAGGAAGAGTCTTTGTCACGCCTGCTCCCACTCCCCCTCTCAGGCGCTCGAGGGCCCATAATTACGCACACCTGTCACCATTGTTACACACATCAGCGCTTCATTGGACTCACCTGGACTCTATTACCTTATTGATTGTCTCCCCTATATCTGCCACTTCCTCAGTTTCTTCCCCGTGTCTACATTAATGTTGTTTTGTTCCCATTGTTCCGACGCTGTCCTTGTTTTGTTTCATGTCCATTATTTTAAATATTCACTCCCTGTACTTGCTTCTCGTCTCCCAGTGTCTGTCCTCACAGAATGCAAACTCAAATATTGGAAGCATCGGGGAGTTTTTTTTTTTCCTCCGTTGGGGTTGGTGACGTCGGGTCCGGGTGCCGCTGCCGAAGGAACCGGGGGTGCCTCAGCTGGCTCGTCGGGCTTCCATGCCTTAGCTGGCTCGGGAGGTTTTCTTGCTTCGGTTGGCTCGGCAGGCTCCCATCCCACGTCATGCCTCAGCCGGCTTCCCCGTGTCTGCGTTAATGTCGTTCTTTTCCCCTTGTCCAGACCAATAATGGAGGCCACTATGTTCTTGGGGACCTTCGATGCTGCAGACATTTTTTTGGTACCATTCCCCAGATCTGAGCCACGATACCAATCCTGTCTCAGAGCTCTACAGACAATTCTTTCGGCATCATGGCTTGGTTTTTGCTCTGACATGCACTGTCAACTGTGGGACCTTATATAGACAGGTGTGTGTGCCTTTCCAAATCATTACCAGAGGTGGACTCCAATCAAATTTAGACGCATCTTAAGGATGATCAATAAAAACAGGATGCACCTGAGCTTAATTTTGAGTCTCATTGCAAAGGGTCTGAATACTTATGTAAATCATGTATTTCTGTTTTTTTATTTGTAATACATTTGCAAACATTTTAAAAACCTGTTTTTGCTTTGTCATTATGGGCTATTGTATGTAGATTGATGAGGGGCAAAAATGTATTTAATACATTTTAGAATAAGACTGTAATGTTACAAAATGTGGAAAAGGTAAAGGGGTCTGAATACTTTCCAAAGGCACTATAAGTGAAGTTCCGGAATGCCTCCAGCCTCCCATCTGTCAGAAGGAACATACCCACATTTATTTACAGAACTGTCTCCCCTCCTTCTCTTTTTCCTTCCCTCTTTCCTTCCCCCCTCCTTCTCTTTCCCTTGTCAATTTCTCTCATCTCGTCCGCTCGCCCTCCCCCTTTCGACCCTCTCTCCCCCTCTTCCGTCCTCTATCCCTCCTCTCCCCCTCTGTTCTATCAATAAACCCACACTGCCCCTCTCAGCACCCAGCTGCCTAACTACAGCCACAATTTATTTGTTCATGTGAGCAGCCCTGACGTGCGCTCTCTCTCTCTCTCTCTCTCCCCCTCACTTATTTCTCTCCCCCTCACTTATTTCTCTCTCTGCCTACCCTACTCTCTCCATCTCTGACATGAATCTCTTTCTGGTCCACATGTTCAGATCTATTTTGACCTCTCCTCTCCTCTATTTCCGTTTCCTCTCGTCCTCTCACCTTTTTACATCCTCTGCCTTTCTTCCACTTCTCCTTGCCTTACCTCACCAGCACTATGTCCTACTCAGTGTTGATATTGGAATGTGCACCCTACAGATCTTTCTTTCTTCATTATTCTTGTATAGTCAACCTGACACTAGCAGCATCCCTCTCGGCAGTAGAAATAGTGCTCTCCAGTCTTTCAGCTCTCCTCACCCAAATATTATTCCTCCAACTGATATAACATTAAAATTTGCACATTTCCTCCGGACTCTGTCTTTGGGTGCAGAGTGTGTACTGTCTATGCTCCATTTGGAACCCCTAGAATAGAGTAGTTTCCAGTTGGGGTCCCCAAAACAGCTTTGATAGTAGGGAAAATACTCATTTGGAGTCGATTTTGGGTGGTACTGCTGATTTGGTCAAGCCAGGTCAGGTGTATTGATGCGTTACAGTTCTTGTGGTGACCGGGTCAGGTCAGTGGTTGGCGTGGGAAAGCTTGAGAGGGAGGTGTGGTCAGAGTCTGACAGAAGTGTCTGTAGATGGAGGGTCATGCAGGTTACCTCTCATCTACCACTGGGGCAGAGAGGCTGTTTATTGTTTTACCTTTGGTTCCTTAAATTGAAAATGTTCCAGAATCTCAGAATTAAGCATGTTACATTGAGCAGCAGAGGCACTCGGTCTGATTTGTCATTATAGAACACACAGAGATCTTAAAATAACTCTTTCTCTGTATTTCTGTCTTTTGCTTGTTGCTTATTTCTCTATCCCCGATTATGTGCCTCTTCTTAATTCAGCCATTTTTCAGTGTTCATTTTTTAAATGTCTTTTTTAATTCAACCTTGGTTTCGAGTGGGAGTCATGCTGATACAAAGGTCTCTTTCTCAGATGAATCCTGCATACACATCAATACCAGGCCTGTCAAAGTGAACATTTTTAAGCCGTTATTCGCACCCCTGTTTCTTCACCACACAAACCCTTTGACGCGCAACCTACAACACGCTCTTTGCAGTGTGCACTCAGTCTTGGTGGCGCTGTCTGACTCTATTGTGGTGCTTAAACTTCCACTATGCACTCAGCTTTGACCAACAATTTTGAAGGAAAACTTACAGAAAGTTCAACCATAAACACATTCCTAGGTGTTTCTATAGATAACAGAAAAAAACTGAATAGGCACAGCATTAGCTAGCTAGCTAGCTAGCTAGCTAGCTAACCAAAATAATGTTTACAATGCCATGGCTGAATTAGTCTTCATTCAACTAACTTAATCAACAAACGACATCATACCTAAAAACACTTTCATTCTAAATGTAAAAATGTTAGCATGAACAATGTTAGCATGACTGTCACATGGAATGCAAGTCACGATTATCAGCCAAAGAGCCGATCCCAACGGACTTTCTTCAATTAGCTAACTAACCCTGCTTTTAAGATGCCGAAAAGCTGTTGTATCCTTTTTTGTTTCAACAATGGTATGAGAAAAGACCACCAAATTCAGTTTCATCAGCTGCCCAAGTACCTGGTTCGGCGGACCTCATTGTTTCATGCTTGATGACGATGTAAAACGGTGGGCTCCGGTTACGCTATACATGTATGTGTGTTCAAACACTTAATCCGCGGTAAATCGCTTTGTATAAAGGTTGCTAGTTATCTTGTAGTTATGACGAGTGAGCTGTAACAGCTATAATATTCTTCTGCATTTGGATATTTACGCAAACCTGGAGATTCCACCAACTGGGTGTAGATCTCATCATAGGCTACTTTGCTTTGGTCCATTTGGTAGGGTTGTGTCCCCAGTTAGTCTCTGGAAAGTCGGAAGGACATATAGGCCAAATAACTCAAGACCGTTCAAGAGTAGGAAAAGACAGGAAGTAGCTACGCGACACGACACGACATCTCAGACAAATTAATCTCAATCTAATTTGCTTATCTCGCTAACATCAGCTAACCGGCGAAAAAGCTATGGGGAAACAAACAGTGACGGCAGAATAAGTGTTAGCAGATCGGGTAATAAATGAATGGCAGAATAAGTATCATGCAAGTAATTTGTTGTGACAGCCAAGTATTTTAATAACGACAAGTGATGCTGCTGAAAGTGTCAGTAGTTTGTTTAGGATGACGCCAAAGTTAGGCTAATTACATGGGAGTAACGGGAGTACCCTACTTGGGTGTGTGGTCACGTTAAGCCACGCCTCGCCGTATATCTTTTCTTATATTGACATTGTGTGAGTAGTGCATGGAGAAGTAGCCTAGGCTCGATCTAATAGCTGTATGATATTTACATGAACTCAGACCTGGCTAATCTGTGGAATTCATGACATTGTTGGACAGGTTTAAAAGCTGTGTTCTTTGTAGCCATAGAGACAGTTCTTTTTTTCCCCTTATAGTCGACCCTCCAATTAGAAAATGGGGGAACACTTTAGTGTGTGTGTGTGTGTGTGTTTTATGACTTTGTTGCTATGGTAAATTCTATCAGCATATCGATTGTGCTACCAGGGCTGGTAAAAACCGTGGATCATTGTTATTCTAACTTCCGCAACGCATATAAGGCCCTCCCCCGCTCTCCTTTCAGAAAAGCTGACCACACCTTCATTTTGTTGCTCCCTGCCTATAGACAGAGACTAAAACAGGAAGCTCCCGTGCTCAGGTCTGTTCAACGCTGGTCCGACCAATCTGATTCCACGCTTCAAGATTGCTTCGATCACGTGGATTGGGATATGTTCCGCATTGCGTCAAACAACAACATTGACGAATACGGTGACTCGGTGAGCGAGTTTATTAGCAAGTGCATCGGCGATGTCATACCCACAGCAACTATTAAAACATTCCCAAACCAGAAACTGTGGATTGATGGCAGCATTCGCGCGAAACTGAAAGAGCAAACCACTGCTTTTAACAAGGGCAAGGTGACCGGAAACATGACAGAAATACAAACAGTGTAGCTATTCCCTCCGCAAGGAAATCAAACAAGCTAGGCGTCAGTATAGAGACAAAGTAGAGTCGCAATTCAACGCCTTAGACACGAGGTATGTGACAGGATCTACAGTCAATCACGGATTACAAAAAGAAAACCAGCCCCGTCGCGGACCAGGATGTCTTGCTCCCAGACAGACTAAACAATGTCTTTACTCGCTTTGAGGACAATACAGTGCCACTGACACGGCCCGCTACCAAAACCTGCGGACTCTCTTTCACTGCAGCCGACGTGAGTGAAACATTTAAACATGTTAACCCTCGCAAGGCTGCAGGCCCAGGCGGCATCCCCAGCCGCATCCTCAGAGCATGCGCAGACCAGCTGGCTGGTGTGTTTACGGACATATTCAATCAATCCTTATCCCAGTCTGCTGTTCCCACATACTTCAAGAGGGCCACCATTGTTCCTGTTCTCAAGAAAGCTAAGGTAACTGAGCTAAATGACTACCGCCCTGTAGCACTCACTTCCGTCATCATGAAGTGCTTTGAGAGTCAAGGACCATATCACCTCCATCCTACCTGACACCCTAGACCCACTCCAATTTGCTTACTGCCCCAATAGGTCCACAGACGACGCAATCGCAACCACACTGCACACTGCCCTAACCCATCTGGACAAGAGGAATACCTATGTGAGAATGCTGTTCGACTACAGCTCTGCATTTAACACCATAGTACCCTCCAAACTCGTTCGTCATCAAGCTCAAGACCCTGGGTCTCGACCCCGCCCTGTGCAACTGGGTACAGGACTTCCTGACGGGCCGCCCCCAGGTGGTGAGGGTAGGTAAGGGCCCTCGGAGTGTGGTGTCAGGAAAATAACCTCACACTCAATGTCAACAAAGCAAAGGAGATGATCGTGGACTTCAGGAAACAGCCGAGGGAGCACTCCCCTATCCACATCGACGGGACAGTAGTGGAGAGGGTAGTACGTTTTTTTAAGTTCCTCGGTGTACACATCACGGACAAACTGAATTGGTCCACCCCCACAGACAGCGTGGTGAAGAAGGCGCAGCAGTGCCTCTTCAACCTCAGGAGGCTGAAGAAATTCAGCTTGTCACCAAAAGCACTCACAAACTTCTACAGATGCACAATCGAGAGCATCCTGTCGGGCTGTATCACCGCCTGGTACGGTAACTGCTCCGCCCGCAACTGTAAGGCTCTCCAGAGGGTAGTGAGGTCTGCACAACGCATCACCGGGGGCAAACTACCTGCCCTGCCCTGAAAAACAGCTTCAAGCTCAAGGCCATCAGACTGTTAAACAGCCATCACTAACATTGAGTGGCTGCTGCCAACATACTGACTCAACTCCAGCCACTTTAATAATGGAAAAATGGATGTAAAAAATGTATCACAAACCACTTTAAACAATGCCACTTACCCTACATTACTCATCCCTTATGTATATACTGTACTCTATACCATCTACTGCATCTTGCCATCTTTATGTAATACATGTATCACAAGCCACTTTAAACAATGCCACTTTTATATGTTTACATACCCTACATTACTCTTCTCATCTCATATGTATATACTGTACTCGATACCATCTACTGCATCTTGCCTATGCCGTTCTGTAACCATCACTCATTCATATATTGTGTGTATAAGATAACATTTTATTTATATGTGTGTCTGGCCCAACGCTCTTATCCGCTAGGCTACCCTGCCACCCCTATTCCACATGTAAGATGCAAAGAAATGAAAAGCAGATTTACCTTACTCAGAGATCTCCAGAGTTAGCCATCCCTGAGACCGGGTCTGGTATCTCCTATGTCTATAAATTAACAATGAAGTAAGGTACGTTGGAAGTTAATGCATGCAGGGCTTTATAAAAAAAAAAAGAGTGCATTGTATCGATTTCTGAGATTTCTAAGAGCGCCAGCCTACTTTGATTGAACTGAGCTGTTATCATCACAATCTTTCACATAATTGAATAAAACTGTATTGTTCTGTTGCAGCTATACACCAGAGGTTGGAGTCAGACGGGACAGAGAGGGTGGAAGGCTCCATGACACAACGCCTGGAGAATGTTCTCAACAGTAAGCATCTTTCATCCATCTATACAGCTATCTGTTCATCCATCCATCCATCCTTCTATCCATGTACGAATGATCATCTATCAACCCATCCATCTGCATTTCTCCATCTTTCTACTTCTTGCTATTATCATGTAGTGTGAGCTGAGCACAGTCATCCCAGGTGCCATTAGTTAATATCCTCTTTCCACTTCTGTCTTTTTTGGAAGTTCAATTACTAGGACGTTTTTTTACAAGCTCTCACACACACTCTCATACACACACCACGCCGCGTGTGTTTGTTCTTCCCTGTCTGGAGAGTAGATCTTCCAGCCGGATCCTCTGTCTGCCCCTCTCATCTCCTACATGATAATGCATTTCCTATCATGGAGGGTCAGTAAACGAAAAGGTCCTTTCCTCAGGGTTGAAGGTTAATAAACCTCCCAGCTGGACGCTGCTTTCATCCCTTCAGCGCCTCGACCCAAGACCCCTGTCTTCTTCCCATACACCCCCTTAACCTCCACCCCACCCGCCCATCAAACCCTCAACCCATCAGCTAATCACAAACCCCTCGAAATATCAAACACATGACATCTCGTCAGTCAGAGCATGGAGTCGGGAGCAAAGTGTTTTTAAATCTCAATCTTTTTCCTTTCGAGATTTGGGGTTGGCGGGAGCAGGTGAGTCTTTTTTTTTTTTTTTTTTTTTTCTGATTTAAATTCATTTTAGCGAGTCCTTGTTTTTAATTTTTTCGCCTCCACTTCCGAGGCCACCCAAGAAGCCGGAGAGTACTAATGGGCCAGAGAGAAAAAGAGGGACTAGAGTAAGAGATAGCTGTCACACTCCTTGACTCTTTTTCCACCCCTCTAAGTTCAGATAATATAACACACATGCCATCACCACAGAGGAAAACCAGGTTCTTAAAGTCTGAGAGATATGTATTAATGGTGAAATAATAAAAACATGTAACCTTTTAACTTTTTCTTGATGTCTGTAGTACTCACCCTCACTCTTTCTATCTCTCTCTCTCTATCCTTTCCCCTCTTCTCTCTATCTTCTCCCTGTATTCCCCTTTCCCCTCCCCACTCCCTCCACCCCAGGAGCCAGTGATACAGCAGACACTCTGTTCCAGGAGGTGTTGGGGCGGAAGGATAAAGCTGACTCGACGCGGAACGCCCTCAACGTCCTGCAGCGCTTCAAGTTCCTCTTCAACCTGCCGCTCAACATCGAACGCAACATACAGAAGGTATACACTGAGTTTCCAAAACATGAAGACCACTTTCCTAAGGTTGAGTTGCACCCTCCCTTTTGCCCTCAGAACAGTCTCAATTCATCAGGGCATGGACTCTACAAGGTGTCAAGCGTTCCACAGGGATGCTGGCCCATGTTGACTCCAATGCTTCCCTCAGTTTTGTCAAGTTGGCTGGATGTCCTTTGGTGGTGGACCATTCTTGATACACAGGACACTGTTGAGCGTGAAAAAAAAACGCTGCAGCGTTGCAGTTCTTGACCCACTCAAACCAGTGCGCCTGGCACCTACTACCATACCCCGTTCAAAGGCACCCTCTGAATGGCGCACACACCCAATCCACGTCTCAATTGTCTCAATTGGCTTAATCTGTTTCCTGTTTCTTTAAAATCTTTAACCTGTTTCCTCCCCTTCATCTATACTGATGGAAGTGGATTTAACAAGTGAGATCAATAAGGGACCATGGCTTTCACCTGGATTCACCTGGTCAGTCTACGTCATGGAACACACGCACAGCATGCACACCTCAACCTGTTGCTCAAACTCCAGCCCGGCATCCAGAAGGTGGTGCTAGAGAAGCTAGAATGTCAAAGTGTCATGTTCATATCCAGTGCACTCTACACACAAGTGTCTCCACGTATGAAATAAACCCCTGTCAAATAAAATATATATATATTTTTTTTTTAATTAAGCATTGTGATATTGCTGTCTTGAGAATTGTATGTTTTCTCCTTCAGGGAGATTATGACGTGGTGATCAATGACTATGAGAAAGCCAAGTCTCTGTTCAGCAACACGGAGGTCTCGGTCTTTAAAAAAGGTAGGGTGAACTGAGCTTCTTGGAAGGGGGGGGGGGGATGTCCAGTTTACTGTGCTGGAAACAAGAGAAATGACCATGTTCTCTCCTGTCTCTCCTGTCTGTGTGTAGTGTATGCCGAGGTGGAGACGAGGATCGGGGCTCTGAAGATTCTGCTCCTGGACAAGCTACTGGAGACACCTTCAACCCTGCATGACCAGAAGAGATACATAAGGTCTCACTATGTATACACATACTGCACTGTAGAGGGTTAGATGTCACGCAGTGCAAAATTTAGTCATGTCTTTATGGTTTTAGTGTATTACATTTCCCATATTCGTTCTGTTCGCTCTTCTTACTTTCTGTCTCTGGCTCGTTGTTTGCCTCATCTTTAGGGCTGGCACGTTAATTTTATAATCGTGTAACGGGACCGTGTTACCATGGATACGGACTCAACCTTACGTCGGCTGCAGCCATCTTCAGTGAGCTGTTTGTTCCACAAAACTCTAAAACTGCGTCCTCTCTAGACAGTTTTAGAATTCTGTGTTGTGGAGCAAACAGTGGACTGAAGACGGCTGCTGCCGACGTGCGGTTGAGTCCGTTTCCGTGGTAACATGCTCTTTACAACGCAATGAAACATGGTTGCTTATTGGTTTGCAACAACCCCTTGCTGAAACAGTCTTCATTTTAGTTATGATTTTTTTTCTTTTTCGTTATGACGGTTATTTTATTTTCCTGACGGTCTTCCCCCCCCCGTAACTCTACGGTGACCGCGGTCATTTGGCTGAAAATGTACTTTTAAAATAAATCTTTCTTCATGTCTTGTTCTTTCTCCTCTCTCTCTCATTTTCTCTTTCTCGCTCACGTCCCTGTTTCTCTCTATCCTTGTTCCTCTTTTCCCCTCGTTTTCGTTCTCTCCCTCTTTCGCCCCCTTTCCCGACATCCTGCATAGTTGTGGTCTTGGCTGGTTTATTATTGCTCAGACTGACTCGTCAGAACGAGAGAGCGCAGCCCTAGACCACAGCAGCCATCTTTCATCCTCCTACATTACATTACATGATAGCTAGCTAGCTTTACACGCCCACCATACCCCCAGTTTACCTTACACACATTAAGGGGACTAGCAGGCTGTGTTGGGGGTGAACTAGCTGGTTAGCTGGCTGGGGGGCTGTGGTGGGGGCTGTGGAAGGGGCTAAACCAGACCTGTAGTGTATGCCAGACCAAGTTGGCTAAACCAGACCTGGGTTCTACATAACGTTTACATTTGAGTAATTTAGCTGTGGCGTTACCGGTGACGCGCTTCCAGTTTCTGACTCGTCCTCTCTGTCCCAACTGACACGGGAACTTCTACAGACGTGTCAAGCCTGGCGCATTGGTACAATGTCTCCAGAGACGAACCACATGTCACAGTAAAATGGTTCAATTTATGTTCTTTTAAATACTGTGCTTGATTGAATTTGCCTGGTCAAATTTAACCAATAGAATATTCCCCAAAGTGCATACCAAAACCCGCCCCGTCTGGTACTCTAGGCAATGAAATGTCTAAAGTATTTGGGAAATACTGCTTGAACCCAGGTCTTGTGGGGACATACTGTAGAGGCTGGCTGGCTAGGGGTTCAGAGGCATCTCCTGTAATGAGGAACAAATTAGTCTGGTCTGCCTGCTATGTGATGAAGCCAGCCCAGAGCCACAGTCAGTGACTCAGACTCTTTTGTGATGATCCAACAGAGTACCGAGTGCAGCTGTACAGGGAATGTACTGGGGAAGAGGACTGTGGGTATGGGATGATGATTTTTGGGAGGAAGTTAGGTTAAGGCAAAGGCTGAGGGAGATCGAGGGCACAGGGTTTAGATTTTAACGGGTGTCCTATTGAAGTGCTGTTTACACCCATTTCTCACCTGAGTGTGTCAGTATCACCTGTGAAGTGCTGCGCCCACATTTTCACCCTTACCTGTGTGTGTTCCTTCCAGGTACCTGTCTGACCTGCATGCATCAGGGGACCCTGCCTGGCAGTGTATCTCCGCCCAGCACAAGTGGATCCTCGGACTCATGCAGAACTGCAAGGAGGAGTTTATCAATTACCAGAGAGGTGAGTTAAACACACACACATGTTATATCTATGTATACATGCACACACACACACACACACACAGATTCACACACACGCACGGAAGATATAAAGAAAAGTCCCCCGTTTTGCAATTTCAGTCAGACTGGTTAGGTTGCCATATGTCAACACGCTCCCTCCTGTCATCTCTCTCTTGGCGTTGGACTTGGGTTTCAGGGACCGACATGTTACAGCACACACACACACACACACGCCGACCGACACTAAGCTGCACAGATAGATTGGAACAATTAACCCCAATGAAGATGTCTCTCTGTTAAATCAGTACCAGGAATAATGTGAAACCATCTGCTCAGGATGAACAGTACAGACCCATGCTCACACACATGCACAGACACGCACACACAAATGTACATATTGCTAGCCACCCCTGTTATTAAGAACACCTGCTCATTCCATGACAGACTGACCAGTTGAATCCAGGTGAAAGCTAGGATCCCTAAGTGATGTCACTTGTTAAATCCACTTCCAAATCCAATGTAGATGAAGGGGAGGAGACAGGTTAAAGAAGGACATGATTGTGTTTGTGTGCCATTCAGAGGGTGAATGGGCAAGACACAATATTTAAGTTCCTTTTGAATGGGGTATGGTAGCAGGTGCCAGACACACCGGTTTGTGTCAAGAACTGCAATGCTGCTGGGTTTTTCACCCTCAAAAGTTTTGTGTATCAAGAATGGTCCAGCACCCAAATGACATCCAGCCAACTTGGCACAACTGTGGGAAGCATTGGAGTCAACATGGGGCAGCAACTCAATATTAGGACGTTGTTCTTAATGTTTTGTACACTCAGTGTCTATATAAGGGTGTGCATAGACAATATGGACATTATTGTTCTAGTTATATAGGATGAGCCATGACTAGAATAGAGTATATACAGTATATAAAGTGGGTAAAAGGGTGTGTAAACATTTTAGAAGTGACAAGTGTTCAATGACTGTATGTACATAGGGCAGCAGTCTCTAAGGTTCAGGACAGGGTACCGGTCAGAGGCCGGCTAGTGATGACTGTTTTAACAGTTTGATGGAGGGATATGGAAGCTGTTTTTCAGTCTCTCGATCACAGCTTTGATGTACAGCACCTTCAGAAAGTATTCACACCTCTTGACTTTTTCCACATTTTGTTGTGTTACAGCCTGAATTTAAAATTGATTTGAATTGAGATTTTGTGTCACTGATCTACAGACACGAAAAGCTGAAATGTCTTGAGTCAGTAAGTGTTCAACCATTTTGTTATGGCAAGCCTAAATACGTTTAGAAGTAAACAGTTGCTTAACAAGTCACATAATAAGTTGCATGGACTCGCTCTGTGTGCAACAATAGTGTTGAACATGATTTTTAAATGACTGCCTCATCTCTGTACCCCACACGTACACTTAGCTGTAGTCCCTCAGTCGAGCAGTACATTTCAAGCACAGATTCAACCACAAAGACCAGGGAGGTTTTCCAATGCCTTGCAAATAAGGACACATATTGGTAGATATGTTAAATTTTTTATTAAAAGCTGACATTAAATATCCCCCTGAACATGGTGCAGTTATAAATTACACTTTGGATGGTGTATCAATACACCCAGTCACTACAGAGATACAGGCGCCCTTCCTAACTCAGTTGCCGGAGAGGAAGGAAAATGCTCAGGGATTTTACCATTGAGACCAATGGTGATCTTAAAACAGTTAAAGTAATACTGCATCAAATATGGCAAAGAAATTAACTTTTGTCCTGAATACAACAAAACACTTCACGGAGTACCACATATTTTCAAGCATGGTGGTGGCTGCATCATGTTATGGGTATGCTTGTCATTGGCTAAGGACCACAAGAGGTTTTTTAGGATAATAGGAAACAGAATAGAATTAAGCACAGGCAAAATCCTAGAGGAAAACCTGGTTCAGTTTGCTTTCCAACAGACACTGGGAGACGAATTCACCTTTCAGCAGGACAGTTGCCTAAAGCACAATGCCAAGTATACACTGGGTGGCCTAGTTACGGACTTAAATCAGCTTGGAAATCTATGGCAAGACTTGCAAATGGCTGTCTAGCAATGATCAACAACCAACTTGACAGATTTTGAAGAATAAAAAAATGAATAATGGGCAAGGTTTGTACAAAGCTCTTTGAGACTTACCCAGAAAGACTCACAGCTGTAATCACTGCCACAGGTGATTCTAACATTGACTCAAGGAGTTGAATACTTCTGAATATTAACATTACATGGGGCATTTTGTGTATAAAAGTATGTGGACACCTGCTCGTCAAACATCTCATTACAAAATCATGGCCATTCATATGGAGTTGGTCCCCCTTTTGCTGCTATAACAGCCTCCACTCTTCTGGGAAGGCTTTCCACTAGATGTTGATGGACCATTTCTGTGGGGACTTGTTTCCATTCAGCCACGAGCATTAGTGAGGTCGAGCACTGATGGGCGATTAGGCCTGGCTCGCAGTCAGTTCCAATTCATCCAAAGGTGTTTGGTGGGGTTGAGGTCAGGGCTCTGTGCAGGCCAGTTAAGTTCTTCCACACTGATCTCGACAAACCATTTCTGTATGGACCTCGCTTTGTGCACAGGGGCATTGTCATCCTGAAACTATTGCCACAAAGTTGGAAGCACAGAATTGTTTAGAATGTCATTGTATGGTGTAGCGTTAAGATTTCCCTTCACTGGAACTAAGGGGCCTAGCTCGAACCATGAAAAACAGCTCAAGACCATTATTCCTCCTTAACCAAACTTTACAGTTAGCACTATGCATTGGGGCAGGTAACGTTCTCCCGCCAGATGGTGAAGTGTGAATCATCACTCCAGAGTCCAATGGCGGCAAGCTTTACACCACTCCGGCCGACGCTTGACATTGCTCATGGTGATCTTAGGCTTGCAGACAGAACACTGCGTGGGTGGTGGCTGTCGTATATAGTGGAGTCAGAGTATAAACAGGGCTAATGCTAAGGGTAACAGTGGTTTCCGGGGCTCCGTGAGTATGGGGGGGGTTATTGTGCGCTCTCTAATGCTCTTCACCTTGAGCTACAGAGCTGCATCACTCATCTCTGGGATCGAGTTAGTTACACATTGCTACAGACATGGACACTTGGACACAGCTGTCAGACAGCTGTTAGCCTATATGGAGACAGGAAGTCAAGTGTCTGTCTGTGAATTTAGTTTGGGCTCGTAGTGCATAGGCCTACTGTATGTAAGGTGAGTCTGTAATTCAGTACATGGATGTCACTCAGATACACTTATGGCATTATTTAAAGGAATCATTGAATATCAAATGCACACACATGCACACACTCAGCAGCAGCTGTCTCCTGCCCCCTGTCTTGTGAGCTCAGCCACTCTACGCACCTGGCAGCCATTTACACTCCTAGACCACATCCCCGCTTCCCTCAGCCCCCCCCCCCCCCCCCCCCCCCACACACACACACCAAACCGAAAACCAGTGCTTACCAAAAGCATCCCTCAACAGCAGCACCCACTGCCCCAACCCCACCAAGACCACATCCAGCTAGCTACACCTGAGGCCAGTATCTCTCAAACCTTTCCTCCACCAGCCCCACTCTCTCTCCTCACATCAATCATCGTCATTAAATAAAGGTTCAATATTTTTATTTAACTTTTTTGTTTTTATCATCAAATGTGCGCACACACTAATTATTATCCAGTGTTGTAGCTAGCAGAATGGGCCTTGACCTATTGTCAGAGTCACGCGTGACAGGGCAAGCCTATAGCTCTTCGATTTATTGGTAACTCTTGTAATTTTCCTCTCATGTCTGGAATGTTCCAGAACGTGAAGGTTCGGAAGCTCATTCTAGTGTGTTTTGACTCTAAATAATTACCTGTGAAAATACCCTAAAATGTATTTTCCTTTTGTTTGAAACCCAATTAATCGCGAGCAGGTCAGCGCTAGCAGTCAGTTGCTTCTGTATGTCTAAAAGCTCCCATGTTATTTGTCTGTTATCTCAATCGATCTCTGCCCAATTCAATTACAAACTGTGTTGCTTTTAGTTCCTGAACAATACACACCCCGCCAAGGAGAAATACAATTAGCAGCAATTGTGTTTGTAGGAAAATAACGTTGTCAGTCAGGTGAATGATTAGAAGGCCAGGACACACTGACTGGTGCAGATCTTCACTGTGCAGTCTTAGGGTATTTATTAGGCAGTGTTAGGGTATTAAGAAAAACTTGACGGGGCAATTTCAAACTCGGCTGAATCTCTGTATTCATATCAACAGCCTGGTAATTCTGTCATTTGAACAGCTCAATGTAAATAACAGATAGGAAAACATGGACAAGAATAAGAGGGAGAAAGCAGCTCCATATACTAAAAGTATGTGGACACCTGCTCGTCGAACATCTCATTCTAAAATCATGGGCATTAATATGGAGTTGGTCCCCCTTTGCTGCTATAACAGCCTCCACTCTTCTGGGATGGCTTTCCACTAGATGTTGGACCATTGCTGCTGGGACTTGCTTCCATTTAGCCACAAGCATTAGTGAGGTCGGGCACTGATGTTGGACGATTAGGCCTGGCTCGCAGTCATCGTTTCAATTCATCCCCATGTTGTTCGATGGGGTTGAGGTCAGGGCTCTGTGCAGGCCAGTCAAGTTCTTCCACACCGATCTGAAGCGTGATTCATCACTCCAGAGAATGCATTTCCACTGCTCCAGAGACCAATGGCAGCAAGCTTTACACCATTCCAACGTCACTTGGCATTGTGCATGGTGATCTTAGGCTTGTGTGCTGCTGCCCGGCCATGGAAACCCATTTCATGAAGCTTCCAGAGGAGTTTAGAACTCGGTAGTGAGTGGCAACCGAGGACAGATGATTTTTATGCGCCACATGCTTCAGCACTCGGCGGTCCCATTCAGTGAGCTTGTGTGGCATACCACTTCGCAGCCGAGCCGTTGTTGCTCCTCAACTTTTCCACCTCACAATAACAGCACTTATGGTCGACCGGGACAGCTCTAGCAGGGCATACATTTTACAAACAGACCTGTTGGAATGTGGCATCCTATGACGGTGCCACTTTGAAAGTCAATGAGCTCTTCAGTGAGGCCATTCTTCTTCCAATGTTTGTCTATGGAGATTGCATGGCTGTGCTCTATTTTATACACCTGTCAGCAACGGGCTGAAATCCACTAATTTGAAGGGGTGTCCACATACTTTTGTGTGTATGTAGAATGTGTTTGTCCTTTTCAGGATCACTGGATATGTATCTTCTGCACGTGTATGTGTGTGGGAGAGAGTGAGTGCAATAGAGACAGGGGGAGTGTGTGTATGGTGTTTAGACAGAAAGCAGTGTGTGTGTGTGTGGTCGGGGTTGCGACCCCGTGGGGAACAGGAAGTCGTGCGACCTGCAGGGTAGAGAAGGAAGTGAGCTGCACCGCGCTGACAGAAGACACACAGGGTCTTCAACACACACACACAGACATGCATATACACACTCACAGAAGGAATTAACTTTCTAATCTTACACACTAAACACACAAGAAACTTTGTAACACACTCTCAATCAGTGTATGGCCATACCCGATAAACACACATAATGGGCACACAGACACACACTGCACATATGGAGCTGCTTTCTCTCTCTCATTCTTGTCCATGTTTTCCTATCTTTCTTTTTATAGAGAGAGGGATGAGAGCTGCTGCTGTTGATCCAGGTGTCGGGTGAACCCTTTCCCATGGTGTCGTGTGTGTGTGTGTGTGTGTGTGTGCGCGGTTGTGTGTATGCCTAAATATGAACTTCCAAACATATGTGTTTCTACTTACTGTGCGTCTATATATTCATGTGTTTGAAAAACCGTTTCTGGTCTGTCTGACTCACCTTGTAGACTTTTCTCACATTTGGAGATGGACGGGTTTGATCTGCTGTACTGTAAGCCTGCTGCCCAAGCAGTCTGGGGTTTTCTCCAAAGCTCATAGACCGCAACATACACAAGAGAACGAGTTTGTGACTCACTGTGTGTGTGTCATATGTTCTGGAAATAAGCCCTGTTATTTTTCTCAATGCGTTTACAATAAGGATCTGTGGGCGTGCTATTTAAGCTCTAGTAGTGTTGTTGTACTAGTGCTTTACCCTGAGTTTCTATCATAGTCTTTTATCAGTGCAGGTTTCACTTTCATGTCAAAGACCAAAGGTCACGGGGCTGACCTTTCACCCCGTTTGGTTCTTTACCAAACCTCTCCCAGTGACCCACAGGAGTGCACTAAGCCAAGTGCACTGGAAGCAAGGGTGCCAGTCAGCCAGTCACCCCCTGGCTGCAGTACCACTGTAGCTCTCTATCACCATCTTGTGGAGAGCAGTGAGCGGCCTGATCAGGCCAGAGTAATCTGACCCAGATCCGCACAGACATCACTGTGGCCCAGCTAAACCCAGTTCGCCTCTGCCCCGTACAAACAGTGGGGTTGCACTCTCTTCAGCTCCCCTTTGCTCGCTTCTCCTCTCCTCATCCTCCCGCTTTTACTTTTCTCTCTCACCCTGAAACAACAGGGCATTCTATCTGTTACTGGCCAGGGGAGAGGTGGACGAGAAGACAAATAAAGAACGGAGGAGAGGAGCGAGTGAGGGATTGTTTGGTGTGAAAGCCTGCTGAGATTATTGAGGAATGGGGAGTTTTATGAAAAAGGTTTATTTAATCTCAAGTATGTGTTCCTGTGGGTTTATTTCTCTATTTTTCTCTCTCCCCCTCTCCTTCTATCTCTCCATCTCAGTGGGCTTGGGGGCCATAGCCCTGGATCTAGAGGGGGACCCTCGCCCATCGGCTTTCAGTAGGATCAGGGACACAGCTCCTCTGAATAAGGGGGGCATCTTGCATACCCCACGCCACAGCAGTGAGTAACCCTACTATATTATAGTACAGTATAACAATGCACACACTCTACCAGACCTTTTCAACCTGGGAGTTTTGAAAGGGTTGTGGACATGTTTCCCCAAAAAACATCAGCACTGTGTACATTTGTAAAGTTTAATTGTGAACTATTCTGTATTTTTATTTACACTATAACCGGTCTGTCTCCTGTCTTTGTGTGTTGCAGCCTGGCATTATGAGACACCCCAGCAGGTGCAGTTTGTGGAGAAGCTGTCGGACGTGGTGATTGGCCAGCTCCCCAACTTCTGGAAGCTCTGGATCTCCTACGTCAACGGCAGCCTCTTCAGCGAGGTATGCAAAACAGACAGTGATTGGGCGTCATGAATGTAATGATCCAACACAGCATATTTTCACTGTTGTCAAACGTGTGCTTTTATCAGACTGGAGAGAAATCTGGCCAGGTTGAAAAGTCAAAGAAGAATGCCAGGCAGAGACAGAACGACTTTAAGGTGAGTTGTGCTGGATATAGTTTTAGATACACTTTTTATAACCATAAGAATGCCCTCTCATCAGTGTACAGTTTTCAGAGCTAAAGCAAAATGGGCAGTGCCTTGTAATGGTCCAAAGTGGTATTGTTGTATTGTTATAGGACTCAAGTCTGTTTCTGTGTGTCTGTATAGAAAATGATAGAGGAGGTGACTCATCGCTTGGTGAAGCTGGTGAGAGGTGCTCTGCTCCCCTCCACCCTGACAGAGCTGGAGCTGAGATTGTACGGTGGCTGGGAGAATAAGACTGAGCTCACTGGACCCTGGCTCACTCAGGTCATACACATCGTTAGGTATGGACATGTCACTGTAGTGCAGAGTTCCCCAACTGGTGGCCCACACACTGAATTTGGCTCGTGGGTGGTTTTATTTGGCCCCCCAAATTCGCTGACAATTATTATTATCTTTATTGTTGGACATAAGACTCTAAAAACACAAGGAAATGAGCTCCAAGTGATTTTAATTTTGGAAATCTGTTCCGAAGTATTCCCACGCATAATAAAGAAACACAGTTGAAGTCGGAGGTTTACATACACCTTAACCAAATACATTTAAACTCAGTTCTTCACAATTCCTGACATTTAATCCAGTTAGGATCACCACTTTTATTTTAAGAATGTGAAATGTCAGAATAATAGTAGAGCAAATTATTTATTTCAGCTTTTGTTTCTTTCATCACATTCCCAGTGGGTCAGAAGTTTACATGCACTCAATTAGTATTTGGTAGCATTGCCTTTAAATTGTTTAACTTGGGTCAAATGTTTTGGGTAGCCTTCCACAAGCTTCCCACAATAAGTTGGGTGAATTTTGGCCCATTCCTCCTGCCAGAGATGGTGTAACTGAGTCAGGTTTGAAGGCCTCCTCGCTCGCACACTCTTTTCCAGTTCTGCCCACAAATGTTCTATAGGATTGAGGTCAGGGCTTTGTGATGGCCACTCCAATACCTTGACTTTGTTGTCCTTAAGTCATTTTGCCACAACTTTGGAAGTATGCTTGGGGTCATTGTCCATTTGGAAGACCCATTTGCGACTAAGCTTTAACTTCCTGACTGATGTCTTGAGATGTTGCTTCAATATATCCACGTAATTTCCTTTCCTCATGATGCCATCTATTTTGGTTTGTGCACCAGTCCCTCGTGCAGCAAAGCACCCCCACAACATGATGCTGCCACCCCCGTGCTTCACGGTTGGGATTGTGTTCTTCGGCTTGCAAGCCTCCCCCTTTTTCCTCCAAACATAACGATGGTCATTATGGCCAAACAGTTCAATTTTTGTTTCATCCGACCAGAGGACATTTCTCCAAAAAGTACGATCTTTGTCCCCATGTGTAGGCGTGCTTTTTTATGGCGGTTTGGGGGCAGTGGCTTCTTCCTTGTTGGGCAGCCTTTCAGGTTATGTCGATATAGGACTTGTTTTACTGTGGCTATAGATACTTTTGTACCTGTTTCCTCCAGCCTCTTCACAAGCTCCTTTGCTGTCGTTCTGGGATTGATTTGCTCTTTTCGCACCAAAGTACGTTCATCTCTAGGAGGCAGAACGCGTCTCCTTCCAGAGCGGTATGACGGCTGCGTGGTCCCATGGTGTTTATACTTGCGTACTATTGTTTGTACAGATGAACGTGGTACCTTCAGGTGTTTGGAAATTGCTCCCAAGGATGAACCAGACTTGTGGAGGTCTACAATTTATTTTCTGAGCTCTTGGCTGATTTCTTTTGATTTTCCCATGATGTCAAGCAAAGAGTTGTTGGAAAAATTCCTTGTCATGCATGAAGTAGATGTCCTAACCGACTTGCCAAAACTATAGTTTGTTAACAAGAAATTTGTGGAGTGGTTGAAAAACGTGTTTTAATGACTCCAACCTACGTGTATGTAAACTTCCAACTTCAACTGTTTGTACAAATGTAAGCCAGGTTTGAATTGATTATGTTTTAGTCAAATATTATATCTGTTTTGCATTCTTGCGGTCAATTTGCAGTTTGTAGTCTACAAATGATTTGTAATTATGTTTCAGCCCCCCGACCATCCGCTCAAGATAAATCTGAATCTAATTGATGATCACTGATTTTGTGTGTGTGTGTGTGTGTGTGTGTGTGTGTGTGTGTGTACCCCATATTCCTGACCCCCAATCCCACTTCCACCGTCTCTATCGCTTTCCTGCCTTCTATTTCTCCCTCATTTCTATCTCTTTTTCTCCCACGTCTTCAGAATAATTTTTGAGGCTCTGGTAGCTCTCGAGATCCCCAATGATCTACTGCAGGTGATCCAGGATCTATTGTTAGAGCTGAGACACCACTGTCTACTGGTCACCCTGCACCACACCGCAGAGGGTGAGAAAAGGGAGGATGGAGATATGGGGGGGGGGGGGTCTACTGTTGGAGCTGAGACACCACTGTCTACTGGTCACCCTGCACCACACTGCAGAGGGTGAGGAAAGGGAGGATGGAGATATGGGAGGGGGGGGATCTACTGTTGGAGCTGAGACACCACTGTTGACTGGTCACCCTGCACCACACCACAGAGTGGAAGGGAGGGAGGGAGGGATCTACTGTAGGAGCTGAGACATCAACTGGTCATCCTGCCCTCTGCACCCTGGAGAGAGGGGGAGCTGGAAGGATAGCGAGGTTGGGGGATAGGGGAGAGGAGAAATGGAAGGGGTGAGTTATGTGAGGTTAGAGAAAGTGTTAGTGTTCAGTGAAAGATGGTTTGTGGTTAACAAGTGTGGTTATTCTGACAGTGGTCCTAGTTCTATAGAACATCTGGGTTGATAGTACCAACTAAAGGTGGTTTTGAAGGTAGTTAGTTATACACTAGTTTAGAGGGTCATTTCACTCTCTACTGCAGTCTTCCTCCAAACAACTCTCTCAGTCCTATTTAAAATGTAATGTGAACTGGTCATGACCATTCAGTTGTTAGCCATCTTCTACCTAGTAGATCAAAAATCATGTAAAGAGTGCACACATTTGTAGCCTCTACAATCATTAATGTTTTTGTATGTGCCTTGTCAGATGTCAAAAGGGTTGCAGAGAAAGAGGACTGGGTCGTAGACAATGAAGGAATCACCAGCCTGGTAAAGCTATAGTTACTATAATATACACTCCACTTAGTGAAATATCATGATTTATTATGGTAAGATACAGTATGATATAAAATATGTCATGGTGTAATCTACAGTGCATTTGGAAAGTATTCAGACCCCTTGACTTTTTCCACATTTTGTTACAACCTTATTCTAAAATATATACACTACCATTCAAAAGTTTGGGTTCACTTAGAAATGTCCTTGTTTTTGAAAGAAAGGCACATTTTTTGGTCCATTAAAAGAACAACAAATTGATCAGAAATGCAGTGTAGACATTGCTAATGTTGTAAATGACTATTGTAGCTCGAAATAGCTGAGATCTACATAGTCATACAGAGGCCCATTATCAGCAACCATCACTCCTGTGTTCCAATGGCACGTTGTGTTAGCTAATCAAAGTTTATAATTTTAAAAGGCAAATTGATCATTAGAAAACCCTTTTACAATTAGGTTAGCACAGCTGAGAAATGTTGTTCTGATTAAAGAAGTAGTAAAACTAGCCTTCTTTAGACTAGTTGAGTATCTGGAGCATCAGCATTTGTGGGTTCGATTACAGGCTCAAAATGACCAGAAACAAATAACTTTCTTCTGAAACTCATCAGTCTATTCTTGTTCTGAGAAATGAAGGCTATTCCATGTGAGAAATTGCCAAGAAACTGAAGATCTCGTACAACGCTGTGTACTACTCCCTTCACAGAACAGCGCAAACTTTTTTAATTGATTATTTTTTTATTTCACCTTTATTTAACCAGGTAAGCTAGTTGAGAACAAGTTCTCATTTGGAACTGCGACCTGGCCAAGATAAAGCATAGCAGTTCGACACATACAACAACACAGAGTTACACATGGAATGAACAAAACATACAGTCAATAATACAGTAGAAAACAAAGTCTATATACAGTGAGTGCTCTAATCAGAATAGAAAGAGGAGTGGGAGGCTCTGGTGCACAACTGAGCAAGAGGACAAGTACAGTGGGGCAAAAAAGTATTTAGTCAGCCACCAATTGTGCAAGTTCTCCCACTTAAAAAGATGAGAGGCCTGTAATTTTCATCATAGGTACACTTCAACTATGGCAGACAAAATGAGAAGAAAGAAAATCCAGAAAATCACATTGTAGGATTTTTAATGAATTTATTTGCAAATTATGGTGGAAAATAAGCATTTGGTCAATAACAAAAGTTTCTCAATACTTTGTTATATACCCTTTGTTGGCAATGACAGAGGTCAAACGTTTTCTGTAAGTCTTCACAAGGTTTTCACACACTGTTGCTGGTATTTTGGCCCATTCTTCCATGCAGATCTCCTCTAGAGCAGTGATGTTTTTTGGGCTGTTGCTGGGCTACATGGACTTTCAACTCCCTCCAAAGATTTTCTTTGGGGTTGAGATCTGGAGACTGGCTAGGCCACTCCAGGACCTTGAAATGCTTCTTACGAAGCCACTCCTTCGTTGCCTGGGCGGTATGTTTGGGATCGTAGTCATGCTGAAAGACCCAGCCATGTTTCATCTTCAATGCCCTTGCTGATGGAAGGAGGTTTTCACTCAAAATCTCACGATACATGGCCCCATTCATTCTTTCCTTTACACGGATCAGTCGTCCTGGTCCCTTTGCAGAAAAACAGCCCCAAAGCATAATGTTTCCACCCCCATGCTTCACAGTAGGTATGGTGTTCTTTGGATACAACTCAGCATTCTTTGTCCTCCAAACACGACGAGTTGAGTTTTTCCCAAAAAGTTATATTTTGGTTTCATCTAACCATATGACATTCTCCCAATCTTCTTCTGGATCATCCAAACGCTCTCTAGCAAACTTCAGACGGGCCTGGACATGTACTGGCTTAAGTAGGGGGACACGTCTGGCACTGCAGGATTTGAGTCCCTGGCGGCGTAGTGTGTTACTGATGGTAGGCTTTGTTTGCGGCAGGGTAGCCTAGTGGTTAGAGCGTTGGAAGGTTGCAAGTTCAAACCCCCGAGCTGACAAGGTACAAATCTGTCGTTCTGCCCCTGCACAGGCAAGTTAACCCACTGTTCCTAGGCCGTCATTGAAAATAAGAATTTGTTCTGAACTGACTTGCCTAGTTAAATAAAGGTAAAATAAAATAAAACTTTGGTCCCAGCTCTCTGCAGGTCATTCACTAGGTCCCCCCGTGTGGTTCTGGGATTTTTGCTCACCGTTCTTGTGATAATTTTGACCCCATGGGGTGAGATCTTGTGTGGAGCCCCAGATCGAGGGAGATTATCAGTGGTCTTGTATGTCTTCCATTTCCTAATAATTGCTCCCACAGTTGATTTCTTCAAACCAAGCTGCTTACCTATTGCAGATTCAGTCTTCCCAGCCTGGTGCAGGTCTACAATTTTGTTTCTGGTGTGTTTCTGGTGACAGCTCTTTTGTCTTGGCCATAGTGGAGTTTGGAGTGTGACTGTTTGAGGTTGTGGACAGGTGTCTTTTATACTGATAACAAGTTCAAACAGGTGCCATTAATACAGGTAACGAGTGGAGGACACAGAGGAGCCCCTTAAAGAAGAAGTTACAGGTCTGTGAGAGCCAGAAATCTTGCTTGTTTGTAGGTGACCAAATACTTATTTTCCACCATAATTAAAAGAAATTCAATGTGATTTTCTGGAGAAAAATAATCTCATTTTGTCTGTCATAGTTGAAGTGTACCTATGATGAAAATTACAGGCCTCATCTTTTTAAGTGGGAGAACTTGCACAATTGGTGGCTGACTAAATACTTGTTTGCCCCACTGTACATTATAGTGTCGAGTTTGAGAAATGGACGCCTTACAAGTCCTCAACTGGCAGCTTCATTAAATGGTACCCGCAAAACACAGGTCTCAACGTCAACAGTAAAGAGGTGACTTCGGGATGCTGGCCTTCTAGGCAGAGTTGCAAAGAAAAAGCCAAGTCTCAGACTGGCCAATAAAAATAAAATATTAAGATGGGCAAAATAACACAGACACTGGACAGAGGAAGATTGGAAAAAAAGTGTTATGGACAGACAAATCTAAAGTTTGAGGTGTTCAAATCACAAAGAAGTACATTCGTGAGATGCAGGAAAAAATTAAATATGCTGGAGGAGTGCTTGACGCCATCTGTCAAGCATGGTGGAGGCAATGCGATGGTCTGGGAGTGCTTTGGTGGTGTTAAAGTGGGAGATTTGTACAGGGTAGAAGGGATCTTGAAGAAGGAAGGCTGTCACTCCATTTTGCAATGCCATGCCATACCCTGTGGACAGTGCTTAATTGGAGCCAATTTCCTCCTACAACAGGACAATGACCCAAAGCACAACTCCAAACTATGCAAGAACTATTTAGGGAAGAGGCAGTCAGCTGGTATTCTGTCTATAATGGAGTGGCCAGCACAGTCACCAGATCTCAACCCTATTGAGCTGTTGGCCCATCAAGCCAATCCAACTTGTGGGAGGTGCTTCAGGAAGCATGGGGTGAAATCTCTTCAGATTACCTCAATAAACTGACAACTAGAATGCCAAAGGTCTGCAAGGCTGTAATTGCTGCAAATGGAGTATTCTTTGATGAAAGCTAAGTTTGAAGGACACAATTATTATTTCAATTAAGAATCATTATTTATAACCTTCATTCATTTTGCAACTCATTTCATGTATGTTTTCATGAAAAACATTTCTAAGTGAACCCAAACTTTTGAACGGTAGTGTATGTGTGTGTATGTATATATATATTTTTCTCATCAATCTGCACTCAAAACCCCATAATGACAAAGCATCTCATTTTTTCAAAATCTTTGCAAATGTTTTATAGATAATCTAAGTATTCAGACTCTTTACTCAGTACATTGTTGAAACACCTTTGGCAGCGATTATAGCCTTGATTCTTCTTGGGTATGACGCTACAAGCTTGTCACACTTGTATTTGGGGAGTTTCTCCCATTCTTCTCACCAGACCCTCTCTGAACCTTCGCCCCAGTCTGAGGTCCTCAGCGCTCTGGAGCAGGTTTTCATCCATGATCTCCATGTACTTTGCTCAGTTCATCATTCCCTTTATCCTGACTAGTCTCCCAGTCCTTGTCACTGAAAAACATCCCCACTGTGTGATGCTGTCACCACCATGCTTCACCGTAGGGATGGTGCTAGGTGTCTTCCAGACGTGACGCTTGGCATTCAGGTCTAAGAGTTCAATCTTGGTTTCGTCAGATCACAGAATCTTGTTTCTCATGGTCTGATAGTCTTTAGGTGCGTTTTAGCAAACTCCAAGCAGACTGTTGTCTTTTACTGAGGAGTGGCTTCCGTCTGGCCACTCTACCATAAAGTCCTGATTGGTGGAGTGCTGCAGAGATGGTTGTCCTTCTGAAAGGTTCTCCCATCTCCACAGAGGAACTCTGGAGCTCTGTCAGAGTGACCATCGGGTTCTTGGTCACCTCCCTGACCAAGACCCTTCTCCCCCAGTTGCTCAGTTTGGCCAGGCGGCCTGCTCTTGGAAGAGTCTTGGTGGTTCCAAACTTCTTCCATTTAAGAATGATGGAGGCCACAGTGTTCTTGGGGACCTTCAATGCTGTGAAAATGTTTTGGTACCCTTCCCCAGATCTGTGCCTCTACAGACAATTTATTTGACCTCATGGCTTGGTTTTTGCTCTGGAAGGGAAAGGGGTTACCTAATCAGTTGTACAACTGAATGCTTTCAACTGAAATGGGTCTTCCGCATTTAACCTAACCCCTCTGAACCAGAGAGGTGCGGGGGGCTGCCTTAATCGACATCCACGTCTTCGGCGCCCGGGGAACAGTGGGTTAACTGATATGCACTGTCCAGTGTGGGACCTTAGATAGACAGGTGTGTTCCTTTCCAAATCATGTCTAATCAATTGAATTTACCACAGCCTCCATTTACGTTGTAGCAACATCTCAAGGATGATCAATGGAAACAGGATGCACCTGAGTTCAATTTCGAGTCTCATAGCAAAGGGTCTGAATACTTATGTAAATAAGGTTTTTGTTCTTTATTTTTAATACGTTTGCAAACATTTCTAAAAAACAGTTTTGCTTTGTCATTATGGGGTATTGTGTGTAGATTGATGAGAAAAAAATATAATTGTATCAGTTTTAGAATAAGGCTGTAATGTAACAAAACGTGGAAAATGTCAAGTGGTCTGAATACTTTCTGAATACACTGTATGTATTCGATCTGTGCGTTGTGAGCAGCCGGCCCAGTTTGAGCAGTGCATGGTGCAGATGCTGCAGTCACTCAAAGAACCCATGGAGACCAAACCTGGGGAGGTCAATGTAAGAAACACACACAAACACACACATATTACACTATCACAGAATCTCATTCATCTATGTGAACTACAGGTAACTGCCAAAATTAGGGAAACACCAACATAAAGTGTCTCAAGGGGTGTTGGTCCAACGCGAGCCACCAGATCAGCTTCACTGCACCTTGGCATAGATTCTCAGGCTTCGTTCCATAATCTCCTTTAAGTGTTCAATTCGGGTTGAGATTTGGTGAATGAGACACACACACACACCCTTTAAACCCCCTATGCTCCTTTGAGACCCCTCTTTCAGAGTCCCTGAGATTTCTTCTAGCCATGGTAGCCAAAATGATGGGCAACTGGACATTTGTATACATGACCCCTAAGCATAATGGGATATTAATTGCTTAATTGACAAACCACACCTGTGTGGATGCACCTGCTTTCAATATATGTTGTGTCCCTCATTTACTCAAGTGTTTCCTTTATTTTGGTAGTTTCCTGGATATGTTGTTGTATTGGACCATGTTACAGTGTGATAGTTGTTTTATGCGGCTGAGTGTCCTGTCTCACCTTGCTCTCCTCTCCTGTCTTCAGATCCTCCAGTTGGATCAGGACCAGGCCTCAGAGCTCTGTGTGGACATCATAAAGGTACTGTACAGTCACTGCAGACTAGGTTTACAGTATATTTTACCACAATAATACGGAGTAGAGATTCATATTACAGTATAGTTCAACATAGGAATCCCTTCAATTTACTGGTAGTTTAGCAATGAAGGTATGGTGTGAATGTCACTAGAGAATAAGTTTACTCTATATTTCACTCTGTCTACACTGAAGGGACTCCTACAGGTCACAGGTTGTCTATAAGCTACAATGCAAAAGTCCGGTAGGCATTTAGGGACAGTTTCCAGGACACATATTAAAACTAGTCCTGGACTTTCAATGGAGAATCTCCACTGAGATTAGTCTATCTATGTCCGTTGAACTGGCCCTTAGATTATTGTAGACTTTTTAACTTTGTAGCATGAAGGGGCCAGGAAGCTCTGTGGGAGGATCATGAAGGTACGGTACAAAGTAGAGTCAAGGATTACGTCATATTTCACCATAGGAATACTTACAGAAACCAGTCGTTTACTGTAGGTCTTCAGTGCACAAATTCAGTTCAAATTCAGTAGACATGTAGATGATGTTACTTTCCGAGCAGGTTCGAGAGCAAGTGGAAAAGCTCTGGAAGGACATCAATAAGGTATGGTACAGAGTAGATAAGAGACTAGGATTACACTCCTATTACCCCAAAGGAATCACTACAGATTCTAGGTAGTTTTACTGTAGGTTTACAGTGCAATCCATTCACCCCATTCAGTAGACATTTAGAATATAGTACACTGTTACTGTTGTCTAGGTGTGTCTGAGTAACTGATCTGTATATGTGACTGACCTGTAACACCTATTCCAGGTGTTCATCAACTGCCTGGAGCAGCTGAGCACTAAAACAGACAGAGACATCGACACCTCACGGTGAGTACAGGCAGGGACTTTACTTCCAGTGTCCTTTTATATGTCTGCATTAGTGTTTTTTAAACTCTTCGGTGTGTGTTCTCAGTATGTCCGTGGACCAGGCCTCTCCAAACTTGTTCAGTGGCATTCAGGAGGACTTCTGTCCAACACTGGTATGAAAATCTTATTTTTCTCATTCTGAGACTATTGGCCTCAATTTCACTCTACAGGATTACCGATGTCAGTAAGCGTTCTCAATGAGGGTTCTTTCTCGCGCTCTATCTCTCTTACAATCTCACCCCACTACACACACACACACACACCAAACAAACACACACATGTATCTCTTTCACTGGCAAACCAAACCACTCTGTGTTATGATGCTGTTTCCTGGTTATGGACAGGAAGCAGGCACAACCTTATTTCCTGTAAATACTATATGTTGAGATGAGAGTGAATGGCATGGGTGTCATGTGTGTGTGGGGGGGGGGTGATGACAGAGGAGTGTGTGTGTAGGGTTTTTCTGGTAAAGGGAAATAGAGCAGGGGGCAGACGGGGTTTCCCCTAGTCTCTAGCAGGGGTGAGATGGTGAGACTGACAGCCAGGCAATATTCAGAGCAGATGCCCAGAGTTTATTTATGAGCACCAACGCTTGATAAATAGTGCATAAACCATTGTAAAGGATTAATTGCATGAAGAAATATTCATAGTAAGATACTTTTTTATTTTCATTTTATTTAACCTTTATTTAACTAGGCAAGTCAGTTAAGAACAAATTCTTATTTACAATGACGGGTCATGGGGAACAGTAGGTTAACTGCCTTGTTCAGCTCGGGGATTCGATCCAGCAACCTTTCAATTACTGACCCAACGCTCTAACCGCTAGGCTACATGCCAAGCAAAACAAAACAAAAATATAAATGCAAAATGCAACAATTTCAACAATTTTACTGAGTTACAGTTCATATAAGTGAATCAGTCACGTGTAATTAATTTATTAGCCCCTAATCTATTGATTTCACATGACTGAGCAGGAGCGCAGCCATTGGTGTGCCTAGGAGTGAATAGGCCCACCCACTGGGGAGCCAGGCCCAGCCAATCAGAATGGGTTTTTCCCCCTCAAAAGGGCTTTATTACAGTCCAAAATACTCCTCAGAAAACGGATGTGGGGGTCCTGAGCCGGCCGTAGTTACACGTGGTTGTGAGGCCGGTTGGACGTACTGCCAAATTCTCTAAAATGATGTTGGAGGCAGCTTATGATAGAAAAATTAACCAACTCTGATGGGCATTCCTACAGTCAGCATGCCAATTGCACTCTGTGGCATTGTGTTGTGTGACAAACCTGCACATGTTAGAGTGGCCTTTTATATTCCACAGACACTGGACAGAGGAACCTAGAACGCTAGCATCCCGGAGTCGCCTCTTCACTTTTGCTTTGCTCACACAAAGCCCCGGAAATAAATTGGTGGCACTGCACACAGTTTTCACGAGCCTTGTTTTGTGAGCACCTGCCACAGGTGTTGCATAATCTCTGGGAAGAGGTTGCGTGGGATGGTCTCTCTGAAAAAGTCCACACCATACCTATCAGACCAAAATAACTCCACATCCATGCTCTTACCGCCGTATGCCCCACAGACATACAAGAGTGCCATAAATGCTTTGAGTTCATCCATAGACATGTCCCACATACTGTTTATTTTTCTGTGCGCATGAGCAACAGTACAATCTTTGATGTGCTACAACATCTGCATGCCACATAAACTCGTCACTCTTTTCTACCCAAACCGTGCCGTCCCTCCCAGACTCCTGTCTCATGGTGGCAGTTGGGCTCACCGCCTCAGTTGGCTCTGTTCTGGTTTTTCCGCGGCGAGACTCAGGCATCGGAGACGGAGGCTCGAAGTCAACATCAGAATCAGATGAAGACTCTTCATCAGCAATGTCGATTTTCAAGCTCCATATTCGTTACTCCAATTCATCTAGTCTGTCAGTGCGTCCATTCGTTTGGTTCGGCTTGCCATTCTGAACTACACTCAGTGTCTGATTTGACTCTCCGATGGGAAATTATATACAATTTCCAGCCTTTCATAATACAATAATTAGACAGCCCACAATTCATCATCATTACACTATTGTTCTAAATTCAATCATCCTCTTAACCCTCATTATTCAGATAAATCTAGTTTAATCACCCTCCTCATCATTCAGTTCATTGAAGTCACATGCACCATTATCAGTTTCTATTTGGTTTCTATCGCCCATTCATCCATTGATAACAGAATAGCATATTTAAATGTTATTAGGTTACTAGTATTTGCTTAGTAGCCACCGCAATGCTGCCACTCGAGTGGTCATGTGCTGAATGCATGGACAGCACGGATATTCTTGGAAAAAGTGACATTGGTAAATAGAGATGCACCTCTTGAATTTGAGAGTTATTTGACAAAGGTACATGTCATAGAAGCTGCAGAACATGCTCTTTCTGATACTATATAGAAATCAAAATGTTTTACCTGCATGTGACTCTGATTGAGGATTTGACAAATTGATACTCCTTTCCCTCTATCTGTCAATTACAAGATGCGCCCATCTCATCATGTACAAACTGATAGGCCTAATATTGTCACTCGTCAGATTAATGTAAATGTTATCTTGTCTATAGGCTAACTCTTATTATGTGTGAAATTAATTTCGGTGTCGTTTCAATGGGCCGGCTGTGCAGGCATTGTTTGTTTCCCGCTCATCAACTTGGATAGAGTCAAGGAAATGTTTTGCAGTGGACTTCCGCTCGGGCGATGTACGAAGACGTTTTTGAGAGAGGTCCCTAATTAAAACTTAAATTTTTACGTTTTTAGACACCGCTGTTTTTCTGTTGCTGTATCGGTTGGTTATATTATTTGAATAATTTTTTATGGTACCATGAGCTAGACCAACCCGAAGAGAACTGCTACAACCAACACATCGTCGAAGGCCGAACCAACTACTCGAACACTGAAAATGGCTGCCACGGCCAGCCCTGATGCAGAGTCGGAGCCCTTGTCTATGACCACGCTTGTAGCTGAGCTAGCTAAACAAATAAGTAGCCTAAAAGAGGATATGGCTTCTGTCATCAGCCCTTCGCTGGCACCTCTCCAAACTTCCGTTGATGCCTTTTGGGAAATAGTCAACACTTTTGGGCACTCACTACACGAGAAGGTTTCTCCACTAACAACGCCAAGCATATTGCCGAGCTAGTAGAGGCAGCTGCCTCGCATATGGGTAGATTCGTTGGAGAATTAAACCAGAAGGGAAAGTATCTGGATCGTTGAGACTAGTCAACCCTGTGAAATTTGTCTCTGACATGCTGGTAGTAGTGATGGGAAATGGTGTCTCGCCCGAACACACAGATCTCTCGCCCCCAATCCCAGCTCAGGGGAGCAGCCTAGGGCAATCATAGCCCACTTTCATCATTACCAAGATTAGGAACGTGCAATGCGCTGGGCGAGGGAGCAAAATTCCGTGGCCAAGATATATGATTCTACCTGGACCTGTGTGCCAACCTCGTGAAGCTGAATTCAAGGAAATCAAAACCTGTCTCTACAAGAAGGGGTCAAGTTTCAGCTCCTC
Organism: Oncorhynchus mykiss; assembly: GCF_013265735.2. NCBI lineage: Eukaryota > Metazoa > Chordata > Actinopteri > Salmoniformes > Salmonidae > Oncorhynchus > Oncorhynchus mykiss. Next base: position 35,475,374 of record NC_050570.1, read on the forward strand.
AACTTTTCATGTCTTTTACAAGGGAGAGGACCCTTATTTTTGACACACTTGCATTCAAAATGCAATGTTAAGTCAAGGGGAACAGCAATACTTACTCAAAGAAAGTACAATTTACCTCTCCTGACATAATCTCAGATCCACAGGGGCGTTTTGTTATGGTATCTGGTTCTCTCTTTCACACCTTTTTTGTTTTGCTTGTAAATGTTTATGCTCCCAATTGGGATGATGTAGATTTTTTTTTTTAACAAACTTATTTCTTTGCTGCCCAATCTCAACTCTCACACTATTTCATTTTTGGAGGTGACTTGAATTGTGTGATCCAATTCAAGGCGTTCAAACCCTAGAGCATTTTCTCCCTCAAAAATGTCCAGCGCTTTGTCTACATTCATGAGACTGGCAGGATGTGTAGATCCATGGAGATTCCTTTTTTCCAATAACAAGGAATTGTCTTTATTTTTATGTAGATAAAGCCCGTCTCCCATCTGTAAAGAAAGTAGAATACTCTGCCGTTGTTGTTAGTGACCATGCTCCTCTGTCACTCGACCTCTCATTCTCATTGAACTATACATATCACCCCCCCCCCCCCCCCCCCCCCCCCATGGAGACTCATCTCATCTTTACTTTCAAACAATTCCCTCTGCCCAATTCTATCGAATGCAATTGATGTCTTCATTGAGACAAATAAAACAGATTCGATCTCTGTCTACACTTTGGGAAACACTTAAAAGTGTTTATCCTCTCAGAACAAATGTCCTATTCCTCTCCTCAATAAACCACGGAAAATTAAACAACAGCAGCTGATCGACGCCATTCTGGAATTAGACCAACAATACTCCACATTTCCATCACCAGAACATCATAAAGAAAGGCTGAGTCTTCAAACTCAGTACAATTTACTATCCACTGATAAGGCTGAGGAGCAGCTACTTCACGCACGCAGGTTTTGTTTACCAGCATGGAGAAAGGGCTGGTCGACTTCTAGCTTCTCAACTCGAGTTCAAATCTGCCTCACAGCTGATCCCTCAAATTCCTCAGGTGTTTTATCAGTTAGTCCCACTGAAATCAATAATACTTTCAAAACCATTTTATTCAGACCTTTAAACATCAGAATCACCTGAAGACAATTCAATTATGAATGATTTTCTTGACCATTCGGAAACTCCTACCAGAGGAGTACAGAGAAGAGAGGGGAAATTGATCAACTTCTTTGCAGTTCGAGGAGATTTTTCATTCAATTACAGCAATGCAAAGTGGGAAATCCCCTGGCCCAGATGGCTACCCAATCAAATTCTACAGGTTTTCTGCCAACCTGGCGCTTCTCCTGCTGGAAATGTTAGAAAACACCCAGGACCATGGTGTTTTACCCCAAACCCTGACAGAGGCGTCGATCACACTGTTGTTAAAACACGGCAAAGGTGCGTCTGAATGTGGTTCATACAGACCGATCCCACTTTTAAATGCAGATGTTAAAATATTTGCGAAATTGCTCGCCTCTCGAATAGAGTCCACTATGACAGACGACATATCAACGGATCAGACAGGGTTTATTAACGGTTGCCATCCCTTTTCTAACAGTCAACATCGGCTTAATGTGATACGTTCCTGCATCTTCGGATGTTCCTGAAGTAATTATGTCTTTAGATGCGGAGAAGGCATTTGACAGGGTAGAATGGCAATATTTATTCTCTGTACTGAGAGAATTTGGCTTTGGTGCGAACCTCATTTCTTGGGTCCAACTGTTGTACTCATCATCCAAGGCATCAGTACCTACAAACAAACTTTGTTCACAGTATTTCCCATTATCAAGGGTCACACACCAAGGATATCCATTGTCCCCTCTGTTACTAGAACCCCTTTCTATTATGCTAAAGGACACACCCTTAATACATGGTATCTACAGATGTGGACTGGAACACAACGTTTCCTTGTATTCAGATGACTTGTTTTTATATCTCTCAGACCCCGAAGAGTGTGTCCCTGATACAGTGGACCTACTGTGTAGGTTTGTTGTATTTTCAGGTCAGAAATTGTTTTTTTTTTTTTAAATGTATGTTTTCCTATTAATGAATTAGCTTTACACATTCCACGAGACACTATTCCATTTCGTTTGTCCAAGTCTGGCTTTAAATATTTAGGCATCAATATCACCCGTACCTCGTCTTCCCTCCACGATGAGAACTTTATCCCCCTGATTAGCACACTTAAACTGGGCTTTCAGAGATGGAGTATTCTCCATTTTACTTTAGCTGGTAAAGTGAATTGTGTTAAGAGGAATGTAATTGCCCAAATTTCAGTATTTGTTCCAACGTCTCCCTCTCTTCACAAGTCTTTCATCTTTTTTTTTTTTAAACGGGGCAGTCGGAATCCAAGAATACGTAAAGCATTCCTCCAGAGAGATATTACACATGGAGGACTAGCCCCTCCTAACTTCATGTATTATTACTAGGCAGCGAAATATACAAAAGATTGTTTACTTGGCTTCGCACCCCAGAAACTGACTGGTGTCAAACAGAAGCCAACTACTGTTTCTCTTCCTCTTTGTCAGCTTTCGTCACCTCCAATCTTCCTCTGTTAGCTTTGCGCTACACAGCCAATCCAATTGTCGTCAATACTCAAATGTTTTACTCAATTCCATCAATGTTTTACATTCTGTGTTTTTATATTCATGGTCATATATGTAATAATCAACTCTTCTTTCCAGGCAAATTCAGCTTTTACGCTGTGGCAGAGGAATGGCTTTACTAAGTTTAATTACCTTTTATATTGATGGCACCTTTGCCAATTTCGATGACCTTTCTATCAAATTGAATCTACCCCATTCAAGTTTATTTGAGTATTTCCAAATCCGCCAGTTTATTTGCAATCAAAGCCCCCCCGCCTTTCCAATTCTATCACCCGGATCGAGTTTGAATGCCCTTTTGAAAACACCTTTTCAACTAAAGGGACTCATCTCCCATATTTTTTAGATAATCGTTCATGTCCCTTGATAATCCGTCATTTAATCAAATCTGATCTGAGTGGGGTAAAGGACTTGGCGGAGAGATCTGACAAAGTCTGGAATAGTTCCTTACTTAGGGTAAATGGAAGCTCCTCTTAATCAGCCTTGTACAGTTTAAGGTACTTCACTGTATCCATATCAGTAAGGCCAGATTGTCCAAATTCTACCCAAACGTTGAAGGTACATTTGACCAATGTAAAAGCTCTTTGGTGGACTTGACTCACATGTTCTGGTCCTGTCCCCATCTGATAGGCTATTGGTCCACTATATTTAAAACCCTTTCTGAAGCATTTGGTATAGAGTTGCAGCCTAGTACAGAAATAGTTATTTTTGGAGCACCAAACAACAATCCTTCCCTGACCAATAGACAGCTAGATGCCTTTGCCTCTCTGTTGACCCGCAGAAGGAGTTTATTGGATTGTAAAAATCTGTAAATCCACCCTTAGCTTCTCTTTGGCTCAAAGATTTGATGCTGTTCCTAAAATTAGAATCAATTTAAGTATACCATTCGAGGGTCAACCAACTCATTTTACTCCACCTGGGACCCGACGATATCCTATTTTGACTCCAAACACTTCCCCCAGATTAGTTCTCTTGGCCTCACCCTCACTCCTTGAGGTTATTGTCAAATTATTGGTTGCTGATTTAAATAGGCATAACACAAACTCATCATTACACTATTGTCTTTCCTTATCATTCAGTTAGGCCTCATTTAAATTCAATTGTGAAGTAAGGTGCACAATTATCGCCCATTCACCTATTTGACATTCATTCGGTGAGGAGAGAGAGACTCATTAGCTTGGGACTGGGTACCAACGTCCAACAGCACATTGTCTTGGCGGGTTAAGTTGGGAATAGGTGTGGAAACAAATGGTACAAAGGCTCAATACTTTTCTGTTTGTGATTTCAACATTTTGACAAATGAGCAGTGTAAAATACAAACATTTAGGAAAAGTCAGGGAAGGAGCAGGACATTAAAAAATAATAATAATAATTTAATTGACAAAATCAAAGGTCAGTGGCTGTTGGCCTGTGACGGTTTTTGTGTTAAGAGTGAATCCTACCTGTTACACTAATCATGTCAGTGAGGTAGCTGTTCTCATTTAACTTGTATCAGAGGGAAACCCGGAGTGTGTGGTATGCAGTAAAACAGGGTTGGAGTCAAAGATGAGATTACTGGCAGATAATGTTCAGAGACCACTCAATATGACAAATCCAACGTTCTGACCTTTAAAATTCTGTGTGTTTGTGTGTGTACTTGCACGCACGCACGCGCGTGTGTGTAGGAGCAGCGTCTGCTGATCATCCTCAGTAACTGTCAGTACCTGGAGAAACACACCTTCCTTAATCTGGCTGAACACTTTGAGCGACACGGATTCACTGGGACTGAGAAGATCACACGGGTGAGTAGAGAGGACACACACACACACACACGCACAACCTTGGGAAGCTGCAACTTTAAGAAACAACAAACCGTTAACTGGCCCCTTAGATATTTTGGTGTTTAGTTTTTGCTGTTCTGTGAAGAAGAATGTTTGTCACCGAAGATATGATGAGAAAGAAGTTTGTTTCAGGGCAGAGCAATTACACTCACTTTCTCTTTAAACACTTAAATGTCAGATCTCTGAGTCAGTCTCGTTCTCTCTCTCACATATTGGTTGGACCTTCCCGTAAAGACAGCTGAGCGCCTGTAGCAGTTGGTTCAAAGCCACTCAGGGCAGTTTATTGGGTTTTTGCCTAGGGAACAATATTGTGACTATAAGACCACCAATAAAGTTACTGTAAAAGCACTTTGCGACAACTGCTGATGTTGGAAGGGATTTCTAAATAAAAGACATTGAAATCTGCTCCCAGGTTAGTGTTTGTGTAGTTGTGTTAATTAGGTTTGTCTCTACCTATGTTTCCAGGTGACTGTACATGCTGTGAAGGAGTTAGATGAGAGTTTGTTTGATGCCTACATCGAGAGGAAGTCTGATCCCATCGTAGGATCCCTGGAACCAGGCATCTATGCTGGACACTTCGACTGGAGAGACTGCGGAACACCCACAGGTATACACGCACACAGGTCTATGCTGTCTACTTCAATTGGAGGGACTGCACACCTTAATCGCAGGACATTATGCGCTATGGCCAGGATTCAAACAAACACAGATTAACGACCTCTGCACTGTTGATAGACTTTTAAAATGCAATTTCCCAAATGTTTTCAGAGATTGCCTTCGCAATGTTGAGTTTCTGAGCCAAGCCACATGTGTGACAGAGAGAGGGGGGTTTACCCATAATAACCCCTGACCTATAGTGCCTTCGGAAAATATTCAGACCCCTTGACTTTTTCCACATTTTGTTACATTACAGCCTTATTCTAAAATTGATAAAATACATTTTTTTAAATCCTCAGCAAGCTACACAGAATACCCCATAACGACAAAGTGAAAACATTAATTTTTTTTGCAAATGTATTAAATAACAAAAACCTTATTTACATAAGTATTCAGACCCTTTGCTATGAGACTTGAACTTGAGTTCAGGTGGATCCTGTTTCCATTGATCATCGTTGAGATGTTTCTCCATCTTGATTGGAGTCCACCAGTGGACCAGTGTGCCAAGCTTGTACCGTCATACCCAAGAAGACTCAGTGGTAATCGCTGACAAAGGTGCTTCAGCAAAGTACTAAGGAAAGGGTCTGAATACTTATGTAAATGGGAAATTATGGGGAATTCTGTGTAGATTTGAGGGGAAAAAATGATTTTATCAAGGGGTCTGAATACTTTTCGAAGGCACTGTATGTAGTCTTTTGGCTTACCTCGAAATATACTAAACCTGACCACTGTCAGGGGAATTCATGGGACTGTCTGAGCAGCCCTGTGTGTTTTGTGGTTTATGTGTATGTCATATGTGGAGTACATACTGTAATGTCTCTGTGTGTCTGTTTGAAGTGTTACTGTAAACAGTGCTTGGATGCACTTAGCCAGGGGTTCAAAAATGAGTTTTCTCTATGGGCTTGATGTCTACCCTTTGTATATTTTTCCTCTCTCTCTCTCTTTCATTTTCTCTCTATATTCTCTCTTAAGAAGTTGTTTGTTTTTTTGTGGGTGGGGGAGCTCCTTGTGTGTGTCATCTGCACAGTGCAGGAAATGTCAAACATGAATTCTCAGTGAATCTTCGTTCTGTACACACACACAATCTAAATTGATCTGATATAAGTAGTGACATGGACAATATATCATTATGGTCTGTGGTTTTGGGTGTGTGCAAAGGTCCATGCACACACACGTGCACACGGATGTGCAGTGAGACCAGGTGAAACTTGGTGGTTTTACGTACCTTACGGGAACAGGAAGTTAATCGGTGTGTGTGTTTGACATAACCCCACTCCCCCACCTCCAAAATGCTCCAAGGAGTGAAAGTGTGTGTGTGTGTTCTGCTAATAGTGAAACAGGAACATTTGGACTTAATAACCACAACTATAAGGAATAGGATATGATACTTTCACTGGCTTAGCGTGTGCAGGACTAGCCTATGTATGTGTGTGTGTGTGATTTAGTATGGGCATGCTGCAAACCATTACCCGCGGAAAAAGCAAGACAACTTTCACTGGTTTTGGTCTTTTTTTTTCTCGTGGTATTACTCTCACAGCGCCCCTTGGAAGTATTAACCTAACGTACCAGACACCAGCATACAACTCTTCTATTGTCTTTTCAACATGGCTTGTTAGTGGTGGCTATATTTATACATCCACCATTCCCCAGAGTGAATGTGGGTCTATAAGCCACTTTCTCATTAGAAAGACCAAGACCAGGGGCATTTTTCGGACCGATCTAACAAAATGTTAAATCTAACTTCTGACGGTAGCGCAATAGGTTCAGGGCTGTGTCAGAACTATTTTTGCTATTTTCACATCCAGAATTATGGCCGCCGTTGCTGGCTGTGGCGCCAAAGGGCTGTGTTTTGATGAATAAACCAGTTGTGGGTGTGTCGAGACTTGGCCCCTCACTGGCCAATGAGAATGCGCTCCATAGCTAAATACGTGGTTGCTTCAAGTTGTGTGTTTTTATGTATTGCATTGTCATCAACTCCAATTCCAATGTTAGTCTGTTATAGTTTGTTAAATAGCTTACAGAAACAACATAACAACATGTAGACCTATCCCATCTTGCGAAATACGTTAACTTGAACCTGTTTGCTGTCCACATTGTTCTAAGTAATTGCATGGCTTCAATATGGAAATATACATTGAGTGTACAAAACATTATGCTCTTTCCATGACTGACCAGTTGAATCCAGGTGAAAGCTATGGTCCCTTAATGATGTCACTTGTTTAGGGCTGTCCCCGACAAAAACAAAAAAGTGTTATTTCGACTAATCAATTGGTAAAAATGTTTAAATGTGTATTTTTCCATATATAGACAAACCCTATGTTTTTTTTTTTTTAATAAAATCAACTACAGTTGAAGTCAGGATGTTTACATACACTTAGGTTGGGGTCATTAAAACTTGTTTTTCAACCACTCCACATATTTCTTGTTAACAAACTATAGTTTTGGCAAGTCGGTTAGGACATCTACTTTGTGCATGACACAAGTCATTTTTCCAACAATTGTTTACAGACAGATTATTTCACTTATAATTCACTGTACCACAATTCCAGTGGATCAGAAGTTTACATACAGTAAGTTAACTGTGCCTGCCTTTAAACAGCTTGGAAATTCCAGAAAAATTATGTCATGGCTTTAGAAGCTTCTGATAGGCTAATTGACATCATTTGAGTCAATTGGAGGTGTACCTGTGGTTGTATTTCAAGGCCTACCTTCAAACTCAGTACCTCTTTGCTTGACATCATGGGAAAATCAAAAGAAATCAGCCAAGACCTCAGGAAAAAAATTGTAGACCTCCACAAGCCTGGTTCATCCTTGTGAGCAATTTCCAAATGCCTGAAGGTACCACATTCATCTGTACAAACAATAGTACGCAAGTATAAACACCATGGGACCACGCAGCCTTCATACCGCTCGGGAAGGAGACGCGTTCTGTCTCCTAGAGATGAACATACTTTGGTGCGAAAAGTGCAAATCAATCCCAGAACAACAGCTAAGGACCTTGTGAAGATGCTGGAGGAATAAGGTACAAAAGTATCTATATCCACAGTAAAACAAGTCCTATATCGACACAACCTGACAGGCCAATCAGCCAGGAAGACCAGACTATGGTTTGCAACTGATGGTCTGATGAAACAAAAATAGAACTGTTTGGCCATATTGACCATCGTTATGTTTGGAGAAAAAAGGGGGGGGCTTGCAAGCCGAAGAACCCCATCCCAACCGTGAAGCACGGGGGTGGCAATGTCATGTTGTGGGGTGCTTTGCTGCAGGAGGGACTGGTGCACTTCACAAAATATATGGCATAGTGGTTGAAAAACGAGTTTTAATGACTCCAACCTAAGTGTATGTAAGCTTCCGACTTCAACTCCTATATATTTTTTTGTACTTTTACCCCTTTTTTGTGATTTCCAATTGGTAGTTAGTCTTGTCCCATCACTGTAACTCCCCTTCAGACTCGGGAGGGGCGAAGGTCTGGAGCCATGCGTCCTCCGAAACACAATCCTGCCAAGCCCTACTGCTTCTTGACACACTGCTCGCTTAACCCGGAAGCCAGCCGCACCAATGTGTCGGAAGAAACACCTTCGACTTCATCGAAGTCACATTGCAGGCACCTGGCCCACCACAAGGAGTCGCTAGAGCTCAATGGGGCAAGGAAATCCCCGGCCGGCCAAACCCTTCTCTAACCCGGACGACACTGGATCAATTGTGCGCCGTCTCATGGGTCTCCCAGTCACGGCCAGCTGGGATTGATCCAGGGTCTGTAGTGACGCCTCAAACGGGAGGCCCCGAGAGCGAATAATTCTAATCCAATTCTAAACGATTGAAACCATTTGTTTCAAATAGGCTCTCTCTAAATACACTAACAGGCACCCTCATTTCTCACTGTGTGCATATAATATTAGAACAATGCAGACTGTGGAGGGTGTTACACACATCCAAACCTTTCTCAGTCGCTGCACAAAGAGACAATATAAAGAATAAAGGAGAATGCCCACTCACCGTTATGCTGCTGCCAAATATAATTGTATAAACATAATCACAACCATCTAACAGATCAGATGACATTCACACTTCTCCAGAAGTTGCATTGCATGCACACCATGGACGATCTCACAATAAAGCCAGGACACTGAATCATTCAAATAAGTTAGCATTTTTTATTTTTTTTTATTTACCAATCTGTTTTGTTTTTAAACAACAACAATAAATACATGTACATTTTAATGATATCATAAAATTGCCAGTATAAAAAAGTCACAACGCTGGTTTAAGACCAGTAAATTAACAATCCTTGCTCAACAGAAAGTAGCAGAATGCTGGCTTTAATAGGTCGAAATTGCAAATGAATGTGTGTTTGACACTAGTGCCGCCTTAATGCCAGACAAAAATAGAACTCCAAGCTTGACACAACTTTTGTTCCACACCCACTCCATTTTAGTCTGGTCTTATTGTAAAAGAAAGCGTGTCAGTGTTTGGTCTGGGATCATTTTCATTTGATCAGGTTTGGGTGTTGGACTGGGTTTTGATGTCATTGCAAAACTACTCTCCTACAGGTGTGAGGAACTACCTGAAAGAAGCCTTGGTGAACATCATCACTGTCCATGCAGAGGTAAATCTTGTACTCAAAGACATGCATGACTAAAAATGACTTTCTTTTTTTTGTGTATTTGACTTTTTCTCCCCATATTTCGTTCTTGTCTCGTCACTGCAACTCCCCAACGGGCTCGGGAGAGGCGAAAGTGGAGTCGTGTCCTCTGAAACATGACCCGCCTAACTGTGCTCCTTAACACCCGCCAGCTTAACCCGGAAGCCAGCCGCACCAATGTGTCGGAGGAAACACTGTTCAACCGGCGACCAGGGTCAGCCTGCAGACACCTAGCCCGCCACAAGGAGTCGCTAGGGAGAGATGAGCCAAGTAAAACCAAACCCTCCCCTAAGCTGGACGACGCTGGGCCAATTATGCACTGTCCTATGGGACTCCCGGCCACGGCTAGTTGTGGCACAGCCCGGGAATTAACTCGGGTCTGTAGTAACGCCTCTAGCCCTACGATGCAGTACCTTAGACCACTGCTTTTCTGTACAATGACTAGAACCTCTCACCGTTACTTACATTAAATCAGTAGACTTACATAATTCATTGAATCAGTGGACACCTCCAATCTGACCCTCTCTCTCTCATTTAGGTCTTTACAGTGTCTAAGGACCTAGTTCCCAGGGTTTTGAGTAGAATCATTGAGGGTGTGGCGGAAGAGATGAGTCGCCTGATGCAGTGTGTCTCCTCCTTCAGCAAGAACGGAGCCATACAGGTATACACACACTTTCAGTTTGCCACTCTCTCGGGTAAGTCAAATGGGCCAATTGTGCGGGGATTTACCCTCTTTTACTGACCACAGTAACCCCCAACTACCTCTTCCAAACCAGCTGTACTACCTACTGGTCCACTCTGATCTGTTTCACCTGTCTTGTGCTTGTCTCCACCCCCCACCAGGTGTCTCCTACTTTTTTTCCCCATTATCCCCTGTGTATTCATACCTGCGTTTTATGTTTGTCTGTTGCCAGTATGTCTTGTCTTGTCAGGTCTTACCAGTGTGTTTTCTTCCCGGATCTGACCTTTCTGCATGTCCTGACCCTGAGCCTGCCTGCCGTTCTGCGCCTGTTTGATCTTGCCTTGAATTACGAACTGCCTGCCCTCGACCGGCCCTTTACCTGCCCCTTAGTACGATATGCAGAATATTTATTATACAATCTGCCTCCTGTCTCTGCAGCTGGGTCATATCCTGAGTTGTGGTAGCACGAACTGGCCATGACTGACCCAGCAGACTCAGACCAGCTCTGCAACGCTGTTTTCTCCGAAGTAGCTACCATTGGAAGACATGAGGAGTTCCTTCATAGGCTTATGGAAAGACTCCAGACCATGGCAGAACACCATGACCATGCTTTCAATGCATTACTGGAGCTATTCCGCAGATTATCTACCAGGCAGCAAGCCACTACGGTAACCTCCCAGACTCTCTGTAACCCCGCTACCAGCGGCGTTTCTCCCTAGCCTATCCCGGCTTACCTCCTCGGAAGCGCTATGCTGGTGATCCCAGAAGCTGCCGGGTGTTTCTCTCCCAGCGCTCCCTCATTTTCAGGCTGCAGCCCTCTACATTTCTGTCTGACCATTCTAAGATAACATATCTTATAACGCTGATGTCCGGGAGGGCACTCGCCTGGGCTATGGCGGTGTTGGAGCAACAATCCACTGTTTGCCTTAGGCTGGAGGATTTAATGGCAGATGTAAGGAAGGTGTTCGACTCTCTGTTGTCTGAGAGAGAAGTGGCTCGTAAAGCTACTTCAACTGTGTCAAGACCCCTGTAGTGTGGCAGACTACGCAGTAGACTTTCGCACTTTAGCCACTGAGTGTGCCTGTACCCCAGAATCCCTGTTCGACATGTTCCTTCATGGATTATCAGTGTGAATTAAGGATGACCTCGTAGCCCGGGAGCTGCACTTGGACCTCGACTCTCTCATAGCCTTGACCATAAGGATCGTTGGGCGACTACTGGAACGCAGTAGAGAAAGGTCTGATCCCGGGCACACGCACCCGTCCACGATATTCCCCTCGCCTCCGAAGAACCCCGGAAATCCGTAATGCTTGCATTCCCAAGAGAATCCAATATCACCAAAGTTCCCTCAGAAATCATTGACATTCCTCGACTCGCCTCCTACGGCGCCCATGCTAGATTGTTCCTTGAGGAATGTTTACACAGACTGAGCTCTAAAAGCTGTATGTATTGTGGAATTTCAGGACATTACATTACTGTCCAGTAAAAAGCCCAGGCTCATCAGTAGGTACGAATACGCTGGTGGGTCATACGGGGAGTTTCCCAGCTCCCATTACTCATACTCCTCTCCATGCTATCCTGTTGTGGGGTGACCGGTTTAAATCTCTCCAGGTACTCGTGGACTCTGGGGCCGATGAGAGCTTTATAGACACTACCCTGGTGTCGGAGCTGGGTATCTCCACACAACTCCTCTCCGTTCCCATGGACGCCAGAGCGTTGGATGGACGCTCTATTGGCAGGGTTACCCACAGTACTATTCCTATTAACCTGCGAGTGTCAGGGAATCACAGTGAGTCCATGCGGTTCCTGCTCATTGAATGTCCTCGTGCAGCCGTGGTTTTGGGTTTTGTCGTGGCTCCAGAGGCACAACCCCCTGATCGACTGGGCAACGGGCTCTATCCTGGGTTGGAACCCGTTCTGCCATGCGCATTGCCTCAGGGCAGCTTAGCCCGCCTCTGGACATCCTCCTTCGGCTTGGGGAAAGCCTTGGATCTCTCCGCAGTTCCCGTGGAGTATCAGGACCTCTGGGAGGTTTTCAACAAGGCACGCGCCACCTCTCTTCCCCCGTATCAACTGTTTGACTGCGCCATTGACCTCCTCCCTGGCACTACACCGCCTTGGGGTGGCTTTATTACCGGTCTTGCCCGTAGACCAGGACCATGGAAGGGTACATTGAGAACTCTCTGGGAGCAGGGTTCATTCATTCTTCTTCCTCCCCTGCCAGCGCAGGGTTCTTCTTTGTGGAGAAGGACAAAACCCTGCGCCCGTGTGTCGACTACTGGGGCCTTAACCTTTTTGGGATAGGGGGAAGCATTTTCACTTTTGGATGAATAGCGTGCCCAGAGTGAACTGCCTCCTACTCTGTCCCAGATGCTAATATATGCATATTATTATTAGTATGTTTGAATGATGTCTGTGAGTATAACAGAACTCATATGGCAGGTGAAAACCTGAGAAAAATCCAACCAGGAAGTGGGAAATCTGAGGTTTGTAATTTTTCAAAGCTTGGCCTACCAAATACAGTGTCTATGGGGTCAAGTTGCACTTCCAAAGGCTTCCACTAGATGTCAACCGTCTTTAGAAACTTGTTTCAGGCTTCTGCTATAAAGGAGGGGGGATGGGAGCTGGATGAGTCATGGGTCTGGCAGTGTCTCGGGCTCGTGATGTGCGTTCCCGACAGAGTTAGCTCTCGTTCCAGTGCTTTTCTACAGACAATGGAATTCTCCGGTTGGAACCTTATTGCTGATTTATGTTAAACATCCTAAAGATTGATTCCATACATTGTTTGACTTGTTTCTATGACCTGTAACATAACTTTTAAAGTTTTTGTCTGGACGTGGTGCTCACGCCTCATGAAGATGGATTACTGGACTGAACACGCTAACAACAAGTGGCTATTTGGACATAAATTATGGACTTTATGGAACAAATCAGTCATTTATTGTCAAACTGGGATTCCTGGGAATATTTATAATGTTATTTCTAACTTCTGTTGACTCCAACATGGCAGATATTTCTTTGGCTGGATTGGGCTCTGAGCGCCGTACTCAGATTATGCTTTTTCCGTAAAGTTTTTTTTAAATCTGACACAGCGGTTGCATTAAGGAGAAGTCTATCTATGAATAACACTTATATCTTTTATCAATATTTATTATGAGTATTTCTGCTAAATCACCTGATGTTTTGGAATCAAAACATTACTGCACGTAACGCGCCAATGTAAACTGAGATTTTTGGATATAAATATGCACATTATCGAATTGTATTGTGTAACATGATGTCCTATGAGTGTCATCTGATGAAGATCATCAAAGGTTATAATCTCCACCCGGCACAGCCAGAAGAGGACTGGCCACCCCACATAGCCTGGTTCCTCTCTAGGTTTCTTCCTAGGTTTTGGCCTTTCTAGGGAGTTTTTCCTAGCCACCGTGCTTCTACACCTGCATTGCTTGCTGTTTGGGGTTTTAGGCTGGGTTTCTGTACAGCACTTTGAGATCAGCTGATGTACGAAGGGCTATATAAATACATTTTTTAATTTGATTTTGATTATAAAGGTTAGTGATTAATTTTATCTTTGGCTGGAAAAATGGCTGTGTTTTTTTGACTTGGCTATGACCTAATCATATGTTGTGCTTTCGCTGTAAAGCCTTTTTGAAATCGGACACGATGGTTAGATTAACGAGAAGTTTATCTTTCATTTGCTGTATTGGACTTGTTAATGTGTGAAAGTTAAATATTTTAGAATTTTGCGCGCTGCCTTTTCAGTGGAATGTTGTCGAGGGGTTCCGCTAGCGGATCACCTGCCCTAGTTAATGATATCTCGGTAAAGAACCGTTACCTGCTACCACTCCTCGGCTTTCGAGCATCTCCAGGGGGAGACCGTATTCTCGAAGTTGGACCTTCGGAACGTCTACCGTCTGGTTCGGATACGGGAAGGAGACGAATAGAAGACAGACTTTAACACAGCTAATGGGCACTACGAGTGTCTGGTTGTGCCATTCGGACTGACCAACACTTCCACAGTGTTCCAGGCTCTGGTCAATGATGTGCTCTGTGACATGTTGAACTGGTTCGTGTTTGTCTACCTTGACAAAATCACTGTCTATTCCCATTCGGTTCAGGAGTGTGTTCTCCACATCCGACAAGTCCTCCAGCACCTCCTGAAGAACTAGAAGTGTGAATTTCATCGCTCCACCATCTCCTTTATTGGGATACGTCATCGCTGCCGGGAACATTTTAGATTGATCCGGACAAGGTGAGAGCGGTGGTGGAGTGGCCCCACATCCAGAGTGAAGCTGCAGCTTCGTAATCCATCCGGACCCGTCCTGTCAGTTCGTAGTGGAGGTTGACACCTCGGACGTTGGACCCGTCCTGTCCCAGCGTTCTTCTCGGATCGTAGTCTCGGATCGTGGTCTTCAGTTCTCGTCATGATTCTGGAAGGCTTTCTGCAACCTCATTGGGTCGTCAGCCAGCCAGTCCTCCTGGTTTCATCCTCAATCTAGCGGCCAGTCGGAGCTTGCCAATCAGGACCTGGTGACGACTCTTCGGTGCATCATCTCAGCCAATCCCACCCACCTGGAGCCAATAACTCGTGTGGGTGGAATACGCTCAGAACATCCTTCCCTGCTCGACAATTGGTCTCTCGCCCTCCGAGTGCTCCGTGGGTTATCAGCCCCGGCTCTTCCCTGAGCAAGAGGAAGAGGTCAACACCCTCGGCTCCAGATGTTTGTCCACCGCTGTCGGCATACCTGGATGAGGTATAGCTGGTAGCCGGGACCCGGTGGCGGTCCGCTATCGTCTCGGGCAGAGGGTATGGCTCTGCACTCCGGGTGAGCCCTTTCCCCATCTCTAAAGTCCTTAGCCCCATCGTCTTCTGTTGCCCCGCACCCTCTGTATACATCCCACTTTCCATGTGTCTAGGATTAAACCTCTGTCTCACTGCCCTGTGTCTCCTGTTCCCGTTTCTCTTGCTCTCAAGTTTTGTTTTCCCAGATCTGACCTTTCTGCCTGTCCTGACCCTGAGCCTGGCTGCCATTCTGTCCCTGTTTGACCCGGCCTTGAATTACGAACCACTGCCTGCCCTCGACCTGCCCTTTGCTTGCCCCTTTGTATAATAAATATTCTGAGTATCGAACTATTCACCTCCGGTGTCTGCATCTGGGTCATATGATGTTGATACTTTAAGTACCCTAAGTATATCTGTATATGCTTTTATCTGTTCCTTTCTTGCTCTTTATCCTCTTTCATCCCTCTCTTTCTCTCTCTGCAGGCCCGTTTGGAGATAGATTCTCTGAGAGATGCTGTAGCCTCCTACCTGTCATCTGAAAGCCAGTAAGGCCCATAGAACCCCCACTGACACTGTACACCACTACACACCTGTTTACCACACGTACACATACACTACACTTCCATACACTGTGCATACTATACAAATGTACATGAATTACAGAGATTATACATTACTCTCACTTTCATTCCTGTAAATCACATTCATCTTCCCCACACCTCTAGTCGTCATCACCTGGTGGTATATGGAAAAGGAAGCGAAAGCAGAACTTTACCAGCAATCCAACTGGTTTAATCAGGTTCTGTGACTTAAGCAGAACTTTACCAGCAATCCAACTAGTTTAATCAGGTTCTGTGACTTAATATAAGTATGTCTTTGTGTTATGGTATGTCTCTCTCTCCTTCTGTGTGTAGTATAATTTGTTGGTATGTGTGGTGTTGTGTTAACTGTGTATATCTTGTTTAAGCGCCAGCTTCAAGCAGGCTCTGGAGGTCCTTCCCCAGCTACACAACGGAGCAGACAAAAAGTAAGTAATTCGTCAAGGTCATATTTGGAGCAGACAAAAAGTAAGTAATTCATTAAGGTTCAAGCTGCCACTAGAACAAGATTCATGATGAAAAATGCCAACCTGCACAGTACAGTGGGGATGATTCTACCTCTTATTTTCCCTCTGTCTGTCTCTTGTCTTCTCTCTCCCTCCCTCTCTCTCTTTCTAGGTTACTGGAGGAGCTGCTGAATAAGTTTAAGAGCAGTATGCAGCTCCAGCTCACCTGTTTCCAGCCCTCTAATGTCCAGCCTGTCAAGAGATGAGTCTGTACAATGTCTCTTCAACATTAATATAATGGCACTATAGTATCTCTATCAAATATGTGCAATGCCTATTTACTTGCACCGATAAACTCTCGTAGCTTTTTGTTAAATAGTTATAAGATCTAGAATGGAAATTAGCACACTAGTCTTTTTCACGCTAATCTATTTTTTAATCTTAGATATGCACATTCATTTTCTGAGTTAATCTCATAGTTAATCTGGGCAGCCCCTCTACTGTGGAATCATGCTAATTATGCTATTGTTAGATGGCCACTCATCTAGAAATCAGCATCCCAGTCCCTTGTAGGCAAGCTAGGTCATGCTAGCCTGGTGTTTGAGACAAGACTGTCTCTCTTCTACTGAGAAACCAGTCAACATATGTGGTCCCTGATTTCTGTATGTTCATAAAGAAACTGCACATTATGCTCTGTCCTCTTATTACTGTCTCCATTGCCAAATAAAGACACATTTATATTATTTATGTTCTTGTAACCAGCCACATTTGTGACAGTGAAAGGGAGAGCATATAGTCATCTCTGTCCCGTAGACGGTAAGGCCTCAGCCGTGCAACAGTACGTTAATAGCCAAAACAGTCACCTCTGGCGGTTGTTGTACTGACAGCTCACGCAATGTCTGGCACAATAGAGTCTGGGGTAGGGCCGGTTAGGGTATTGGTAGGGCGGGGTGGGGAGTGGTCTATGTTAACTCCTTAGTTACTGGCTATAAACCAAAATGTTGCACAGAGATTCGGTTGTAGGTGTGAGGAGTTAGCAATTACTGAACTGGGATGGATGGTTGCGGTTTTGAAGTGTGTGTGTGGTCGTATGTCAGATGTAGTAGTAGTAGTAGACGAAGGCTGCCACACCCATGAGTCGTGGGATTATCAAAGGGCGTGTCCCTAGAACCGGCACTGTGGGATTTTATCACAAAATATTGTAACATTTTACACACGTACATGACTGATTATGAAAACATCACTCATTACGAGACAACTCAACACAAAACATGATGGGGACTTGAATAACCTACCAGAAATCAACTAGCTCTAACCAAAAAATTATAATAAAAGATCATGAGATTGAAATGTCTAACAACAATATGTAAGTTTTAGTTTTTTATTATTATTAGACAATTTGCCATATTAGTCTTGTTACTGTATATTGGTTTTTTTGGGGGGGGGGGGGGGTGGTCGGTTTTGGGGACATTTGAAAAAGAGATTTCGTCCTGCTTAAAATGTTGAATAAGTAAATGTTCTTATCGACGAAACAAACCCAAAAACGTGCCAATGTTCTTATTGCCACTATCGACTGTTTCAGACAAGTCAAACCTCAATTTTCTTAATGTAGGCTACATTATCAGCAGCAGCAGCCCATTTTTTTCTAAGGCCAGGCAGGGGGAAAAGTCATTTAGACAGGGTGTTTTGATTGTCTGTTCTAAACTTAGCTCTGTCTCTGTCCACCCACGGATTCATTCACAACAGCAGTAGGTTCAAAGCCCTCGGGTCTCATCCTTCTTCCACCGGTAGACTGTTTACAGCAATAGAGAGGTGAGGAGGGGAGTTTTACACCACACTTCTGTTCCATCCGGGACGCCGCAGGTCGAGAGGACCAGGCCTATCAATCAAAACATGTTTACATTGATCTCATTCTCTGAAATAGGTGATATTGACACTGGCAGTAGGTAGAGGGATTTTTGTATGTAGATGGTGGAGTGGAAAGTGTCAGGCAAACCAGTTGGTTATCTGTGTTGATTATTATCAAAAATCTGTTATTTTGCCATTGTATGTTTTCTCATTTATTTAAGTTGGCTGCATGTGTGCACATTTTTCTGTGTGATTACATTGACAGCCATTTCTCCTCCATAAGGTATTACAATGTGGTATCAAGTGGCGTCATCAGCCTTGTTTACCTTATCAGACCGTGGAGAAGTAACCACACAGATGTGTCACTCATTCTGGGGTTTTCACTATTCTTCCATGGAAGTTAAAATGTTGTTTGGCATGTCAAAGGCACCCCAGGAAACAGTTCTAAACCCTCTTCAGTTCTAATGCCTCTCTGGGGCGGAAAGAGTGGCCGACCTCTTCCTCCTCCCCTGGTGATGTCATCACCCATTGTTTATGACCGCGTTCTCCTGCGAGTGTGTTTGATTAACCAGCATCATCCTGCATCTGAACCAGGCTTCCTGTACACACACAAAGGATGTCACTTCTCACAAATCCCTTATCTAACACGAGCCCTCTTTCTATTCATTTGATGTGTGTCTCAAAACATGCAAAGTTTTTTTGCTTAAAACATTTTAATTATTCCATTACAAAACATTCCCCAGTGTATGACACAGTGAGCCAATCCAAAGGTTCGGCATGCTAGTACGTGTTTCAGTGTGATCAAATCTCAGTGGTAGTCTTTGGTCATCTCTGAACTGCAGTATTTATGATTGAGGAAATGTGATGCTATACACTAGAAGTAACAGGGCAAATGTATTTACAGAAGAAAGCATGTCAACATCAGCATGGCCATACTACACACGATCATACAATAAAATGCAGATACAAAAACACACACACAAACGACTCTAGAGCATGTCGATACAATCACTACAGCTGTCAGTTCTGTTGTCACAAAGTGGACCTTGCAAAACGGCGGTCAAGTTTGAGTCTTTAAGGCCAAAGGATGGCTCCCTGAGAGTAGGTGAAATACAGTTTGATCCATAAGAATTTGGGGTGTTGACTCCCTTACAACACACATCTACAGCATACAACTATCTGTTAGCCTCTTCAGTGGTCCCAGTGTACGTTCCCCCATGGCCTGGTTAAGTTCAGTTTGGCTTGGATGGGCATAGTTCTACTTCAGCTTTGATGGAAATGTGTGATCCAGAGTACAGTGTGACAACTCTTTCCTCGGCTCCCCAGGCTCTCCCTCTCTTCTCCTCTCCCCATGTCCTGCACCGCAGTCTGACTGATCAGAGATGGTCAGATTAGTCAGTCCTGCAGGGTGTTGCTATGGTGATGTGTGATGACCCTCTGGTAGTCCTCGGTTATGGAAGGGGTCATGCTGTGTTCCGTGACCCCAGGGAGAGGGAGGTCGTAGCTGCGGTAGTAGTGTCCGCTGGACTGCTGATGCTGGGTGTAGTACAGCAGCTGCCTGGCAAACATGGGTTCCACCTGCAGGAGTGGATGGGAACAGCAGGGATTACTACTGGTGTCACAGAGGTGGTGGTGGTAAGCGGGTTAGGTGGTGAGATAGAAGGGGGACTGTACTGTAAGTGCTATGTATGAGTGTGGGTGTTACAAGGAATCAAACTGATATTTTGTGAGAGACAGATGGAGGTTACGGGGTATATAGAGGGTCAGGATTAGTTGATGGGGTGTGAGTAAAGTAGAGAGGGGCATTGAAGACCGGTAGAGGTCATGTTGATGTTAGGGGATGGTTCTATACCTGTACAGTGAGGGTCCTCTGTCTCTGGGGATCCAGACACTCGTCTCCGAAGCTCAGCAGCACCTGGAGACGTGGAGGGGGCCGACAGTGGAGGGCATAGCCCTGCAACTCTGGTAGACAGAGAAATAAAGGTTAATAGGGTCTAGATGGTCAGGTTAGGTACAGAGGAGTGGCATGGAGAGGGGCGACTGGAGGGAATAACCCTGCAGGTCTGAGATAGCGGAGGGGGGGAGGAGAGAGAGAGGGGTGGTAGAGAATTTATTAATTTTGACCAATGTGAATTCCTATGAACTGGTGTGGTGGTTACTTTAGAGGTCATGTGACTGGGTGGAAAGTCCTGTGTCTATATGCAAATTAACCCAATCAGGCTGAACACATCTGTGGTAGGGCAAGGTGGGCGGGGATGAGGTCACATGACTGTATAATGTCCTATTCTTAAAAGTGTGTGGTGGGGAGTATGGAGGCAAGCTCAACATAATATTTACAGGAAAGGAGGACGTGTCTGCTTCCTGTCCACGACAAGGAAACGGCATGACAACTGCGGTTTAGTTTGCCAGTGAATGAGATGTGTGTGCGTGTGCGACTGCCTGCAGTTTACGTTAACTTACCTGTGAGGTAGTCCTGTGTGTGCAGTAGTTTACAGGTGTGTTCTCTCTCCAGCTTGTTGGGTTTGTCTACATAGGATGATAACCCTCCCTCCCAGAACACTCTCTCCTGGCACAGCCGCCGGGCGTAGAGGCCATCTGGGGCCATCCACAGTAGCACGCCCCTCTCCAGGGGACAACTAGGGGGGCTAGGAGGACACTCCTCCCCCCTCCCCAGGGCTGGGAGGCTGTCCAGGGGTAGGGGCACCAGGTCTGGACCCACAGTGGGGGAATAAAGCTTTTCGTCTGGGGAGCAGGGAGCGATGCGACAGCCTTCTGGACTGGAGGTGGTCACCTCCCTCCACAGAGAGTCCCGGTAAAACACTGACACATGTAACCGCATATCTGGGGTGGAGGAAGGAGTACAGGTAAGAGAAACAGCATAAAAATCAGAGTATTTAGCTAACTCTTGGAATACAGTATAAATTTGCCTTAAGTATAATGCGCAATTACGTGGACTAAAATCTAAATTATAATTTGTAAGTCAACATTGAAGTAAATAAGCGTGTGTGTGTGTGTGTGTGTGTGTGTACCTGAGAGTGCCTCTGCTGATCTCATGCTGGTGTCCAGTGTGAAGGGGGAGGGCTGGGCGTCAGTAGCGCTGTAGGTGTAGAAGGACCCTGTGATCTGGTACCCTGCAAACACAGAGAGACAGGACCTGAATAAAGGCACGTATTCCAACACACCAGAAAAGCATACACGCAAACATCATGAGCCTGAATTGACGATCAAACATTGAGGTCAATGGAAGACTTACGCAAAAAAAGTGAGTTATTTGAGCAGATGTCAAGTTAGGGTTTAGGCCCATGAGAGCCCTTTGCATAACTACAGATACATAACAGCTGCATAGCCTACATTAGATTCTATCACACAAGTAAAAATATATATGCTGTGGTATTAGGCCTACCGTTGTCCATGCTGGGCCCCTGGGCCCAGGATAGGCTGCGTGAGGGGTAGGGGCACTGGGCATAGGGCAGCTCAGGAAGAGAGGCCTGCTCTGGAAGATAGTCCTTCATCCAACCTCTCTCTGTACTGGGCATGTACCCAGGCATCTATAGAGAAAGAGATACCTGTCAGTCAAACAATCACCTCTACACACGGGACCAACTATGATTCAGAATATGAATGGAAGAGGAAGTATCACTAAGACTGGGCTCATGTGATATTGTGCGCTAATCACTCAATGTGCGTACTAGTGTGTCTGTGTGAGTTCATGGGGTGGGTTCTGAGTCCCTCGTCATGTGATGTTGATGACACACTCGCCAATCCATGCAGCTGTTCCCTTCACTCTCTCACTCACTAACACACATACAGACACACACGTAAACACACGCCACAAACAAAACCTCTAAGAGGTGAGAGTTTACAGACTACCATAATTACCTGTGTCTGCAGGGCGGGGTAGGAGGGTAGCATGGGGTAACTCAGAGGACTCAGGGGGCTGCCACCATCCTCCTGTTTGGATCCTGATAGCAAGAAATCTGTTACATAGGAGTAATAATTTAAACACACGCCACATGAGTAATCACACAGACATTCAACGGCACTCTTAAATTATGAGAGGGTAGATAGTAGTTTGTAATTACACATGAATAATCAAGACTTTATCATAAAAGTTCATAATGAATATGAAATATCAGAGAAAGCAAATGGATGCCAAAGTCAGGCTGCCAAAGTCTTGCGGTTTGGCAGCCTGATTTTCCAGTATACTGAAATGTTTCTATTGTTTCTATTATTTGCACATAAGTCACTGGCCCCTATCAAAACCTGCTGGGGCATTCAGTGCATGGGTGCCATCTGTGTTTCCTTCTGATAGTAGTGCATATAATAAAAACATACATATATGGAAGCTGATTCAATAACTTTTTCTATAGGTTTTTCCACAAATTTCATCATTTGAATTCATTATAAACTGCAACGTAAAATTGCAGCATGAATCCTAGGCCACTATATTTAAAGTAAATGCAAAAAATATTAAACTGACGCTTCTTGGCGCACTCCGGGATGATCCGGTAGACTTTGTATGGGTCTGAGATGTCCAGCTGACTTCGCTGCACGAGCTCCTCGAAGTCGTTACTTTTGTTGAGCGCGCACCGCAGGCGAGTCTTCCACGTTGGCGGGTCCAGTTTGTCGATGCCCTCCCGAAACTTGCCTTTAAACAGCGCCCAAGCCTGCAGAAAAGTCGCATAAAACGGAGTCGTCAGACACGGGTAATGAATCACCGGTGCAGTTGTGCATAAATTGGTAAATCCTATGCGTAATGGATTTGGCACCTCAACCTAACCAAAGCTTAGTTGAAGTTAGTAGTTGTAGCAGTAGCTTTTATTAGTGGAAGGCCTAGTAGTTGTAAAACAATTTTTTATGGTGTTAATTAAAGTTTTGTATTATTATTATTATTATTTCATTGTTATTATTACAAGACAGTAGTTGCTATATTATTCTTGTTACTAAGTATTTAAAATATATATTTATATTTGGACACTTGAAAACGAGATGCTACCGCAACAGCTAAGTCTGTTATCTAACCTAGTCACTTTACCCCTACCCTTTGTACATCGCTACCTCAATTACCCCGTACCTCTGCACATCGCCTCGGTACTGGTACTTCCTGTAAATAGGCATGTTATTTTTACTCGTTATTGTTATTCACTGTGCATTTTTTCCTCGTGTCACTATTTCATTTTTTTTATTTTTGTTATCTTTATTTTTAACTCTTGTGTTGTTGGGAAATCACCCATAAGTAAGCATTTCACTGTTCATCTACACCTGTTGTTTACGAAGCATGTTACAAATAACATTTGATTTGATTCAAGTTATTTTATCCTGCACAAATTTCAAATAAATAAAAAGCACCTACTTAACTCATCACTAGTCTAATTGTACTGTGTGTAGCTCCTTGTGTGGCTCAAATGTATGAACTCAGTACTGTAAGTAGCTCTGAAGAAGAGTGTCTGCTAAAATATTAAAATGTAATAGCCTACACATCTCTCGCACATGCAGTGCTTAAATGCAGAATGTTGGAGACATTCATTTGAGGCCCCGTACCATACAGTAGCCTACCTTGAAGAGAGCGGCATCCTCGTCCCGGTTGTAGTCCTGCTTGCCCGCGTGCTTCCATGGTATCCTGAAGATGCTCTTTTCTTCGTTCTCCCAGACCAGGCCCTGGTACTTCCCGGTATCCACCTGCTCGATTAGCCACGAGCGGAGCTTTCCGTTCCCACAGCTCACCGTAGACATCCCGTAGTCCGACTCAGGGTTCATCTCTAGCCAAGAGACAGGTGAATGGTCAGGACAGTATAGGCAATATTGGTAAATATTATAGGGACTAAGATATTTAGACTACAAATTATCCATAACACATGAATTTGCCTAAAAATATCTGCGAAAATGTTATTGCTGGAGTTTTTTTGTGACAAATTGCTTGCGTATACTAAAACTGCATACCAATTATGTAAATTGTATTCAAATAATTTAAGAATAGGCTACATTCACTTTTGAACACTTACTTGCATGTAAACGTATTTTTTTTGCTGCAGGTAGCCTATAGATTTGAGCGGGAGCAGAGCAAATGTCCTTGACTTACCGCTGAAACTCGAAACCCCTTTGAGTTTTGAAATCAATCAGTCTTGAAAGATCATAATGCAGCGTGACAACTCAACTTAAATCAGTTGTAGATGGGGGCGGGGCGAAATGAAGTCGAGCGTGGATGCTGGGCTTTTCGTGTCTGTGAACCTTCATGCTGCGCATGCCTCCCGTAAACGGCAGGGGAAACCCTCGCGAACGTCAGTCGCAGAAAAAGACACCCGCAGCGCTGGAAAGTGGAGCAATCTGTTCACCAGTCGAGAGCAAAGCAATTCTTTGAAATTGTATAAACCAATGATATAGGCTAATTCTACATCCTGTCACGGAAAGCCTAAACCTATATTATTTTCATGATAAAATCTGTCTCCAGTAGGCTATAGATGTGGGCTATAAATCGAATTCCAACTTTCAAATAAAGACCCAACAAACTTAATCAGAGACCAATTTTTTAATAAGTAACCTATGTAATCATTATAATTCCTAAAGTCATAGGCTAATTATCATTGTGATAAAGAAGATTGCCTAGTGGGGATAACATGAAAATGTGTCTGTGCTTGGTGATATTGCCTAAGTTTAACCACCTCTATATGCATGGAAACAGTAGACACATTTTAAGTACTTTTTTATAATCCATGGTCAAGAATAATCAATCAAAATCTCTGTCGGTCTACAAAGATACAGTGCTACGTTTCACATAACTTTTAGGCCTATGAATATACAGAGATGTATTCCTTGTAATAGGCTAAACACAAAGCACACACACACACAAACCCACACACGCCACACTCAGAGGGGGAGGGAGTGTGTATGGACAGGAGTGGGGGAGATTATAGAAGTTATAGGTTTACTCTCTCTCTCTCACTCTCTCTCTGTGTGTGTAATGTAGGCTTGTAATGTATATTTCCTGAGCGTTCAGATTGACTGCTCTTGCATGTTGCTGTGACTGTTAAGGGAGAGCAAGAACCCAGTCGCACACAGGGACCACTGAGAAATCCCCCTCATGACCTGTACCTGTACATTTTTTTGTAATCAACATTTTCCAGTTGGTCTAACCTACAGTTGGTTGAACTGAATAAGAAACTCAGTCCCACCTATATATATTGAAGTCAAACGGTGATTGGCTGGGCATTGGGTGAGTGACAGCTGTCTGGCGTGGGCTGAGCAGGCAGGAGACCATGGGGTCATGTGTTGCTGGTGGCTAGCTGAGCCGCCGTTGCCGTGGCCGTTGCTATGGACTCACTGATGGCCTGAGACTTCTGCCACAGAAGGGCTCTGATCTCCTCTTCATCATTAAAATGGTTCTCCTTATACCTGTCCTTAAACCATTCCCTATACTGAGGACAGAGAAGGAGACCGGAGAGAGTGTCAGAAGAGTGGGAGAGTTGAGAGGAGGAGAGAGTCAAGAGAGGGAAAGATGAGAGGGAGCAGAAAAAGAGATTGATTGAGAGAAGACCCAGGAGAGAGTAGAGAACTTGTGTGATAGCGATTGTGAGAGAAAGATAAATAGATAAGAGGAGGAGAGAGAGAGAAAGAGAGAGCGAGAGAGGGGCAATACTCAGTGGGTTAAGAAGAGAGAGAGCGAAAGAAGACTGTCACTGACCTGTGCCAACTCTAGATTCTCAAAGTCCTCTAGCTGCCTTAAGAACCCCACGTTAGGTCCAGCACACGGCCGTACCACCCTCACCGCAGCTAACGACTCCACCCAGCCCCGCCCAGTAACTGTCATGATGTAAACCACCACCAACGTAACGCTACGAGACACACCTGCAACACTGGGAACACATCAGTCAATCAATTACAAAAATTAGAATTTCATCGATACATTCAATCAAATATCAGTACATAAAAAAAAATCTCACCAGTGGACCAGGCAGCCTTTCCCTTTGAGTCTGGACTCGTGGATGAAAATGATGCTGTCCTTAAAAAACGGGGTCCTGAAGACAGATATAAAGCTTGGACTAGGGCTGCAGTTTGAGCTAATAAACGAACATTTAGGGGATATAAAGTCACGTGGCGTTCTTCATTTGTTAATTAACCACGCACACGCGCGCACACACACCAGAGCACCTGGCGCGTACACACACATCACACGTGCACGCAAACACAGACACTTACAGGTTTTGTTTGGAGGCATCCGCAGCAGGGATGCAGAGGTATTTCATCTCCTGTGGAAGAGGACAACTGGAGCTGAACAACAAGTCAACAACATGTAAAACTTTGACATACCCAATTGGGCATTTGACATGATGCATTTGGGTCTATAAACACTGTGTCGTAATGCAGTATGCCAACGTACTATATCTAGTGATGAGGCTCTTTTATCACTTCAGTTTGAACTCTGTGGTGTTGGGGTCTTCTGCTCTCTTCCTCTTTCAGGTCCTAACAAGGGACAAACCCCATGCAGTAGCGCATCATGACAATACAGGTTTACTCTCTCTCTCTCTCTATGTGTGTGTGTGTGTGGTGAATGTGCACCTGACAGCTGATGGTGAACCATGGCCTCAGCGGGCAGAAACGAACCGTCACGTTATGACTGCGCCTCGGCAAGGAAAGAACCTCTGCGATATAGAGAGCCACTGTTATGGTGAGTGAATGAGGACCCAAAAGCGAACTAACTTAAACAGAGCTTCTTTAATAACCAAACATAGGTAGGCTCAGATAGACCGGCAGATTCCGACAGGACAGGACAAGGTTACAGCAAACATGACGATAGTCTGGCTCAGGCATGAAACACAACAAACAAGAATCCGACAAGGACAGGAACA
Source organism: Oncorhynchus mykiss (assembly GCF_013265735.2). Lineage (NCBI taxonomy): Eukaryota > Metazoa > Chordata > Actinopteri > Salmoniformes > Salmonidae > Oncorhynchus > Oncorhynchus mykiss. The sequence goes on from NC_050570.1 coordinate 35,502,320, forward strand.
GAAACAGAGAGAGATATAGGGACCTAATCAGAGGGAAAAAGGGAACAGGTGGGAAACGGGGTGAATGGGTAGTTAGAGGAGACAAGGAACAGCTGGGGGAAAGCGGGGGAGAAAAGGTAACCTAACAACGACCAGCAGAGGGAGACAGGGTGAAGGGAAAGGACAGAGACAAGACACAACATGACAGTACATGACAGTACCCCCCCACTCACCGAGCGCCTCCTGGCGCACTCGAGGAGGAAACCTGGCGGCAACGGAGGAAATCCTCGATCAGCGCACGGTCCAGCACGTCCCGAGAGGGAACCCAACTCCTCTCCTCAGGACCGTACCCCTCCCAATCTACGAGGTACTGGTGACCACGGCCCCGAGGACGCATGTCCAAAATTCTACGGACCCTGTAGATGGGTGCGCCCTCGACAAGGATGGGGGGGGGGGGGGGGGGAAGACGAGCGGGGGCGCGAAGGACGGGCTTGATGCAGGAGACATGGAAGACCGGGTGGACGCGACGAAGGTATCGCGGAAGAAGAAGTCGAACTGCGACAGGATTAATGACCCGAGAAATACGGAACGGACCAATGAACCGCGGGGTCAACTTGCGAGAAGCCGTCTTAAGGGGAAGGTTCTGAGTGGAGAGCCAAACTCTCTGACCGCGACAATATCTAGGACTCTTAGTTCTACGCTTATTAGCAGCCCTCACAGTCTGCGTCCTATAACGGCAAAGTGCAGACCTGACCCTCTTCCAGGTGCGCTCGCAACGTTGGACAAAAGCCTGAGCGGAGGGGACGCTGGACTCGGCGAACTGAGATGAGAACAGCGGAGGCTGGTACCCGAGGCTACTCTGAAAAGGAGATAGCCCGGTCGCAGACGAAGGAAGCGAGTTGTGGGCGTATTCTGCCCAGGGGAGCTGTTCTGACTAAGACGCAGGGTTACGAAAAGAAAGACTGCGTAAGATGCGACCAATAGTCTGATTGGCCCGTTCTGCTTGACCGTTAGACTGGGGGTGAAAGCCGGAAGAGAGACTGACGGAAGCCCCAATCAAACGGCAAAACTCCCTCCAAAATTGAGACGTGAATTGCGGACCTCTGTCCGAAACGACGTCTGACGGAAGGCCATGAATTCTGAAAACATTCTCGATGATGATTTGTGCCGTCTCTTTAGCAGAAGGGAGCTTAGCAAGGGGAATGAAATGAGCCGCCTTAGAGAACCTATCGACAACCGTAAGAATAACAGTCTTCCCCGCTGACGAAGGCAGTCCGGTGACAAAATCTAAGGCGATGTGAGACCACGGTCGAGAGGGAATAGGAAGCGGCCTGAGACGGCCGGCAGGAGGAGAGTTACCGGACTTAGTCTGCGCGCAGACCGAACAAGCAGCCACGAAACGACGCGTGTCATGCTCCCGGGTGGGCCACCAAAAACGCTGGCGAATGGAAGCAAGCGTACCCCGAACGCCAGGGTGGCCGGCTAACTTGGCAGAGTGAGCCCACTGAAGAACGGCCAGACGAGTAGGAACGGGAACGAAAAGAAGGTTCCTAGGACAAGCGCGCGGCGACGGAGTGTGAGTGAGCGCTTGTTTTACCTGCCTCTCAATTCCCCAGACAGTCAACCCGACAACACGCCCCTCAGGGAGAATCCCCTCGGGGTCAGTGGAGGCTACTGAAGAACTGAAGAGACGAGACAAAGCATCAGGCTTGGTGTTCTTAGAGCCCGGACGATAAGAAATCACGAACTCGAAACGAGCGAAAAACAGCGCCCAACGCGCCTGACGCGCATTAAGTCGTTTGGCAGAACGGATGTACTCAAGGTTCCTATGGTCAGTCCAAACGACAAAAGGAACGGTCGCCCCCTCCAACCACTGTCGCCATTCGCCTAGGGCTAACCGGATGGCGAGCAGTTCGCGGTTACCCACATCATAGTTACGTTCCGACGGCGACAGGCGATGAGAAAAATACGCGCATGGGTGGACCTTGTCGTCAGAGAGGGAGCGCTGAGAAAGGATGGCTCCCACGCCCACCTCTGACGCGTCAACCTCGACAACGAACTGTCTAGAGACGTCAGGTGTAACAAGGATAGGAGCGGATGTAAAACGATTCTTGAGGAGATCAAAAGCTCCCTGGGCGGAAACGGACCACTTAAAGCACGTCTTGACAGAAGTAAGGGCTGTGAGAGGAGCTGCCACCTGACCGAAATTACGGATGAAACGACGATAGAAGTTCGCGAAGCCGAGAAAGCGCTGCAGCTCGACGCGTGACTTAGGGACGGGCCAATCAATGACAGCTTGGACCTTAGCGGGATCCATCTTAATGCCTTCAGCGGAAATAACAGAACCGAGAAATGTGACGGAGGAGTTATGAAAAGAGCACTTCTCAGCCTTCACAAAAAGACAATTCTCTAAAAGGCGCTGGAGGACACGTCGAACGTGCTGAACATGAATCTGGAGTGACGGTGAAAAAATCAGAATATCGTCAAGGTAAACGAAAACAAAGATGTTCAGCATGTCTCTCAGGACATCATTGACTAATGCCTGAAAGACAGCTGGAGCGTTAGCGAGGCCGAAAGGAAGAACCCGGTATTCAAAGTGCCCTAACGGAGTGTTAAACGCCGTCTTCCACTCGTCCCCCTCCCTGATGCGCACGAGATGGTAAGCGTTACGAAGGTCCAACTTAGTGAAAAACCTGGCTCCCTGCAGGATCTCGAAGGCTGAAGACATAAGAGGAAGCGGATAACGATTCTTCACTGTTATGTCATTCAGCCCTCGATAATCTATGCAGGGGCGCAGAGACCCGTCCTTCTTCTTGACAAAAAAAAAACCCTGCTCCGGCGGGAGAGGAGGAGGGGACTATGGTACCGGCGTCAAGAGCTACAGACAAATAATCTTCGAGAGCCTTACGTTCGGGAGCCAACAGAGAGTATAGTCTACCCCGGGGGGGGGGGGTGGTTCCCGGAAGGAGATCAATACTACAATCATATGACCGGTGTGGAGGAAGAGAGGTGGCCCTGGACCGACTGAACACCGTGCGCAGATCGTGATATTCCTCCGGCACCCCTGTCAAATCACCAGGCTCCTCCTGTGAAGAAGAGACAGAGGAAACAGGAGGGATAGCAGACATTAAACATTTCACATGACAAGAGACGTTCCAGGAGAGGATAGAATTACTAGACCAATTAATGGAAGGATTATGACAAACTAGCCAGGGATGGCCCAAAACAACAGGTGTAAAAGGTGAACGAAAAATTAAAAAAGAAATGGTTTCACTTTGATTACCAGAAACAGTGAGGGTTAAAGGTAGCGTCTCACGCTGAATCCTGGGGAGAGGACTACCATCCAGGGCGAACAAGGCCGTGGGCTCCTTTAACTGTCTGAGAGGAATGTCATGTTCCCGAGCCCAGGTCTCGTCCATAAAACAGCCCTCCGCCCCAGAGTCTATTAAGGCACTGCAGGAAGCTGACGAACCGGTCCAGCGTAGATGGACCGACAAGGTAGTGCAGGATCTTGAAGGAGAGACAGGAGTAGTAGCGCTCACCAGTAGCCCTCCGCTTACTGACGAGCTCTGGCCTTTTACTGGACATGAAGTGACAAAATGACCAGCGGAACCGCAATAGAGACAGAGGCGGTTGGTGATTCTCCGTTCCCTCTCCTTAGTCGAGATGCGGATACCTCCCAGCTGCATGGGCTCAGCACCCGAGCCGGCAGAGGAAGATGGTAGTGATGCGGAGAGGGAGGCGACGGAGAGCGCGAGCTCCTTTCCACGAGCTCGGTGACGAAGATCAACCCGTCGCTCAATGCGAATAGCGAGTTCAATCAAGGAATCCACGCTGGAAGGAACCTCCCGGGAGAGAATCTCATCCTTTACCTCTGCGCGGAAACCCTCCAGAAGACGAGCGAGCAAGGCCGGCTCGTTCCAGCCACTGGAGACAGCAAGAGTGCGAAACTCAATAGAGTAGTCTGTTATGGATCGATTGCCTTGACATAGGGAAGACAGGGCCCTGGAAGCCTCCTCCCCAAAAACAGATCGATCAAAAACCCGTATCATCTCCTCCTTAAAGTCTTGATACTGGTTAGTACACTCAGCCCTTGCCTCCCAGATTGCCGTGCCCCACTCACGAGCCCGTCCAATAAGGAGAGATATGACGTAGGCGACACGAGCAGTGCTCCTGGAGTAAGTGTTGGGCTGGAGAGAAAACACAATATCACACTGGGTGAGGAACGAGCGGCATTCAGTGGGCTCCCCAGAGTAACACGGCGGGTTATTGATTCTGGGCTCCGGAGATTCGAAAGCCCTGGAAGTGGCCGGTGGATCGAGGCGGAGATGGTGAACCTGTTCTGTGAGGTTGGAGACTTGGGTGGCCAGGGTCTCAACGGCATGTCGAGCAGCAGACACTTCCTGCTCGTGTCTGCCTAGCATCGCTCCCTGGATCCCGACGGCTGAGTGGAGAGGATCCGAAGTCGCTGGGTCCATTCTTGGTCGGATTCTTCTGTTATGGTGAGTGAATGAGGACCCAAAAGCGAACTAACTTAAACAGAGCTTCTTTAATAACCAAACATAGGTAGGCTCAGATAGACCGGCAGATTCCGACAGGACAGGACAAGGTTACAGCAAACATGACGATAGTCTGGCTCAGGCATGAAACACAACAAACAAGAATCCGACAAGGACAGGAACAGAAACAGAGAGAGATATAGGGACCTAATCAGAGGGAAAAAGGGAACAGGTGGGAAACGGGGTGAATGGGTAGTTAGAGGAGACAAGGAACAGCTGGGGGAAAGCGGGGGAGAAAAGGTAACCTAACAACGACCAGCAGAGGGAGACAGGGTGAAGGGAAAGGACAGAGACAAGACACAACATGACAGTACATGACAGCCACGGTAGTCCTCCAACTGGACAGGTCAGACAGACAGCCGCCCGATAGACAGTAGAACACAGGTGGGAGCAGTCCCAAAACTCATTTCGACTTGATATTTTTTAATAAACTCATCTCAACTGGTCACCCAAACAATGAGTCATCACAATCAGCATAGCTACCCACAACACAACACTGTCAAGATCAATAATCATCATAGCAATTAGTCATGACCACAATTTACCACACAACTCTAACCAAAACTGTGTGCAACGAATTAGATTTAGAAAAATACACCGCAATTAATACATAGAATACTAATCCTGAGAAGCATTACCAATTTCTGCTAAAATTGCCCATGTCAACTTCACCAGGTTGTTAACTAACCTCTTCCCTCTCCAAAACTACAGAGCTATCTTTGCAGTAATCAATCAGTATAACCACACAAGTTGACTGTTGGGTATGCAAATTGACCCTCCATCTGGCTTGCCATTAGTCTGCAAAGAGCTGAGTCATAGAGGCTTTCTAAACAGTTGATCAGCTGATTTACAGGTAGAATGATAACGCATTCTCTAGTAGTGTGACGACTCGCCGATGCGTTTCAGCTGCATGGCCTTCGACAGGGAGTACTCCCTGGTCTCCCTGAAACTTTGTTTCCATTGAACATGCCATACGAATAAAGGCATTTTAGTTAGTTATATGAAGAGTGCCTTGGTCGTCCTTTCTTTTTGATAACCAATTCACCCCTTTTATCAAAGAGCACCTTCTGTCTACCAAAATCTACTATTGTGTATCTTAATACTGTTTTAGAAGTTGCCATTCTCTCTCCAGCATAATAATAGTGAAAGCACACTACTGTATGCACAACAACTAACTGAGATGCTGTCACAGACTGATAAAGTGTAAAGAGATTGATACATGGTTTCCAGGCTGGCTTTCAATGAGAAAATATTAAAGTTCAGAGACAATAGTTGTGTTTGTACACAAATATGGTGTATTTGGTATTTTATTGCTTTTCAGTGCAACTGAAACAGCTGCAGTCAACAGCACTGAAGGAAAACTAGTAGCTAACCGCACAGCTCATTTTAGCATTCTCAGTTTGAGATTTGTCCTCTCCCCATCTGTACTTATCTCACACAAACACACCTTTCCCACTCTCTCATATAGAAACATATTTGAACATCCGAATGAAGCCCTATCTGAAAACTCAGATAAACATTTAATACAGTCGTGAAGAGGGCACGAGAAAGCCTATTCCCCTTCAGGAAACTAAAAAGATTTGGCACGGGTCCTCAGATCCTCAAAAGAGCAGCAACATTGAGAGCATCCCTGCCTGGTATGGCAACTGCTCGGCCTCTGACCGAAAGGCACTACAGAGAGTAGTGCGTACGGCACAGTACATCACTGGGGCTAAGCTGCCTGCCATCCAGGACCTCTACACCAGGCGGAATCAGAAGAAGGCCCTAAAAACTGTCAAAGACCCCAGCCACCCCAGTCATAGACTGTTCTCTCTACTACCACATGGCGAGCGGTACCGGAGTGCCAAGTCTAGGACCAAAAGGCTTCTCAACAGTTTTTACCCCCAAGCCATGTTGGTAAGTATACCAAGCCATAAGACTCCTGAAGAGGTAATCAAATGGCTATCCAGACTATTTGCATTGTCCCCCCCCCCCCCCCCCCCCCCAACCCCTCTTTTACGCTGCTGCTACTCTCTGTTTATCATATATGCATAGTCACTTTAACTATACATTCATGCACATACTTCCTCAATTAGCCCGACTAAGCTAGCACATTGGCTACCCGGACTATCTGCATTGTGTCCCACCACCCAACCCCTCTTTTACTCTACTGCTACTCTCGATTTATCATATGTGCAGTCACTTTAACTATACCTACATGTACATACTACCTCAACTAGCCTGACTAACCAGTGCCTGTATATAGCCTCGCTACTGTTATTTTTCACTGTCTTTTTACTGTTGTTTTTATTTCTTTACTAATCTATTGTTCACCTAATACCTTTTTTTTACTTAAAAATTGCACAGTTGTTTAGATCCTGCATTTCACTGTAAGGTACCTGTTGTATTTGTTGGACATGACAAATAAAATTTGATTTGATTTGATAGAGTTGCACTTTCATGTAATTATGAATATGCAGGCAGGTCACCCGTGATACAAGTCAGTATTCAACATCCATACATGTTCCAGGATGTCGGGAGATTCTGTGAAAACTGGCCACTAGGGGCAACAGTGAGCACTGTCACCTTCAAGTAGGTTTTGGTTTTGCTAGGGAGTTGTGCATGGGCATAAGTAGTGTTGTTACATTTGATACCGGAGCTCCGAGGCATGCTTCGAAATTGCTAAGCAGCTAACTTCGAAGCAGTGTGCCATTGCGTGTATCAGTTTATCAGAAGTACGTCGTCAATGACGTCCGAAGCATTGTTTGATCACGTGCTTTTTCAAATCATTTGTTGCAAAATGCAAGCTCCCACAGATTTTGCTGTGTTTCCAGTGATTTTTTGTATTTATTCCAAGCTGCTTTCAAACATCGACCTCTAGTGGACACCGTAAATATAGTTCGGGTTTTGTACAAAACATTTCACCTAACCGGTAGTTTAGCAGGTACATAGAGGAGGGAACTAAGGAATATTCGTGAAGGTATGAGTTTGAATCCTGTTAAAGGCACACTATTTTGAAAATTGGTCTTTCTGCACTGTTGTTCAAATTATTTGTTTTATTTAGTGTAGTATAAGCTTCTGTCGTAAGCATCCTAAATCATGCCTTCGATTCAGTTTTTTTAAATAGTGAACTTGAAAGCAAAAAAAGTGTGGTAACTTTACAAGGATTATCCACATGCGTTTCAATGTTTCCTTGCCTTTACTTGCACACTACAAAATAAAGGGGTACAGCCATGTAACAAAGGTTGAAAACAGGAGATCGATACACCCAACTCAACATGAGGTAGTGTCCCGTTAATACTGTGCCAACTCTGTGTGATGACATCACAGGAGGGTAAAGGTCATGGTCAACACCAACATCCATGAATAATAATAATACTATACTGCAGTTAAGTCCACCACCTATTCAGTAGGAATTATTTATATAGTGTCCACTCTATAGCAAAAAGGAAGCATGGTGTAAGATGCAAACCTGGTATTCCAACTGATTATAGGCTACTAAATCTAACAATTTACTGCTCCACCAAGGTGTTATAAAGAACACAACAGAGAAAAAATACCTCTATCTGATAATCACATGATACTATTTATAGCTAACCAGCAGATGTCACTAATGTGCATTACTACCAGATAAAGAGGCTTTGAATAATTTACCGTTTTTTGGCACAATTTGGTGAAAGCGCACAATTTGGTTTCCCATCACTAGGTGTAAGCGTCTTCCTCTGATTTCAAGGTTGCATGTTCCAGTACAGCGAGAGAAAGTTGTTTTTGATATTTTTGTTTTAAGCCTATCCCAAACCTTAACCCTTACATGTACCATTCGAAGTTAATGACGAACCTTAAGAATTATGAGTTTATGCCTAAACTTAACCTTAAACACTTTGAAATTTGACATTTGGAACAACTTCGAAATCTGACGTTTCCGAAACATGGATGATCGTCTCATTCTGACGTGAGACTGTTAAAGCTTGTAGGAATATAAGGTTTCAATAATGTCATCAGAAAAGGCAGAAATCTAACTGCAAAATGATGCATGCATGCCTACATTTTGATTAAAAAAAGTGTAGAATCATTTAAACTCACCAACAACTCCACCTTGAGTTGCATAACATGAGGTACACTCTTTAAAAAAAAGATGCTATCTAGAACCTAAAAGGGTTCTTTGGCTGTCCCCATAGGATAACCCTTTGAAGAACCCTTTTTGTTTCCAGGTAGAACACTTTCCACATGGTTCTACATGGAACCCAAAATGGTTCTACATGGAACCCAAAAGGCTTCTCCTATGGGGACAGCTGAAGAACCCTTTTGGAACCTTTTTTTCTGAGTGAAGAACCCCATTGTCTTGTGAGTGATACCAGAAGTCTAATACTTTCCATATAACAATTGAAAATGGGGATAGGAAAGTTCGACTTTCAATTCAACTTCAGTTTTCTATTTCAGGAGTCGTAACAGAGAAGTGTGAATTGGTGACATAATGAACATTGTATGAGTATTTGACTCAGTACACAGCAGCAATTACTTATGGGTATTTCTTTCATCCACAACTATCTGAGAACCATTATTATACAGGCATTGAGGCGTAGAACCTTTGACTAGAATACACTGTTTACAAAACACACAGCCGAATCTAGAAAGAACAGAACACTTTCCAACTGTCACAATGTAATGATTATATCAAGTTCAGCCCTTGTATTGCTATTGGTGATATGACTGTGATCAAGTGGGATTAAGTGGGTGTTAGGTATTCAAGATCAAGCATGGCCTCCCAAGGTTATAATATAAGTAGAGTAGGATCAAAAATGATCTATACTTATCGTTCCATTCAACTACTGCAACCAGATATCATTCCATGCTAATATAACAAGGCAGGCAGTAGACTGATTGGTCAGGTTATACTGCTGATTCCAATATCACACAGGTCGTAACTCAAAGGGATGTTTCCCTGGACACAGATAAAGCATAGTCCCGGGCTAATATACAATTTCAATGGAGAATCTCCATCTCCAATCCAGGACTAGGCTTAATCTGTGTCAGGGGTGGGCAAGGCATAGTCTCACCTCTAGAATGGGGGCAGCGGTGTCATGGATGGAAAGGATGTGGGTGATATTGTGCTTCGCCAACAGCTCCTTGTCCCGCGCATCTGAGAATAGAAAACATAATAATATAACATAATATGTCATTTAGGATATGCTTTTATCCAAACCGATTTACAGTACAGCGAGTGTTAACATTTTAAGTTTACTGTATGTACATGATCTCTGCAGGAATCGAACCCACAACCCTGGAGTTGCTAGCGCCACACACTTACCAGCTGATAAAAATCACGTAGGCCCTGTCCTCAAATTACAAAGACCCTAGGCGCCCCTGTCCTAAATAAAGAGTTTTCTGCTCAACAACAACAACCAACTCCCCAAGGATCTCCAAGCAAATAAGCTCTCACAAACAGGTTTTTTCTTCATTTGAACTGAAAGAAAAACCGGAAAACCAGTGTTTCTAAAAGAGCACAAAAGCAAGAAACAGTAAATCTTCTAATCAAATTCAGTCTTTAAAAGGAAGCTAAAGGTTCTCTACTTAGGTCAGATGTGCCAAGGGCATGTTTTCTCACACTGGGTTGGTTTACTGAATGGTGAGGTGATATACATATGGACTAGAAAGGACTGAGGAAATTAGGCCCAAGCCTGATTATGAAATGACGTCCAACCCAAACCATGCACAGTGAATTGATATTGGCTGGTGTAATCTATTATATAATAACAATCATCAAATCAATTATTTAGAGCAATATAGCACACACACACAAACACACATACAGTGGGGTCCGAAATTATTGACACCCTTGATAAAAATGAGCAATAATGGATATATAAAATAAATAACTCAAATGCTGAGCTGTATTGTATGCAAAAAAAATGGAAATTCTGTTATTTTATACTAATACAATTGCTTAGAGAAAGAGATTTTGTTTAACAAGTAATACTTTTTTTCAAAAAGGTAGGGGTAAAAAGTATTGACACCCCACAAAGATTCTAATAAATAATGTAGTTAAATGTTAAGTATTTGGTCCCATATTCATAGCACACAATGACAACATCAAGCGTGTGAATCTCCAAACTTATTGGATGCATTTGTGGTTCAGATAGGTTGTGTTTCAGATGATTTTGTTCCCAATAGAAATGAATGGTAAATAATGTCTTGTGTCATTTTGGAGTCACTTTTATTCTAGATAAGAATATCCTTTGTTTCTACATTACACTTTTACACATACTTCTACATGAATGTGGATGCTACCACGGTCACGGATAATCCTCAATGAACCGTGAATAATACGGAGTGAGAGAGTTACAGAGGGTTAAAGATCATAGCCCCAAGACATGCTATAACCTCTCCCTCTCGCCATTACCAATAACAGGGGAGGTTCGCATGTCTTGGGTGTATGATCTTTGACCCTCTCTCACTCATCATTATTAACGATTAATTCAGGATTATCTGTAATCATGGTAGCATCCACATTCATGTAGAAGTGTTCAGGAACATATTCTATTCCTATTTACAATAAAAGTGACTGAACATTTCACAATACATGATTTACCATTTCTTTCTATTAAAAAAAATCATCTAAAACACAAACAAAATGAACTGCAAATGCCTCTTTTTCATCTTTATCAAGGGTGTCAACAATTCCGGACCCCACTGTATATGCTTAATACACAAGCATACAGTCTTATTAAATAAAGACACCCTCATAACTGTGCTTGAGCGGATCTTTGTAGGGACCTGGAGAACTGAACAGCAGGTGTGGGACACCCACTGCTACACACACACACACACACACACACACACTGTGAGGGAACGACTTTACCTTTGAAGTTTCCCAGATAGAGATCAGGCAGCACCTACATGGTGAAATGCATGTTTATTCTCAAATGATTCTGTATAGCTTATAATAATAAAGAGACGGCTAATTGTGGCCTATGTACTGCAGTCTATCTTTGAGCCATTCTATTTAACTGAATTTCTATAGCTTATCCTTTCTCACAATCAAAAGCAGATGATGGCGTTCCGAGAAAGCGTCGGGACACACACGTGCTCCATTTGACATAATTATTACCGCTACCTTGTTTATTCCATTCCCCATGTCCTGGGAAGAAAGTATCCCTCTGACAGACGCTTCAACCTAATGCTTAAATGTCTTATTCAAAATAGATAGCATAGTAGTCTGAACAGCCTGTTTGAAAAGTAGCCAATGTTTTCGGGATAATTTATCTCCCAGAAGCAGGTAGCTGGTGCCAAGCCCTCTCAACAGGCAGATAGTAGTCTTTCCTTTCGTGTAGTTTTCAGGCCATTCAATCTTCTCCTGTTCCTAACTCGTCATCTATTTAATGAGACCTTGGAAGTTCTCATAGAGTGTGCGTGGCACCGGGTTTGCCCGTTGTGGTTATGGCTGCAGACAGTCGATTAATCTAACTGTTGGTCATTAATAATGACGCAATGTGACCTTAACCCTGCTATGTGACTGTTTTGGTATGTGGCCATCCCGTGGCCACTGCTCTCTGGGGCTAAATATATGTCTCAGTGGAGTGGAGTTAAGATAGACAGAGAGATCCAGGGGGCAGAAGAGGCAAGCCCATAGCCCATACCTACAATAGCCTACATAACCCACAGAGCTCCAACAGAGCCCCAATAATCCATCTCTCAGTTGATCTGAACTTTTAACCGTCTACTCACCACAAAGCAAATTCTCCAGTGCTAAATCAACACTGACCATTTTCAATTTGACACTTGGCCAGTGTCTGTCTATACAAGTCCACACTTCTGAGTGTTAATATTTGTGTTGTGGAGAAAATTACCAGGCTGGATACAGGAGTACAGTTTGGTTTAGAAAAAAACCTCTCGTGCTCTACAGCCCACCCCAATTGTGTGCATGTGCCTTACCGATTAGGTGTCGTAACATAACACTGTCGTAATACATTACCGCTAAGTAACAGCATAGTAACTAATATAAACAGATATACACTACCGGTCAAAAGTTTTAGAACCCCTACTCATTCAAGGGAGGCCATGTAGTGTAGATCACTGATACTACAGTGAGTATTTCTCCTTTGGCAAGATAATCCATCCATCTGACAGGTGTGACATATCAAAAAGCTGATTTAACATCATGATCATTACACAGGTGTATCTTGTACTGGGGACAATAAAAGGCCACTCTAAAATGTGCAGTTGGCATGCTGGGAGCAAGCAATTGGCATGCTGATTGCAAGAATGTCCGCCAAAACTGTTGCCAGAGAATGCAATGTTAATTTCTCTACCATAAGCCACCTCCAATGTCATTTTAAGACCACGTGTAACCACGTCAGCCCAGGACCTCCACATCTGCATGATCGTCATCCTCACATAATAGTATTTTCTTACAAGTCTTTATTGACACATGCTTCTATGTCACATTTACAAAGACATCTGAAGTGGTAACCAATATGTTCAAACATTGATTAACATCAACCTAGACCAATTAAACTGGTATAACACTTTCACTCACATGTGGCCAAAAATAACTAATTCAAAGCCACGCCCCGACCAAGCCATGTCTCCAATATCATTTCCCAGTGTGACTTGCCTTTTTGAGTAATTTGTAGCGTTACCACCCATGACTGCATTTGTTCGTGACAGAGACAAATTTATTCAAATCCAATTTTATTTGTAACTGTAATGCCCTGGTTGTAGTGGAGGAAGAAGTCAGGCGCAGGAAACAGAGAGTTCAGGGTAGTGATACTTTTAATTCACTGCACAGGTGAAACCGATGCCAACCCAAACAAATGCCCCAAAACACGGGGAACTAAACAGTCCAGACAATACACATATACTCGGACAACCGTAACCTACAGTCGTGCACAAATGTACACAGAGAATAATCCCGCACACCCAGTAGGCGGGCCGGCTGGATAATAAAGCCCCACCAATAAACCTAATTAAACACAGGTGTAACTAATAAACAGACAAGGGGAAAAAAAGGATCAGTGGCAGCTAGTAGGCCGGTGACAACGACCGCTGTGCGCCACCCGAACAGGAAGGGGAGCCACCTTCGGTAGGAGTCGTGACAGTAACATGCGCTGAATATAACAGGTGTAGACCTTAATGTGAAATTCTTACTTATAAGCCCTTAACCAACAATGCAGTTTAAAGAAAAATAAGAGTTGAGAAAATATTTACTAAATGAACTAAAGTAAAACAATTACTGAGTAACAATAACATAACAATAACGAGGATATATACAGGGGGTACCAGTACCGAGTCAATGTGCAGGGATACAGGTTAGTCAAGGTAATTGAGGTAATACATAGATAGGGGTAAAATGACTATGCACTTTGTTGAATTTGTTCATTTTCTGTCCTGTGGACTTCACCACATTAGTTCTTACTGTTGTTGAATGTTCTCAGTACAAGTAAAGTGATGTATGACAATACATTACATATATCATGAGGCTTTACTTTGATGTCCAAGATTAACCCTAACACCGTGGAGTTAGGAACCTTCTGGGTTACATGCCGCATAAGGCCAGCAAGTCTGATTATGCTGGTTTACAACATGATGTGTAATTCCTATTGGAATCCAGCCAAAGTTAAGACATCCAACAGTTCTAATTTTCATACACCCACAACCTGCATTCTGAATGTCTATCATTAGGAACTGTAAGGGGTGCGTAACTGGTGGCAGGGAAGTCAGACGCAGGAGAGCAGAACTAGGTAATAGACGGAGCAGTTTAATACAAAACCAACGGCATCAAGAAAATAACAACTTGGGTACAAAAGCCGACTCGCACCAGTCAACATGTGCACAAGCACTTACAAACAAACAATACCACACAAAGATATGGGGGTAACAGAGAGTTAAATACACAACACGTAGGCGATACCGGTGACGTTGAACGCAGAACACTGCCCGAAGAAGGAGAGGACCTGAATTCGGTCGGTAGAAGTCGTGACAGGGCCATTGATAAAGAAGACTACCTAAACCATTTAAACTAGAACAACCATTTCAGTAACAGGTGCAATAAATCTAACTAACTGATTGAATTAGTTTAGAAAAATGTATGTTATTTATCTTTGTGTAACATAAGATCAATCAATCAATCAATGTACATGCAAAAACACAAATATTAAAAACAATCCTAAACATTCTAGCTGCAGTAGAGCATGCTGGGAATTATGATAATGATGGTGAAACAATGTGATTTTCATGGCCACAGAGTAAAACTGACCCAATCACACCCTCACACTCAACACTGATTATTAACATCAACACTGGGGTAATTTTACACAACTGTTGTTAATTTCACTGTTAGATAGTTCATTTAAATCCTGAATCAACACGGGCACAAAAAAATCTACACTAGGTAACACAGGCCAATTTGCTGTGCAGATACATGCATTTGCAGTAGGTGTACAGCCGCACTAGGTCTATAAATTGAAGAAAGAAAAACAATTTTGGACGTCCAGTAGGCCCCGTGGTTTGGGCACAATTCTGTTTCTCACAAAAATGGACTATAAAGTATTAATTCATTATATTCTGTTCTATATTCAATATTCTTATGCTGCTGTTGTCATTGTGGTAGGTTATTCTATTAAATGCTTTTATTCATGTCAATTACAGTAACCTTTGACGTTAACATTGTTTCACCTCCACTGTTCTGTGATGCATTTTTAGCAGAGCTTTGGATCTGGCGTGTTCATGTGTGTGGTTTGTGTGTACAGCAGGAGATGGCACGCAGCTGAGAGGAGAGGCGTTCACAATAAAAGAGAAGTTTCATGAAGAGAAACATTCATAGAGATATGACGGATGTGTGGGTGAATGGTACAATGGTACTTGGGGGTGAAGAACTCATGCACAGTGCAGAAGTATGTATACCTACACTGGTGAAAGTAAGGGGGGTGGAGAGGGGGTTGGACACAGTAATGAGGGAGGTCATGTTCGAATCAACCTAAAAGAACATGACTTCAACTAGTTACAAGTAAATGAGTTAGGTTCTCTCAATTGAACAAAAACTAAATTTGTTGATACCAAATATAGGATTCAATGCCAAATGTTATTTGATTATTTAGAAACCTATATTTCACTTTGCAACCTATTTCGTTCAACAATCAACTTACTTTTCCTCTTTGGTTAAATCTAATAAATTACAGAAAAACTAATATTTCATTTATAATCAACTAATCTTATTTTAAGTTCACTTTTTACTATGGGATGTTCTATCTACATTTCCTCAATTCAGTAAGCAGCAATTATAAACACTAACGGTCAAAAGTCTTAGAACACCCAAGGGTTCAAGGGTTTTTCATTTTTTTTTTTTTTTTACAATTTTCTACATTGTAGAATTATAGTGAAGACATAAAAACTATGAAAGAACACATTTGGAATCATGCAGTAACCAAAAAAGTGTTAAACAAATTCAAATATATTTTAGATTCTTCAAAGTAGCCACCCTTTGCCTTGATGACAGCTTTGCACACGCTTGGCATTCTCTCAACCAGCTTCACCTGGAATGCTTTTCCAACAGTCTTGAAGGAGTTCCCACATATGCTGAGCACTTGTTGGCTGCTTTTCCTTCACTCTGCTGTCCGACTCATCCCAAACCATCTCAATTTGGTTGAGGTCGGGGGATTGTGGAGGCCAGGTCATCTGATGCAGCACTCCATCACTGTCCTCCTTTGTAAAATAGCCATTACACAGCCTGGAGGTATGTTGGGTCATTGTCTTGTTGAAAAACAAATGATAGTCCCACTAAGCCCAAAACAGATGGGATGGCGTATCGCTGCAGAATGTGGTAGCCATGCTGGCTAAGCGTGCCTTGAATTCTAAATAAATCCCAGACAGTGTCACTAGCAAAGCCCAACCACACCATCACACCTCCTCCTCCATGCTTAACGGTGGGAAATACACATGTGGAGATTATCCGTTCACCCACACCATGTCTCACAAAGACACAACGGTTGGAACCAAAAAATCTCAAATTTGGACTCCAGACTAAAGGACAGATTTCCACCAGTCTCGTGACCCTTGTTCATGTTTCTTGGCCCACGCAAGTCTATTCATATTATTGGTGTCCTTTAGTAGTGGATTCTTTGCACCAATTCGACCATGAAGGCCTGATTCACACAGTCTGCTCTGAACAGTTGATGTTGAGATGTGTCTGTTACTTGAACTCTGTGAATCATTTATTTGGGCTGCAATTTCTGAGGTTGGTAACTCTAATGAACATATAATCTGCAGCAGAGGTAACTCTGGGTCTTCCATTCCTTAGGCGGTCCTCATGAGAGCCAGTTTCATCATAGCACTTGAAGAAACGTTCAGTTTTTGAAATGTCTGTATTGACTGACCCTCATGTCTTAACATAATGATGGACTGTTGTTTCTCTTTGCTTATTTGAGCTGTTCTTGCCATAATATGGACTTGGCCCTATTTGGTAAAAGACCATCTTCTCCATACCCCCCCCCCACCGTGTCACAACACAACTGATTGGCTCAAACACATTAAGAAGGAAAGAAATTCCACAAATTAACTTTTAAGAAGGCACACCTGTTAATTGAAATGCATTCCAGGTGACTACATCGTGAAGCTGGTTGAGAGAATGCCAAGAGTATGCAAAGCTGTCATCAAGGCAAAGGGTGGCTATTTGAAGAATTTCAAATATAAAATATATTTCGATTTGTTTAACACTTTTTTGGTTACTACATGATTCCATATATCTTATTTCATCTTTTTGATGTCTTCACTATTATTCTACAATGTAGAATTTTTTTTTAAATAAAGAAACTCTTGAATGAGTGAGTGTTCTAAAACTTTTGACCAGTATTGTACATTCCTTGCACAATGCAAGTACCTTTTGTCCAATGTGAAATACTGTTTCCAAACTTACTCTTCACCTTTACAGTAAGCAACCATAACTCCATAAATAAGTAATGACTATCTTAACACAGAAACCCTATCAGGGTCATTATCTTCACATGCAATTATGCAAGTATTACAATAGATGGTAAAGTGTAAAGATGTCAGTGAATAACAAATACAACAGACCACATTAACTAGAATGACATTAGTTTTCACGGGTGGGCAAAAAAAAATTGGGAAGCCAGGCCCCCAATAAGCCACACCTCCAACTATTCTGATAGACTGCCCCTGCTACATTGCCCCCACCTCTGTCCAATGCACTTGTGCATGAGGTGTTGAAAGCAATTTAGAAGCTTTCATTACATTTTTTAAATCAAATTGATAATGCAGATTCCTTATTTAATTTCAGACAAATTTAATAGAATAGGTTCAACAAACCGAAGCACAATATTCCATTTTCCATTTCAGTAAAAAGCACTTCAGATGAACAACAGCACCATCCCACATTGTACAGTGTGAGGAGGCAGAAGAGGGTAGTAGGTTTATAAGATTTGAGGAAATGATTCTGAAACAAGGAAGAGGGGGGATTTTCTCTAAGAGTTGGAGGTAAATGGAGAACAGAGGTAAATTTCCCACCTAGGAGTGTGTTTCAATAAATAAAGCTTAAAATAAATGTACGCTACAGAAAGGCATGTGAGAAAGGACTGTACAACAGGCCTATAGGCTACTCGTATGGAAGATCAAACCTGCCATAATTTGAAATTAATTAATAAATAAATGCACACTTAAATAAGTCAATGAGCAAGGAAATACAAAACTACTGACCTACATACAGTATATATTTGTATTAAATGATTGATCTACTATCATCAAATGTCTGTGGGTGGTATCTAACACACCATTGGTTGGTTTGTCCTAAAAAGTAAACAATTGAACTACACACACAAATCAAATCAAATGTATTTATATAGCCCTTTTTACATCAGCAGATGTTACAATACTTTAGGAGATCACTGTAGCTACAGTAGCCCAGTTCTTCTGGCAGGTTGTACGGCTGCAAGTGATAACAGAGTGTCCTGGTGCAGCATACCATAGATAATAACCCTTTGGGCAATCGTAATCACACTGTTTTCAACTGGTCGTTAAGTACAGTACCGTTTCCATTTAATTAAACATTGAACACCGTTCTGTCCTACTGAACGCACCCCAGGCAAATCCAAATTGAGCAGAGCGCCGTGACATTGATCAAGCAATTGTCTGTTAGATATCACCCACATACGTTTTCTTGACAACCCCTCATTGTCATTTTGGATGAAGCAAAGTAAATATAAATAAATTAAGTAATAATATACATTTAAAAAATAATTACTCTATATGTGCATTTATTTATTTATTCATGTATTTATCTATTTATGTGTGCATTTATTTATTCATTTATTTGTAATTATGGCAGGTTTGATCCTCCATAGTATGAAGGCCAGGTATTGAAGATGCATTTGACAAAGATTTGTGGAGCTTTGACTAACATTTACCAGTAATTCAAAACTATTTGATTTTTCATGTATTTATTTCTATTGAATCCTTTACATATTTTCATGTTATTTCTAAATAATTTTTCTAAATCAATTGTTATTTTATTAACATAGTTTATTTGCTCAATTGCAGTAGAATTCAATTATATTGCAATTACATGTTAGGCTAATTTGAGCTAGTGAAAGATTCCCCTCCGTACTTTAGCCAAAACGCACACTTGTGTCAAAGGTGTCGGCAGGAACTTCAAGCTATTGATTCAACAAAACAAACTTTACTTTATACGTTAACCTGATGATAATTTTGAGTCAAGTGTAAACCGTTCAAAGTGATTTAGAAACGTTTTTGAAAATTGCTTGTTATTGTGGGGGAGAGGACTTTGCAATACAGTTAGCAAAAAGGCTGTGCAAGGTCCAGCTCTACTGGTAATTAAAATGAAGTGTTAGTGTCAGTAAATATGATGTCCATTCTACAGTAGCTAGCTAGCTAACTCTTTGCAAATATTGCAGTGTTCTATGTTTGTGGTTAGCAGTTCACTGCACCAACACAGCTGTCATGCTTGTTGTCTGGCTTTCAGTGCAGTTTCATTTAGGGACAGGAGATGGTGCTGTTCACTCAGCTCAGGCTTCAGTTGCGTTGTATGACAAGTAATAACAATTTGATTTGTGATATGTCATATATTTCCACTTAAAATACATACGAATTGTCAGTATTATTCATCAAGTAGATATCTGTCTAATTGTTTTTTGTTTTTTTCCCCCACAGTACCTCAGCGGTATCAGGCAGACCGTGTGTGAATGGAGTGGATCTATTCTACCAGCAGGCTGGAACAGGAAAGCATGCTGTTTTACTACTTCCTGGAGCTCTGGGTAGGTAACAACACTAGTAACATGGTCCCCAGGCTATAAGTGTCTGGTGCACAGCACTCTGACCTGTCACTTCATCCAAACTTATCCATGAACTGTCTAAAGTTGTAGATGATGAGCTCTTTCAAATGTAAAGTAGCCTAAATCATGAATGTCGCACTACTGATTAAGGCGTCTGCCCATCAGAGCATCAACACTAATTATAGTGACTTTGATGTTGAGAGGTGACTGATGTTGAGAGGACCTCAAACCTATTAGCCTACAGTTTAACAACTTCATAAATACCGTTTTTTGGGCCCTCAACAGTAGAATAGAAACCTTTAATGTTTGTTACCGGTGTTGTGCGGGTTAAATGTTCTGTGAAGCTGTGTGTGTTCTTATCACAGGAAGTGCTCAGACTTACTTTGGGCCGCAGCTGAAGACAGTTACAGTTTTTATTGATTGCTTAGGCACTGTCTTTGAAGCTATAGACTATTTTTGCAAAACTCTACACACAAACCAGAAAACGTTACACCAAACAGCAAAACATTATACATCTCTTGCAAAAGCAAACAATTCTTGAAAAACACTTCAAACTCTTTAAGAAAATTGTGTTTTTGCATCAATACAGTACACACAAACCATTTGAATAAGCACACGAAGCACCAACTACGTACTGATAGTATAAATTAAAAACACTTGTGGCTTTTTCTTTTTCTGTGTGCAGGGCATAGCAGTTTGCAAGTTTTGTCATACATGTAGTAAACACACATACACACAGGTATCCAAATGTGTAAAGTACGGATGTGTATTCCGAGCATAACACACTATCAATACAAATAAGGGGAAAAAGTTTATTTTTCTCAAAATGTTCTAACACTCCTCAAACGACAAAAGTGCAGTAGAAGAAAACAAAACCATTTGTGCTAGAAAGAAAATAACAGAATAGAATGAGGCTACATCTCGCCTTCTTTGTGGGTCTGGCCATAAGACTTCATCCACATCGCATGTGATGTTGTCTTGAGCTAGTCAGCGTGGAAAGTATCGACTGGAGTGCCTTATCCAGGCCTGGCATGACCCCTGACCGATGTCTCCACAAGCCTCCTCTATTGCCTGTAGAAAGAGTATGTGTTGGTGGGGCTGGAGATCATACACCTTCCAATGCCATGCAGAGAATAATTATTCAATAGGATTCAAGAACGGAGAGTGTGGGGGGGAGATTGAGTGCAATGAAAAGAGGGAAACCTGTGAACCAATTGCGGACCACAGCAGCCCGGTGGAAACTAACATTGTCCCAGATGATAAAGTACCTGGGATGCTCTGGCCCCTGGTCATTAGGGATTAGTCTGTTGTGGAGGGTGTCCAGAAATGTGATAATGTGTGCAGTGTTGTATGGGTCTAAGATTGCATGATGGTGAAGGACGCCGTTTTGACTAATAGCCACACACATTGTTCTGTTGCCACCACGTTGTCCCAGGACGTTGATGATGGCACGGTGTCCGATGATATTTCTGCCGGGCCCCTTGTTTTTGCAAGGTTGAAACCTGCCTTGTGCACTTATATTCGCTCATGATGCACTTCTAGCTCCATGACTCTCTGAAAGAGACAAAACAATGTAGCACATTACGAAAAGACAAGGATCAGTCAATATGATGTAGCACCATACACTTCCAGATCCAGTACCAATGACAGGATAGTATAGCTTACCTGCACATATTCATATCTCAGTTGTATCACACGGTCTGAGTTCCTTTTTCGAAAGGGACTCTGTACAGCTGCTTCATCCTAATTATGTTGTGTTTCAGTAGACGAGACAGTGCAGAGACTCACTCTGTTAACGTTTTGGAATATGGTGCTATCTGCCATTATGTGGTCCTGCAGTTCTGAGTCTGGTGCAGTTATTTGCAATGACCATATTTACAATGTGGGTCTCCTGCTCTGAGTCGACCTCTTCCACCAGATACTGAGTTTCTTGCAGTTCTGTAAAAACATTTGAATGGTTTTAGTGATTTAGCCTTCTCATTCTGAAAGTACAGTCCATATTACTGTACCAGTAAGACTACAGCACTTACAGTTACTTACCGGTTCTCATTTCAATATATCCGGATGATACCTGCAACAGTATAGCGGCTCAGATTTGGTTGAGCCCGTTGCACAGCCTCCTTCATGCTCATCCCATGGTTGACAACATGGTCAACCACAGTCGCTCTGATTTCATCAGTTATTGTGTTCCTGACTCCCCTTCCTCTACTTCTCCCCTGTCCTCTTCCTCCTCCTCGTCCTCCTTTAGTTCTCACCCCTCTTACTCTCTGTCCAATATTGGCCTCCATTGTTGTCCAAACCAAATGTTTACCTGTGGCCTATTTATAGTGTTCTGATTTGTAAGTGAACTCATTATCTAATAGTGTTTTCACATGTGTCAATGTAGAAAGGCAATTGGCGAAATAGCGTAGCAATGTAGAAGAGCAATGTTTACAGTTTTGCTAGAAATGTGTTATTGAATTGCAAACTGAGTGTAAAGCAGTGAGTTGTGTTTACAGTTTTGTAAAAAGTGTGTTATAAAATTACAAACTGAGTTTAAATCAGAGAAAGTACATTCAGTTTAGCACACTTGGTAAATGCATTGGCTACAAGTGTTAATGGTTTCAGAGATGGTGCTTCAATAATCACTGTTAGTGTTTTAAGCATTCAGAAAAAAAACTGTATTAATGTCAGCTCACCTTGAACCCTTGACGTGTTTGAGTAGATACTGAGGGTGAAAGCTGGGTACCATGGGTTCCTTCTCTCCGTGGATGATGAGGGAGGGACAGCTGATCTGAGGCAGCTCCATACAGATGTTGCCTGAACAACACAGGACAGACAGAACACAAGTCGAGGATCCTGTGATGATTGTCCTCCATCAATTGATCTCAAGAAATTATGAATAACCAGACACTGATGATGATTTACGGTTGATGAGAAGCACATCTATTTATTGATAATATTGTGGGTTCGAGATTATTGTTGCTGGTCGCCTGTAAAAGATGAGAAATGTGTGTCAAGAGTTTGCGTTGGGAGCACCGTCCATTGGTTTGGCGGCGAAAACTTTTGTTGTGCGACTCCCGATAATATAGGCTCTTTCTGGTAATGCATTTACTTATCTAAAAGTTACAAGTACAACATGATATTGTTTACTAATTAAAAATGCTTTCACTTTGTGACTATTCATATGCTATTCCTCCCAAGATGGCGTAGCAGTGCAGACGTAGTTTGTCGTCCTCTCGTTTACTTTTGGTATTTTTCATATTTTTTGTATATATTTCAATTTATTTTTCAATCTCTTTTGGAATTTTGAAATTAAATATACCTTCCGGTAACCTGCCTTACTCAATGTGACATCTTTTTAGACCTTATAGCCAAAACCTCCATCAGAAGCTAGCCATCAGCAGCTAACCAGCTAATTAGCTACTAGCTATTTAGTCATTGTTAGCCACTGCTAGCGGCCTTTACCTTCTGCACAGGCACCAGCCGTTTTTTTAGCCTGGATAATACCTGCCAGCCTCGGACTGTTTTTCTCCTACAATAACGCCGGATTCCTGCCGTAAATCCTGGACCATTACTCCTGATCATCACAGTTAGCTAGCTGCCACCGAGTGACCCAGCCCCGAAGCTAGCCCTGAGCCAAGCCCACCTCCCTGGCTACTCAGCCGATGCCTCCCGGACTCTACCCCCAGCATGGCTAGAATCCACTACTCCACCGGATACTTGCTCGTAAGCTCTGGACCTTTGCATTGGATCATCGCTGCTACTGAGTGGCTATAGTGGCTAACGCCCCTGCTCAGAAGCTAGCACCTGTTAGCCGCAAGCCAGGCGCATCTCCCGGCTAACAAACAAAGTTACTACAACTACAATACCTCTTTCGCCATCTGGACCGGACCCACAGACGTAATTCCATCCACTGTGCCCTCAACCGGCCTTTGCCTGACGTCGGAGCAGACGCTTCTACTTACCGCGGCCTGCTAACTTTAAACGATGTGTCTCCCGCGTGCTAGCGTAGTAGCGACTACCCGCGACTTCCCTGTTCCATCTATTGTTGTGCACTGGACCCTATGATCACTTGGCTACATAGCTGATGCCTGCTGGACTGTTCATTTGTCACGGTACTCCACTTTGTTTATTTTTTGTTTATCTGTCGGCCCTAGCCCCGAACTCAAGCCCTGTGTGTAGTTAACCGACCCTCTCTGCCCATTCATCGCCATTTTACCTGCTGATTAGCTGTTATTGTCTTACCCGTTGTTGTCTTAGCTAGCTCTCCCAAACAACACCTGTGATTGCTTTATGCCTCACTTTATGTCTCTCTCAAATGTCAATATACCTTGTATATTGTTGTTTAGGATAGTTATCATTGTTTTAATTTACTATGGAGTCCCTAGTCCCACTCTACATGCCTCAGATACCTCCTTTGTCCCGCCTCCCACACATGCAGTGACATAACCCAGTATAACCAGCGTGTCCAGAGATGCAACCTCTCTTATATCATCACTCAGTGCCTGGGCTTACCTCCACTGTACCTGCACCCCACCATACCCCTGTCTGCACATTATGCCCTGAATCTATTCTACCACGCCCAGAAATCTGCTCCTTTTATTCTCTGTCCCTAACGCACTAGACGACCATTTTTGATAGCCTTTAGCCGTACTCTCATCCTACTCCTCCTCTGTTCCTCGGGTGATGTGGAGGTTAACCCAGGCCCTGCGTGTCCCCAGGCACTCTCATTTGTTGACTTCCGTAATCGAAAATGCATTGGTTTCATGCATGTTAACATCAGAAGCCTCCTCCCTAAGTTTGTTTAACTCACTGCTTTAGCAGACTCCGCCAACCCTGATGTCATTGCCATGTCTGAATCCTGGCTTTGGAAGGCCACCAAAAATGATTAGATTTCCATACCCAATTACAAAATTTTCCGTCAAGATAGAATTGCCAAAGTGAGAGGAGTTGCAATGTACTGCAGAGATAGCTTGCAAAGTTCTGTTTCTTAGACTTTCCAGGTCTAAGCCCAAACAGTTCGAGCTTCTAATTTTAAAAATGAATCTCTCCAGAAATAAGTCTCTCACTGTTGCCGCCTGTTATAGACCCCCCTCAGCTCCCAGCTGTGCCCTGGACACCATATGTGAATTGATTGCCCCTCATCTATCTTCAGAGTTCGTTCTGTTAGGTGACCTAAACTGGGATATGCTTAACACCCCAGCAGTCCTACAATCTAAGCTAGATGCCCTCAATCTCACACAAATGATCAAGGAACCCACCAGGTAAACCCTCAATCCGTAAACATGGGCACCCTCATAGATATTATCCTGACCAATTTGCCCTTCAAATACACCTCTGCTGTTTTCAATCAAGATCTCAGCGATCACTGCCTAATTTCCTGCATCCGCTATGGGTCCGCGGTCAAACGACCACCCCTCATCACTGTCATCACTGTCTCATCACCCCTCAACGGTCCCTAAAACAATTCTGCGAGCAGGCCTTTCTAATCGACCTGGCCCGGGTATCCTGGAAGGATATTGACCAAATCCTGTCAGTCGAGGTTGCCTGGTTGTTCTTTAAAAGTAATTTCCCCACCATCTTAAATAAGCATGCCCCTTTCAAAACATGTAGAACTAAGAACAGATATAGCCCTTGGTTCACTCCAGACCTGACTGTCCTTGACCAGCACAAAAACATCTTGTGGCGGACTGCAATAGCATCGAATAGTCCCCGCGATATGCAACTGTTTAGGGAAGTCAGGAACCAATACACGCAGTCAGTCAGGAAAGCAAAGGCTAGCTTTTTCAAGAAGAAATTTGCATCATGTAGCTCTAACTCCAAAACGTTTTGGAACACTGTAAAGTCCATGGAGAACAAGAGCATCTCCTCGTCTCCTGTAATCAGAGGACTGATATAAATACTATGTATGCCAGTCTCTCTTGGCTAAGAGTTGAGGAGAGACTGATTGCATCACTTTATAAGAAACATTAATGTGTTGAAAATCCCAAATTGATTGCATAGTCAATTTACACACAGCTCTGACACACACACATACCCCACCAGACATGCCACCAGGGGTCTTTTCACAGTCCACAAATCAGGAACAAATTCAAGAAAGCATACAGTATTATATAGAGCCATATTGCTCAAATAAACAGCAAACCTTTTTTGTTAAAACAGATAAAGCAACACCTCACGGCCCAACGCCTCTCCCCTATTTGACCTAGATAGTTTGTCAAGTGTGCCTTTTAAAAATGTTTTATGTAGTTCTGTCCTTGAGCTATTCTTGTCTATTAATTTCTGTATTATGTCATGTTTCATGTTTTATGTGAACCTCAGGAATAGTAGCTGCTGCTTTTGCAACAGCTAATGGGGATCCTAATAAAATACCAAAATATCATACAGTAACAACTGGGAGGTTTTTAAATCTGAGAAAATATGGGAGTATTCTTGCCAAGACAAGGAGAGCTGAAGACGATGTAATTACAAAGATCACCTCTCTTGTTAAAAAGCCTGTTGAAAGTCTTTCAGAGGAGGACAAATCTGTTCTGTTTGGATGATATGTATAAACTGAAAACAGAGGGAGCCTTTGTCAGATCTAGGAAGAAATGGCTAGTGGAGGGTGAACAAAATTAATATTTTTTTTCAGGTTGGAAAAATACTACTTTAAAAAATAATACAATTCAACAATTAAAGATGAATGGTCTCATCACAGATGATCCCAAATTAATCTCTATCTTTAGTTGCAACTTCTACAGGGATTTATATAGTTCTAACTATTGTGAGGTGTCCTCAACTGTTTGTTTTTTTATTCTCTGGGGGATGTGAAATCAATTGGGGAGGCTGAGAGGGAATGGTGTGATGACCCTATTATAGTTGAAGAGATTCTATTGAACACCTTAAAAAGTCTCCTGGGACTGAGTTTTTAAACAAAAAAATGAAACAGCTAGCCCTGTTTCTGTTGGTCTTTTCTGAAAGCATTGCAAATAATGCTCTCCCTCCCAGTTTGACCCAAGGTCTAATTACATTAATACCTAAGCGCAAGAAAGACTTGCTTCTCCTCGATAATTGGAGTCCAATCTGTCTGCTCAGTGACTACAAAATATTAGCCTCTATATTTGCAAAAAGAATGAAGCCAGTATTGGACTCAATTATGGACTCAATTATAGTTAATTATTATAATCTTGCTTCATGAGGAATAGACATATATATATATAATAATATCTGACTGGTGTTAGACCTTATTGACTATTCTGATCTAATCTTCGAAGATCACTTTATTGTCTTGTTAGACTTTTTTATAAAGCCTTCGATAAAGTGGAACGCGAGTTTATATTTCTCTCCCTTGAGAAATTTGGTTTTGGGGAATTATTTTGTACTATTAAAACTCTTTATATGAATGGGAACAGTTCAATTAAATTAAAACATGGCACTTATAGATTTCATTTGAAAAGAGGAATTAGGCAAGGTTGCCCAATTTCACCTTATCTCTTCCTGCCTGCAACCCAACTTCTTACAAGTTTTGTTAAATCCAGTGATATACAAGGGATTTCAATTGCTGACAGAGATATTATCACAAGTCAGCTTGCAGATGACACCTCCCTCTTTTTGAAAAGATGCTGACCAGATTCTTAGAGCAGTCAATGTAATAAATATTTTTTCCAAAGCATCTGGTCTCTGCCTAAACCTTAATAAGTGTGAATTGTTTTCTGTTAAAGACAAGTGTGATACCCTCTATTTGCAATATTCCAAAAGTAACATACCTTAGGATCTAAGGATCATCAAGAAAGATACTTATTAAATTGCATACCTGTTATTGAAAAAAACAAAAATAATTTGAACCATTAGATGCAGAGGGGCTTCTCCTTGAAAGGTCAAGTATTGCTTTCTAAATCTGAAGGTATCTCCAGACTTACTTACGCAGCCCAGTCCCTGCATCTTGACAACAAAATAGGTAAAGCGGTTGACTTTTCAACTTCATCTGGAAAATTTTTACACATTATATAGAAACCTCTGTAGCTATGAACACATATAAATATGGTGGTTTCAATTTTTAAGATTTTCCTATTTTGAATAATACTTCAAAGATAAATTGGGCTAAACTCTGTTGTTTAACTTTAACTGTACTTTTTGTGTTGAGCTTCCTGTGACGACCCTCCCACTCTGTCTGCCGTATTCTGTCTTTGTTCTTGTTTCCTTATTAGGATGCCGGTGGGCGGAGTTGAGAGGGTCGTCAGCTTCATGGGAAACACCTGGGCCAGGTGTGTCTCAGGATAAATAGACCTCTTCCACATTCATAGAAGGGACTCTCTCCATGCAGACACCTTTGTAGATTGTGTTGTGGTTCTTGGTGGCCTTTTGTTTGTTTGCTTTGGCACCTTTCAACACCCTGCATTATCACATTCATGCATGCAAAATACTCACTTACACTACTGATTACTGATTACACACACCATTGTATATTTTCCTTAGTTGCTTTAGTAAATAAATATATATTTTGTTACTCCTTATCTCCACGTTGTCTCCCTTTGTTACGGGCTTTGAGCCGGTTCGTGACAGAAACAGTTTTGCATTTATTTTGACATTGTCTACGTGTAAAGAAATTATGGCTATTCTGGATATTTATAGTTTAATAATTGTTAATATTCTTGATAACTTTAATTTAGTATGGGAGAATGTGCTGATCGGTTTCCTTAACTATAATAAGGACAAAGAAAAACAATTTTGCCTCATATCTAATTGTGTTAATGGGAAAATGTTATATTCACAAATGTAAATTCACTAATAAAAACACTCATCCATGTTTTCTTTAAGGAATTTGAGCAGTACATTAAGACCTTTCCATTCTTTCAAAAGAAAGCTGATAAAACAATCAATATGTGTGTATCTTTTAAGGTCTTTGTATAACCTGTAATTTGTTGTACAACCTAGCATATGTTATCATTGTCTGTTTGTATACTTATTGTATGTATGTATACTGATGTTTCTGCAATAATAATAAAATAAAATAAAATAAAAAAATATATATATATACAGTGCCTTGCGAAAGTATTCGGCCCCCTTGAACTTTGCGACCTTTTGCCACATTTCAGGCTTCAAACATAAAGATATAAAACTGTATTTTTTTGTGAAGAATCAACAACAAGTGGGACACAATCATGAAGTGGAACGACATTTATTGGATATTTCAAACTTTTTTAACAAATCAAAAACTGAAAAATTGGGCGTGCAAAACTATTCAGCCCCTTTACTTTCAGTGCAGCAAACTCTCTCCAGAAGTTCAGTGAGGATCTCTGAATGATCCAATGTTGACCTAAAGGACTAATGATGATAAATACAATCCACCTGTGTGTAATCAAGTCTCCGTATAAATGCACCTGCACTGTGATAGTCTCAGAGGTCCGTTAAAAGCGCAGAGAGCATCATGAAGAACAAGGAACACACCAGGCAGGTCCGAGATACTGTTGTGAAGAAGTTTAAAGCCGGATTTGGATACAAAAAGATTTCCAAAGCTTTAAACATCCCAAGGAGCACTGTGCAAGTGATAATATTGAAATGGAAGGAGTATCAGACCACTGCAAATCTACCAAGACCTGGCCGTCCTGGCCGTCCCTCTAAACTTTCAGCTCATACAAGGAGAAGACTGATCAGAGATGCAGCCAAGAGGCCCATGATCACTCTGGATGAACTGCAGAGATCTACAGCTGAGGTGGGAGACTCTGTCCATAGGACAACAATCAGTCGTATATTGCACAAATCTGGCCTTTATGGAAGAGTGGCAAGAAGAAAGCCATTTCTTAAAGATATCCATAAAAAGTGTTGTTTAAAGTTTGCCACAAGCCACCTGGGAGACACACCAAACATGTGGAAGAAGGTGCTCTGGTCAGATGAAACCAAAATTGAACTTTTTGGCAACAATGCAAAACGTTATGTTTGGCGTAAAAGCAACACAGCTGAACACACCATCCCCACTGTCAAACATGGTGGTGGCAGCATCATGGTTTGGGCCTGCTTTTCTTCAGCAGGGACAGGGAAGATGGTTAAAATTGATGGGAAGATGGATGGAGCCAAATACAGGACCATTCTGGAAGAAAACCTGATGGAGTCTGCAAAAGACCTGAGACTGGGACGGAGATTTGTCTTCCAACAAGACAATGATCCAAAACATAAAGCAAAATCTACAATGGAATGGTTCAAAAATAAACATATCCAGGTGTTAGAATGGCCAAGTCAAAGTCCAGACCTGAATCCAATCGAGAATCTGTGGAAAGAACTGAAAACTGCTGTTCACAAATGCTCTCCATCCAACCTCACTGAGCTCGAGCTGTTTTGCAAGGAGGAATGGGAAAAACTTTCAGTCTCTCGATGTGCAAAACTGATAGAGACATACCCCAAGCGACTTACAGCTGTAATCGCAGCAAAAGGTGGCGCTACAAAGTATTAACTTAAGGGGGCTGAATAATTTTGCACGCCCAATTTTTCAGTTTTTGATTTGTTAAAAAAGTTTGAAATATCCAATAAATGTCATTCCACTTCATGATTGTGTCCCACTTGTTGTTGATTCTTCACAAAAAAATACAGTTTTATATCTTTATGTTTGAAGCCTGAAATGTGGCAAAAGGTCGCAAAGTTAAAGGGGGCCGAATACTTTCGCAAGGCACTGTATATATATATATATATATATATATATATAGTACCAGTCAAAAGTTTGGACATATCATATAGTTACCAAAAAAGTGTTATATTAGAGATGCTTTGCCTTGATGACAGCTTTGCACACGCTTAGAATTCTCTCAACCAGCTTCATGAGGTAGTCAGCTGGAATGCATTTCAATTAACAGGTATGCCTTAAAAGTTCATTGGTGAAATTGGTCGTTATGGAACATTTCAACAACTCTTAAAGTTTTGTCAAGTGCGGTCGCAAAAACCATCAAGTGCCATTATGAAACTGGCTCTCATGAGGACCTCCACAGGAAAGGACGACCCAGAGTTACCTCTGCTGCACAGGATAAGTTCATTAGAATTACCAGCCTCAGAAATTGTAGCCCAAATAAATGCTTCACAGAATTCAAGTAACAGACACATCTCAACATCAACTGCTCAGAGGAGACTGTGTGAATCAGGCCTTCATGGTCGAATTGCTGCAAAGAAACCACTACTAAAGGACACCAATAAGAAAAAGACACTCGCTTGGACCGAAAAACCCGAGCAATGGACATTAGACCGGTGGAAATCTGTCCTTTGGTCTGATAAGATCAAATGTGAGATTTTTGGTTCCGACCGTCATGTCTTTGCTAACGCAGAGTAGGTGAATGGATGATCTCTGCATGTGTGGTTCCCACCATGAAGCATGGAGGAGGTTTGATGGTGTGGGGGTGCTTTCCTGGTGACACTGTCTGTGATATATTTAGAATTCAAGGCACACTTTACCAGCATTGCTACCACTGCATTCTGCAGCAACAGGCCATCCCATCTGGTTTGTGTTTAGTGGGACTGTCCTTTGTTTATCAACAGGACAATGAACCAACACACCTCCAAGCTATGTAAGGGCTATTTGACCTATTTGAGTGATGGGGTGCTGCATCAGATGACCTGGCCTCCACAATCACCCAGCCTGAACCCAATTGAGATGGTTTGGGATAAGTTGGACCACAGGGTGAAGGAAAAGCAGCCAAAAAATGCTCAGCATATGTGGGAACTCCTTCAAGACAGCGGAGGAAATTTGAGAAAGAGGACAAGGATAAGTCACCATGACTCGGTGTAAAATTGCTGGAGAACGAGTCCGCCGAAATTCACACCATTCGTGAGGACGTCAACATTCACATTACCCAGGCCCTCACTCAAATCCCTGTCCAGGGAACACTTGATCTAGACACAAGCCCCCTGGTTTTGTCTACAAACTCTGATAGAGATGTGGAGACGCACAAAATAAGCAGCGTTGATACATCTGACTCCTTTCCCATTCCGTTAGTGGACACGAAGGTGGGTTATCTGTCTTGAAAACCGACACAGATAACCAACCGCTCTGTTCTTCCAACCCACTCCACTTTGTGGGGGTTTTGAAGAGAGAAACCAACTTGAACCGGCCTTACCTTAAAGCCGTCTTAGAGGACTGTTTGACTTGTGATGCTTTGATAGATTTGGGTTCAACTATTTCCCTCATATTGCAGACTTTGCTGGATGAACTCAACAGAGCAGTGGACCCATCAAAATTTTGGTTGAAAACGGAACGTTGCAGCACTACACTTCGAGGTTTCACTCAGGCTACCTCGCCTCTAACCAAGCGTCTCCTACTGAAACTGAACTTCAAATGCGTGTCACTTAGCCACCCCGTGTACGTGACTAGCACTGACACCGAACAGATGCTGATTGGGATAGATTTAATTGACCTTTTGGTTCCACTAATGGATTGGAAAACCAGCCAAGTCTGATCAAAAATAACTATGCCAACTCCGTTGACTTCACCACATTCTTCAAAGGCTACATGCCATACATTGTGCAACGACGAGGGTTCAACATCATCTACTGACGTACCCCCGGTGAACTTGGTCATGAGTCCGCTATTGGTGGCAAATTACAGGGTGACAAGTTCAACTCTTAATCAAACATGAGGTTTTACTGTGTGGCTTGGGTGGTTCACCAGCCGACACATACTGCCCTCCTCTGATAGGTGGTCTGCTCCTAAATGGCACTATGGTTGAGGATGCCATACTGGCAACCTGGTCCGAAAATTCTGCAATCAGTTTGGAAATGTTCAACAACATTTCAAAAGTGGCTAACTGCCACCCCCTTGTTCCGAAAACATTCAGATTCCCACTGGCAACGACTCCCCAGACAACACTCACCGCCTTATGGGTGTATGCGCTATCACTCTGCATTGGAACCAAGGAAGTATCTCACTATCTACTGGTCGTCGCGAACCTCCCACATACAATCTATCTGGAAGCGGACATTTTGGTAAGATTGGGTGTTCACCTCGATACCAATGCAAGATCCACTTATCTCTTGTTACAGAATCTGACGCAAGCGGATATTTCCATTCCTCGGCACACTCAGCTAGGAACATTGATTGATTACTCCTTCCATGATTTTGAACTTGTTGTTCCTGTGATTGGGCCTCTTCTGTCCTCCCTAGACCTGTGTGGCGAGAGAGGAACGCTTTTTACTTGTCCGTCAAAGGCAATCGCAATAACTCCCGTATTGCCACTTGATGACACATCGACGTTCAGGCTGGATGTCGATTCTGACAAAGAGCTGTTGATATACGCCATTGTCATAGAGGATGATACCTCATCTCCTTCTGCATGTGAGGTACACACTGTCGTGTCTTAGGCATCATTAAAACTGAAGACTTATTTATCAAATAACTCTCTGTAATTATTATTACGCGATTAAACTGATTAATCATGTAACTGTAATTAACATTTAGTCGGAGCACCAAGGAAAATATTCAGATTACAAAGTTATAATTTTCCTAATATAACGTTCAGATATTTTAATATCTGATCAATTAGTCTTCAAATTAATAAATTATTATTTAGCTCACGTTAGTCTCATTCCAAACGTCGTAAATTGTTGGTTATCTGCACGAACCCAGTCTTCACTATTTAAAAAAAATATATATATTTTACCTTTATTTAACTAGGCAATTCAGTTCAGAACAAATTCTTATTTTCAATGACGGTCTAGGAACAGTGGGTTAACTGCCTGTTCAGGGGCAGAATGACAGATTTGTACCTTGTCAGCTCAGGGGTTTGAACTTGCAACTTTCCGGTTACTAGTCCAACGCTCTAACTACTAGGCTACCCTGCCACCCCTATGAGTCATCCATACATACATTTTCTTAAAATAATTTATTTACTAACTAAGTAATTCACAGAAATGCATAACAAACAGTAGATATGGTTACAAGGAAATGATAGGAGAATGTGCCCTAGTGGGCTAAACCGGCATGGTGGCTTGTTAGACAAAAGGGGAGTGGGGGGTCAGCTGAGGAGACACTACAGAGTTGAATATTATAACAATTGAAATGCTAATCCTTTGCACATGAACGCTCACTCATTCGGGAACAATTGCAATACATATATTTACGCTCAGTTTGTCGTCAGGATCTCTGTTGAAAAGTTTGTTTCTGTTGGAGAGTCTGTCCGCCCTCTCTCCCTCTCTGTCTGTCGTGGATAGAATGGGTAGTTCAGAGTGACATTCATTCATGTTGTTATAGAATAGATGTTTCGGCGGTTGTCGGTCTTCGCGTTCAATGATACCGAATTCCTAGCTGCAGTCTAGTAATTAATACCAAAGACTTGTTCTTATTCTGTCTGTTTCGATAGTCTAAGAGTTTAACCACGTGGTATGGTTAAAAGATTCAGCCATCTACTCAAACCTTAGCTTATACTCAGGTTTATGGTCTCTACACAAACCTTGGCCCTCTCATGGTAAGCTGGTCTGCAACCTTTAGCCATCTCGTAATTGAGCTCGGTCTGGTGATAGAAAACCCAGGTGGGGGTTTTATTTGGGACATAGAAAAAGGCTGTCTCATGTGCCCATGAGGGTGTGCCAATGACTTGGTGAAACTTTTTAGGGCATTGGAGTTTCCTTCATTAAACAGTCCAAAATCACATTACACAATTTCACAAACAGTATCATCCTCACTCATCTTATACAACAATTAGATGTAAGCCTCATAACTGAGGCTATTGTATAAACAGTGTTATCGTAATGTTGCCGTATTTGTCTCCCATGAGTTTCACAAAATTGTACCAAACGGACCAGTTCGTAGCTGGATTCTTCACTGATCTTTTATACATTCTCCAGAACATAAATGTTGTTCGGTTCTCCAGTTCTGTGAGGTGGAAGAAATTCCTTTGTTCTCTCTATGAAACTCAATCTCTCTCTATACTGTCTGGCCATGAGGCAGGATCTTCCCTGGGATGTTACGACCTCTCTGACCACAGCAGCCTGGTTGTAGGAGACAGAGAGAGATGGTGTCTAGGTAGGGGGATGGTGCTCGCGGTGTCCAAAAAGGGCAACGTCATGACAACACTGATGAGGGAACAGCCGATCATTCCCCAACAATTGACAGGCCATCACCACCTGATGAAAACCTGTAC
Organism: Oncorhynchus mykiss; assembly: GCF_013265735.2. Lineage (NCBI taxonomy): Eukaryota > Metazoa > Chordata > Actinopteri > Salmoniformes > Salmonidae > Oncorhynchus > Oncorhynchus mykiss. Next base: position 35,537,210 of record NC_050570.1, read on the forward strand.
AATATGGCCGAACCATATCCTGGTTTCCATGCACAGGTACTAAAACTTCTGTCGGAGGCAGGTGTACTTGTCAATGACTGACGCGGAACAAAATCATTTGCGGGAATTATTTAACACAGTGAGATCTGGTCCAGAATCGCTGGATTGCTGTGTTGCAGGTATTCATGTGGTGTGTATTCCTACGCCACCCAGAGCAGCTTCTACGTTTGTGAGACGACACAGAATTCCTCTTGCAGCGTGCACAGTGGTAGAAGAGATTATCGACTCCCTATTAGGTACACAGATAATCAAGGAATGCAACATTATGTACAGTGCTCCCGTGTGGCCCATTTTGAAAGTAGAGCATTGCAGTAGTATAACCTAGAAGTGACAAAAGCATGAATACATTTTTATTCATCATTTTTGGACAGAAAGTTTCTGATTTTTGCAATTTTACATAGATGGAAAAAAGCTGTCCTTGAAACAGTCTTGATGTGTTCATCAAAAGAGAGATCAGGGTCCAGAGTAACGCCGAGGTCCTTCACAGTTTCACAGACAACTGTACAACAATCAAGATTAATTGTCAGATTCAATGGACCGTGTTCTTACCCAACTCGGGGCAGCAGGGGCTAAGTTGGCCATCATGAAAGGACAATGGTGCAGGACAAAGGTAAACTACATTGGACTTCTGATGGGTACTGAGAGCATCCTGCCACAGTCTAATAGAATCCAAGCAGTCTGCAAAATCAAAACACTTACAAACCTTAATGAGGTGCGCAGTTTCTTGGGAGTATGTAATTACTCCCATCAATTCATCGATAACTACATGTATGTCGACTTGTCAAAGCCTTTGACCCATCTTCTTCAGAAAGACGTTCGTTTGGGATGCCACTCACGACGAAGCTGTAACTTCCTTGAAAAACCTGCTTTGTGAGGCACCCTGCCTGGTATACCTCAACAAATATGTTCTTTTTGAATGTTGGTTTCTCAGAGCACTGCCTTAGTGCTGGCTTGTACCAAAAATACGACCAAGACAGACATAGGGTTGCTTACGCAAGCAAACCACTCAACCCTGCCGAAGACAAGTGCTCAGACTGTGGAAAAGCGCTGCGGTCAACCGTCTGGGCGGTCAAGCACATCACCAGTTATGTCGGCGGACAAAAGGTGATCATAGAAACTTGTCACCAGCTGGTGACCTTTCTGAAAAGCCAACAAATCTGTGAAGGTGCTGTACTCAACAGCAGAATAGCGGCTTGGCTTATGATGCTGTAGAGCCATGATGTGGTAGTCAACTCCGCAAAAGAAAAAAACCTGCCTTTGGGCGGGGCTTTGGCGGTGTGATGACGATGAAACCAAATTTGCACCATTCCCGTGTAATGTAGCTCCGCCGTTGCCTTCGAACCATCACCACTTGAAACAGAATGTGTGTCTCGGCATGCCGATGGCATGTGTGAATGGCTGTTCTTACCGTCATCTAGAACTCTTGCAAGCTGGTATGGGATTGGTATGGCACCTCGACATTCCATGCAAACCTCTTCAATTTCAGCTAGGCAACAAGACCAGCTTGTTGCAGAAGTACTTACCACACTGCAAACGGCGGTGAAACACGATTTTCAGAACTAGAAATCTGCACTGACTTAAACTACGCCAGACTCACCTTCTTATGCCACTTGGTGTTTTGGAAACAAAGCACATGACTACTTCAAGAGGCAAATAAGTGAAAAACATTCTAATTCTAGCTTGTGATGACCTCATAACCAAACACGACATAGAGGTGTATTGGTAGAAAGTCAAGGGACACTCCAAATTACCTGGTCGTAACAAACTTGCCAACGACCATGCCGACAGTATGGCGAAATCTGGGGCAATTCACTTGCACCCCTTGGGTGTTCGATGCTCGAGACGCAATGATCACCGAGGTGCCCATGGTGTCTGCGGTAACGCGTAGCCATGTAGCACCGCGGGAAACATCTTCGCACGAACATAATGTGTTTTCAACTCATTCATTCCTGAACAGTGAACTGGTAGCAATGCAACACCAAGATGAGTCCCTCACCACTTTGATGGCTTTCTTGTCTGATGCTGTCAATCACCCAATGTCCGAACTGGCTTTGGCAGGCTCACACGACTTGCATTCGCTGTACGCAACTAAACAGCACCTCACACTTGTAGATGACCTACTGGTTTATGTTTCAGAAACCGACGCCACACAAAGGTGGGTGGTTCCTAAAACACATAGGGGGTTAATGATACCTCATGCCCACAATGAGCCATGTGGAGGCCATAGGGGAGTCAAGGCGACATGTGAAACATTGCAACAGGTGGCCCACTGGCCTCACATGGAACAAGACGTGGCACAATCCGTGAAGGGGTGTCTAGTTTGCTGCCAGTTTCAACCCTCCTTCCACCCACTTCACAGTGCACCATTGCGTCTTACCCCTGGAGCTCGATCCAGATTGACTGGGTTGGCCCAGTTGCTAGGTCGGCAAGAGGCAAATAGTATCTCCTCACAGTGACGTGCGCATTCACCAATTGGGTGGAGTGCCTGCCCGCAACCAATGACACAGCGGAAACCACATTTTCAGCCGTTTCGGCCTGCCAGGGGAAACCGTGGACTGCAACAGAGGAACCCACTTTTCGGAAGCTGTAATGACCGAACTGTGGAGGCTCCTGGGAGACAGAGTTAACCTCCACATCATGCACCACCCTAGGAGCTCCGGCAGGGTAGAAAGGAGCCACCAGACAATCATCAGAATCCTGAGGAAATACATGGCAGCCAACCACAGAGATTAGGACGTCAAACTCCCACTGGTACTGATGGCGATCAGAGCCACAGGCAACAAGTCTACGGGAATAACACCATTCGAGATGATGACAGGCCAACAAATGATACTTCCACTGCATCTTCTGTACCAACAGGGACATGTCGCCGCAGCCACCGCCTACACGACTCATCAATACGTGATGGGCTTGTGAACCCACCTCCAGACTTCCTTTGCGCACGCTCAAGGAAAGCTGGAAAGAAGTTCAAAAGGTGACACGACCCATTACGACAAAAAGGGCTCACACCACGTGTTCGAGGTTGGGGATAAGGTGTGGTACGTCATATACACCAAACCTGTGGGCGTCACAACAAAGTTCCTGCCTCACTGGACAGGGCCACACAAGATTTTGGTGAAACTGTCACCTGTAGCTCATCAAATCAGAATCAGCAAAGGTTGACAAAACAACACGTTCAAGTGGGTCCACAGGAATCAAATGAAGTTGTACACTCCCCTCATGGGAATAGAAGGGGTGCAAGCCAGCACCGAATAGATAGAAACCTGGCAAAGTCAGAGGTACTAAGAAAATTGTTGTGTCCTCAGCTGATCCCTTCAAGGAGATCAATAAGTTGCACCTTACCTTCTCTTCCCAGCTACAAGATATACGTTCGTTGTCACTGTTGATATTGTACTGCCCTGTGCTGTTCGAAATAGGGAAATCAGCAACATTTGTTGTGTCATAACATTTTCGTTTACAAAAACCAAACTACTGAAATAATCCAACAATATCTCTAATTAAGCGTTTTTGTAGGATGGAGTTCCTTTGGCTGATCCTGACACTGCGCCCTAGTCAAAACCAACCCAGCAGATGTACTCACGAGCGGACCCCCAAAGGGAATCGTTCTCCGCGATAATTTAGGACTCCTTATAACCAACTGCAGAGTACACACACAGAGGGTGTATTTTTACTGACGTTGCAGGTTGTTGAACTGGAGAATATCTATAGATTGAAAATGGTTCTAAATGTAGGATTTTGGCACGACAGCACCCATGTGAAAATTGCCACACCCCCAGTCGTAGCTTATCAGGAACACAATGAGGGGTGGATGTGGGGGTTTTATGACACCTCGATCGTAAATCATAGGCAGCAGACGATTCCTTTTGGTGCCTAGTTTGGGTGATCGGAATGTCTGTCATTCTTTATTTTTTATTTGTTTGTTTGTTATTGGGATGATATAAATGCTGTAAGATTGCTAAACTCTTTGCTATGGTTTCATTGGTTGTATTCAAGCTGCATATGGTGAGTTGTTTGTAACTTTTCACCATATACTCTTAGGAAAGGTGCCGCTACTACTAAGTACTGTGGTGAGGTTAAATGTGTTGGCCAACAGAGACACATTTCTGTTTGTTGCTCAACCTCCCAAGGCTGAACTGAGCTAAACCCTATTTCTTACCTGTTACATATGCTTCAGTAAGGTTGGCTTCTTAGCATTCATAGCAATCAGTGGTGCCTGCTGAGGGGAGAACGGCTCATAACAATGTCTGGAATGGAGTAAATGGAATGGTATCAAAAACATGGTTTTCAAGTGTTTGATACCATTCCATTCACTCCGGTCCATCCATTTTACACCATTCCAGACATTATTATGAGCCATCCTCCCCTCAGCAGGCACCACTGATAGCAATGGTTATCAACTGTACCACAGAAATGATTCGTAAATCACATTAAATAGATGTTGTGGTGGCAGCTGCAGAGACATATTTGGTGTACGAGAATTGAGTTAAGATTTAAAGGGTGTGTTGAGTGGTGGTGTTCCAGGCAGGCCATTGGTATGGTGCAGGAGCAGATAGGGTGAAAGTAGTAGTGGAATGGGGTAGTGGGATTTTAATGAGTGTAAGTGGCAGCTGCAGAGAAGTACCTGGGTGTATGAGATTTTACTGCAGAAGAGTTAGTTATATGATGGTTCTCAGATTTTTATGAAATAGTGGTATATCGGTGTAGGGTTGGTTGGTTGGTGGTGCAATTATTATATATATTTTTTTCTTCCTTTTTATTTTGTATCACAAATGTAACGTGATCGATCACACACTACTGCACAGTAGGATGGCTGCATGCACAAACAAAATGTGTGAACGCTACGATACCAAAAAATGTGGATAATGGTACACCACAGGGGAGCGTGATTAGTCCTCTGTTGTTCTCAATCATGGTCAATGATGTTTACTCTCAGGTACTGCCGGATATTGGGAGGTTGTTATTTGCAGATGATGGGGCCTTATGGAAGAGGGGAAGAAATGTGCCAAACATAGTCAGGAAGGTACAGGAAGCAATTGATGAAGTAGAGCGGTTGTCATTAATGTGGGGATTCAGGTTCTCTGTAGAGAAAACTCAGACAGTGTTCTTTACCTGGAGGAAGGTGGATGATGAGATATGCTTTAGGGTATATGTGAGAAACTTGGAGAGGGTGGGGGCCTTCAGGTTCCTTGGGGTATACTTTGACACTTAGACTGACCTGGGCAGAACACATTGTGAGAGTTGTGGGAAAGTGTAAGAAGGTACTAAATGTGATGCACTGTCTGATGGAGAAGGAGTGGGGGGGCTGGCCGTTCCTCATTGAGGACCATGTACGTTGCATTGATCCGACCTGTAATAGACTATGGCAGTATACCGTATGGTTCCGCAGCCCGGACATCTTTGGAAAGGCTAGATGTCATACAGGGGCAAGGACTCAGAATATGTAGTGGGGCATTTTGGACGTCCCCAGTGGCTGCACTACAGGTGGAGATGGGGGATATGCCATTGCATTACCGTTGACCTTGCAGTGAGTGGAGGAAGTCAAGCCAGACATAGTAGTTATTTGTTCTGATTCATGTGCAGTGTTAATGAGTCTCCAGTCCTTTAGGTTACGTACCAAACAAGATCTGTTTTATGAGGTGCTACAAACCCATGGCAGGATTAGACAGATGGGTATACAGATAAGATTTACTTGGGTCCCAGCCCATGTGGAGGTGGAGGGGAATGAGGCAGTTGAAGTGCTGGCTGATGTACAAGCACTTAGAAGTGGGGATGTTAATGTTTTAGTTTCGATGAGCAAGGCAGGGGAAAAAAGCCTGATTATGGACAGTGATGGTGCAAAGATGGCAGGAGCAGTGGAATAGAGATACTAAGAGCAGTCATTTATTTCAAGTGCAGAGGAAAGTCGGGGAGGGGAGGACGGCAGGAAGAGACAGAAGAGAGGAGGCTATTTTTACAAGATTAAGGGTGGAACACAATCAGTTGAATAAGTCCTTAAATGTGATGGAAAAGCTTCCAACAGGAAAGTGTGATTATTGCTTGGAAACAGAGACCGTGGAGCATATATTGCTACAGTGTGGGCAGTATCAGAGGGAAAGAGAGAGGCTGAGATCTAGTATGAGGGATACAGGAAATTAGTTTAAAGAGTATATCGAGTAGAACTTCATTAGATAAAGTCTCAAATATTTTGTTATATAGTTTCTCCGTCTCTGGCCCACACTCCACTACAGTAGGTGGCGGTATTGCACCTTAACGTTGGATGCCAACCACCGATAAACCCAACCTAAGAAGAATACCAACGACGAAGAAAACAAGGAAGTGACTTGTTGTTTACGGACGCACATGAGGTGGTTGATATGTTTGAATAATGGTCTGGTTTCATTGTACTTTTCTTCATACAAACATCTATTCAATATGAACATAGCAGAAAGTGGAGCAGTAGGCGATGCCATTACAGTGCACGATTTCTCCGAGAAGATTCTCGAGCAGACGGTTCACTTTCACGTCATAAAACTCAATGGAGGATTTTTCCTTTGGGTGGGCTCGAACCCCGTCTTGTCCAACTTGGCTGTTTCAATGGAAAGTAAATTTGTGAGTAGTCTACTATAAATATATTGTTTTAAAGCAGACTAGTTAACAGATGGATTGTTAGCTAGCTTCACCGTGCAATGTTGTTAGCTAGCTACGCTACTATAACGTTATTCTAACGGCTGATGATGCTATGTCCTATTTGTAATTTAGCTAACCTACGTATCTGTGTGTTTATATATATATATATATATATATATATATATATATATTCATTCAGGATTCGATGCCGCTGTCTACGTTAGTCCTGGGGGACCCATCGGACACCACTCCAAATTCACTGGCACAGAGATTGAGTAAGCACCCTTTCATCCTGATACTATCATATCTCTCTCATGGGTATTTGTTGTCTCAGAGAGCAAGAGGTTTTACTCTGCTCCAAATCTGGACACGAATTTTTGTATGGAGGTCAATGTGTGTCGAATTTGGTCAACAAAAAATGTTATAGCTATTTTGCTAGGTGAGGCTTATTTGATCAAATTAAACGTTCGTGATGGTTAGGTTGATATGAATGGACTGATTTAAGTGAACGCACGTGGCATTTTGGCAACTTAATTTGAGGTCAACAGATTATGATTTTTCAATGCAGATACCAATTATTGGAGGACCAAAAAAAGCAGATACCGATTAATCTACGTGTGTGTTTTTCTTTTTTTTTATCTTTATTTAACCAGGCAAGTCAGTTAAGAACAAATTCTTATTTTCAATGACGGCCTGGGAACAGTGGGTTAACTGCCTGTTCAGGGGCAGAACGACAGATTTGTACCTTGTCAGCTCAGGGGTTTGAACTCGCAACCTTCCGGTTACTAGTCCAACGCTCTAACCACTAGGCTACCCTGCTGCCCCAGGGCGTGTGTGTATATATATATATATATATATATGTCTGAGATTGCGTGTGACTTACATATGTACTAACGTGTACATACTAACAGGTGTACAAACGGAGACAGACAGACCGATAGTCCTCCTCAATTTCATTGTGGGGGACAACAAACCACCAATTCATATACACTCACACATAAATACACACAAGCACAGTCTATGTATGTCATGAATTTCTGGATTTTGGTATTTGCTGAGTTAGTTTGTTCAAACTCATCCAAGTAAAGAATGGGAAGCTAGATATTTGATTCCTGACGCCTCTATTGTTACCCAACACGAGGCTACTAACATCAAAATGATCTGATGGCAATTTTAGGCTGCCACAACGTTGTTTATACAGTCAAATCTGTCTAACCATCAATTATATAGTGATTTCGTTGATAGCTATATGTTCTTCAGAACAATAACCGAAAGCTAGATGCTTAAACTACTAACCAGTATTATGTTCTATTGTTGGTGTCAGTTTTCACCATCTGAAACACCACTAACCCAGCTGTCCTCCGTCTCCTTTGTGTTTCAGCTAAAAGGACTAAGAAACAGGTGTATGTGAGCTACTGCCTGCCCATGACTGACTCCAACCTGTCTCTGCTGGTAGAGAACAGGATAAAGAAAGAGATGGAAGTTCACCCTGACAAGTTTTAAGTTTTAACCTCCCCCACTTTTTTTTTTACTAGTTTAATTGTTTTGTACCAAAATAAAACAAAGGAAAGAAAAACAACATTACCTGTCTGGAATGTTCTGTCGATTGCTGTTTTAGCACTCATGAGTGAGATCTAACCAGAGACGTCTCTGTGTAGAGGCTGCAGACACACTATATTTTCTGTGCCCACTGCCCACAAACTCAAGTCTACAGACATGTATCACCTCAGTAGTTCATTTATTTGACATAATCAACAAGTTTATTATCAAAACAACATTTATGGCTTTAATATTGCAAATGCATCATATATAAAAAAATAAACACGTACAAAATATTAGTGGTTGACAATCGATCACTCATGGAAATTCATTTTATTTACCACAACATTTCATCGCTGAAAACATTTACAAATAAACCATACAAAGTGTCAAAATATGTGCCATTTGCTTCAAATATAGTTCATGGTAGAAATGTATAGAGTATACTTGGCCTTTTTAAGGTCATCTATACGTGTGACAAAATGTGCTATGAAAACTATTTGATATGCATAGTACATAAAACGTATGATAGTCCATGCATTGTCAATGGATGGCACATTAATACATACCTTACATTTGGTATTCAATCATTTTGTAAGAGTATAAAGTTTGTATACAAACACTCTGTCAGCCACAGCTATTCTAACTAGATCACTCTATTGCATTATAACTTCATCTATTCTAGACACTAACCATTTCAAAACCCCTATAGACATTCATTCATGGCATGGCCAGACATTATTTAACCGTGCTAGAGAGCGGTTTAAACAAGTACTAAAAACAGCAATATACAACTAACATTTTTTTTACCAGGTGAAAATTAGCTTAAACTAGAGGTATGTCAAGCGACAATAATCCCCTTGGCAACATGACAAAAAATAAATACTGAATTACTGATAGATTATTTTCAGTCACCTGTCCAGTTGAAATCAGAGGATTTTTAAAACTGAACAACCATTGTGACAAAGCCATTCAATAACTGAGATGTTTCATAGTGGTAGCAGTAGACGGGCTGCATCCCAAATGGCACTCTATTCCCTATGTAGTGCACTGCTTTTGACCAGGGCCCATAGTGCTCTGGTCAAAGCTCAAAAGTAGTGAACTATGTAAGGAATAGACTGTTATTTGGGACGCAGACATACTAGTAACTAACTGGACATTAGTATTGTCCACTCAACACTCGATGCCTTTTGATTTTTCCATAGAATATGGAAATAAAAACACAAAAAGATTCAAAGTCCAAACTAATTTCCTAAGCCATCACAGTTTCTTTAGGTTTCCGGCTGTCATTCACCAACATTTAATAGGGGCTGCAGTACTCAGTTTTCTTAAGTATTTACATTGATTATACTACTAATAAGGATAAAGTGCCAACTTGGACTTTTGACAGGGGGGTGGGAGGCAGAAATTCACAATTGAACCCATCAAGTAGGCTTCAGTATATAGGCCTGACCTCTCCTTTTATTACATTTAGAGTGCAGCAGTTTCACCCAAAACCAGTGTCTCAAATGAGCTGACTGACACATTTTGATTACATTTAATTGAACTTTGAATTTTAGTGCAAAAAAAGTTACGCTAATAGAATTTGAAATGCATAGAGCACACATCACTGTTGAAAGACATTTCAAATGAAACAGGTCTGCTCTGCTGCTCTATATGTGTCTCTCTGTGTTTAGAGTACACCACTCTGCTTATAACGTACAACCGACACCATGACATCCCTCCCCAGTCCCATGCTGGGACCATGGTACCCATAGACACACCGCCAACCCGTGGCAACAACTACCCTATGGGCACAAATAGATGTAAGTCATTGTAATGAGTTTCTGTTCATTGCAAAGACATACACAGGTGTGTGAATAACTCCATCATTTGTTTCAAGAATATCCTGTCCTATTGCAGGCCCTCAAATACTTCATAAATCATATTAATAAATCATATTGAGTGTCTGAGGGTGATAATGAGAGGGTCATCATTTCTCGATTAAACCAAACGGAAGGTTTTTTAAAGTTTTAAAAATGAAAGAGTTCCTCGTGGAAGAATCTTACCAGCAGGACTGAATGAATCAGACCAGTCATGATAGTGACCAGGAGTGGGACAGTTCAAGCTATCCCCACAGCACAGTACAGTCTTGTCCTATCCTCTGTCTGTGTGTGTCGGGGGGGGGGGGGGGGGGGGTGTGTGTTTGCTGCTACAATGACCCTCCCACGCCATTTACCACCATACTATTACTGATCACCTCTCCTCCGGTAGCGTACGCAAAAGACGTAGGCACTGCTGCAAGAGCAGTAGCCGCTGCTGCTGTGGCGCCCCCGGTGGCCGTGAGACGCAGCGGCGTATCATGGACGCGGGAGTATAAGTCCCTATCCCCAGGCTTGGTGAGAAGGAGGTGCTGTTCTCCAGGCCGGTGGGTGAGCAGGGGCTGGCGGGTGTAGCTCTCCCCGTCCACGAGGCTCTCTGGCAGAGGTTGGTTGCGCGGCTCAGGCAGCAGCAGCAGGCAGATGATGCACAGCAGGGTGCAGGCGGCGAAGATCATGTGGTGCAGGAAGTAGCCCTTCTGGTTGTGGAGCTCCATGATAGGGGCCGTCAGCATGCCGAAACCAGCACTGGCCAGGACCAGACCCAGACCACCACCCCTGACGAGAGAGGGAGACAAAGAGGGAGAGTCTAGTTTCAGAAACGGCTAGCCAAACATTGAAACCAGACAACATAAAAAAAAATTATCAACCTGGAATCGGGTACAAGTAACATTGTAATAGTAAATCGGCACACTCCAATTAGTATGATATGTTACGTTTCGTAAGGTATGTATTCATTTGTGGATGTCCATCATCCGTTTGTCCTATGAAATGTTAAGAAGTATAATTCATATGATATGTTACGAATTCCAATTTGTTACGAATTTGCAAAACATATATGTTACGAATGGAAATTTGTTGTGGCTAACGATTTCTAGGCTAGGGGTTAAGGTTAGGGGAAGGGTTAGCTAACATGCTAAGTAGTTGCAAAGTAGCTAAAAAGTAGTAAGTAGTTACAAAGTTGCTGATTAGCTAAAATGCTAAAGTTGTCCATGATGAGATATGAACATGCAACCACTCTAACATCGTTTTTGCCTTAAGTAACCTTCTGTCTTATGTAACCATAGCAAACGTAACATATCATACTCATTTGAGTGTCTCAGACGTATGTTTACTATGTTACCAGTCTAGTCTATGAGACCAGGCTGATATTCCTGAACAATAGTCTGTCAAATTGCATTTATATGACACATACAGATTGCACCACAAGATGGCGCTAGTAAGCCATTCTAACACAAACGTACTTGGCGGGACATAATTTTACCAAATAAGTGCGATATAGGAATCCAATAACTGTTGGTGTGGGTGCGGTCAGACCATACATAGTGTGTGTGTGTAACGGATGTGAAACGGCTAGCTTAGTTAGCGTGGGCGCTAAATAGCGTTTCAATCAGTGACGTCACTTGCTCCGAGACCTTGAAGTAGTAGTTCCCCTTGCTCTGCAAGGGCCGCGGCAATTGTGGAGCGATGGGTAACGATGCTTCGTGGGTGACTGTTGTTGATGTGTGCAGAGGGTCCCTGGTTCGCGCCCGGGTATGGGCGAGGGGACGGTCTAAAATTATACTGTTACATTGATGCTGTTGACCCGGATTACTAGTTGCTGCGGAAAAAGGAGGAAGGTCAAAAGGGGGGTGAGTGTAACGGATGTGAAACGGCTAGCTTAGTTAGCGTGGGCGCTAAATAGCGTTTCAATCAGTGACGTCACTTGCTCTGAGACCTTGAAGTAGTAGTTCCCCTTGCTCTGCAAGGGCCGCGGCTTTTGTGGAGCGATGGGTAACGATGCTTCGTGGGTGTCAGTTGTTGATGTGTGCAGAAGGTCCCTAGTTCGCGCCCGGGTATGGGCGAGGGGACGGTTTAAGCTTATACTGTTACGCGTGTGTGTGTGTGTGTGTTACCTGATGACGGTGGGAGTGATCTCAGCGCAGAAGAAGATGCTGAGGGTGCTGACGGCGTGAGAGGAGAACATTCCGATGATGGAGAATGCCACAGAGAACTTCCTGTTTAGTGTGTCCCTCAGAACTAACCAGGCAAGAAGGATGAGAAACATGAGAGAGGAGGTGAGACACATACTGTACATCATAAATATACAAATGTCAATTACTGGGTCTAGTCATAACAGAGAACTTGATCACGGAAAACAGTTGGTGTACTGGCCAGCCTTTCATTTTGTTTAACAACTGTTTTGTTGATTCTACCACACAAAATCAACAGATGGAGCATGAGCCTGGCCTGTGGAGCTGCAACCCAGAGCACCTGATTGGCATATTTTTTGTGTACCTGTGTCATGGCGAAGGCTGTACTTCCCAATCACTGCATTCAAGGCAAGGTCAAGGGCGGGGGAAGAAAAACAGTGAAAATGAGTACAGCCATGAGAGAATCTCATGATTTTTCTGACCGATACAGATCTGATATGAGGACAACAGAGGCAATGATCCGGAAAAGGGCATTCTGGTAGTGACTCCTCTGAATCACTGAAATAACTCCATTATCAGAGTACGTCCTTTGTGTGTAACAGGATATAATGAGATGTTGTGGCTTTGTAATTTCCATGTAAACAACTCTTTGTGGATGATGACGATGAGGGGGATGCCCACATTGCTCACTCATTAAAACATCTGACAAAACGTGGGCTTTCAAAGGCCGGCGGTTGACCTAAAGGTTTATTTCATGGACATCGAATTTCTGTGTGTGTGTGTGTTTCACGTGTGTTAAATGCACAACACTTGTCTGTACTCTACTCACAGTTTAGCAGGCCCAGCTGCAGCAGTGATGCCAGGGCGGTGATGATCATGAAGGTGAGGAGTCCGCCCCGACGTCCCATGAACGCCACGGCCGGGCACAGCGCCAGGCAGGTTGCTACGGCGATGCCGGCCATGGTGTAGTAGTCGGCATTGAACATGGCCGACACAGGGGCCTCTGGGTCCATCATACTGCGGGCAAAACAGTGGTGGATACCGTACCCCGTCAATCTACAGAGAAACACACATAAACACATTATTGGTAAGAGCAAAAACAGTGGTGGATACCGTACCCCGTCAACCAGCAGAGAGAGAGAGACACATGTAGCGGAGGTGAGTGGGATTGACGCTAGTGCGATGAAGTAACTTAAAATCAGTGTCACCCTCTTCTTGGTCTCAGGGTCATGACATTGGTTTTCCAAGTGGGAGACCCGGGTTCAGATCCTACCAGTTACACACACACACACACACCATCAGTACTAGAAGCAAGACGCTGGTACGGAGCCTTGTCTTCATGGGGAACCTAGCTCATGTGTAATTCATGTTCTGTTTGGCACATTGCCCTCTGCCTTTTAATACGATTTTTACTCTGCATTGTTATTCGTCATTTACTGTGTATTTATTCCTCATATCACTATTTTTTATTATTTTTTATCTTTAACTCTGCATTGCTGGAAAAGAGCCGTAAGTAAGCATTTCACTGTTAGCCTACACCAGTGGTTCCCAAACTTTTTATAGTCCCGTAACCCTTCAAACATTCAACCTCCAGCTGCGTACCCCCCCTAGCACCAGGGTCATCATGGTAAGCCTGCCACACACACACTAGATACGATACATTTATTGAACATAAGAATGAGTGTTAGTTTTTGTCACAACCCGGCTCGTGGGAAGTGACAAAGAGCTCTTATAGGACCAGGGCACAAATAATAACATAACGATAATCAATAATTTTTCTCTTTATTTAACCATCTTACATGTACAACTTTATTTGCTAATTGGAAATTGTGAATAACTCACCACAGGTTAATGAGAAGGGTGTGCTTGAAAGGATGCACATAAATCTACAATGTTGGGTTGTGTTGGAGAGAGTCTGTCTTAAATCATTTTCCCACACACAGTCTGTGCCTGTATTTAGTTTTCATGCTAGTGAGGGCCGAGAATCCATTCTCACATAGGTCCGTGGTTGCAAAGGGCATCAGTTCCTTAGCAGGAACATCGGGGGCATCAATTCCTCCACTATGTCTCCCTGTCATGGCTTTTGCTCCATCAGTATAGATACCAACATGAGCAGCAGCTACATTTGGCTACTTACGGACTGTTAGTGGAATTCCCGCGAGAGAGTAACGCTTAATGTGATTGGATGTTAATTACTTGACTAGGCTACCTGTATTTCACATTGTGTTGTTATTTCCCTGAACACTGGATGGTTTCATTTTATTTTTGGCAGTGAAACGAGGCTACTCAGGCGAGAGAAAAAAATTCACTCAAATGTATACCCCTGTTGGAAAATATAAATGGACTGTTTGAAAATGTGAAGAGAAAAAAAGTACACTTTATTTGGCGTACCCCCGATGGCAGTTTGGGAATACCTGGTCTACACCAATTGTTTGCCAAGAAAAACAAGATTTGACTTGATTTTGCTCAGCTGCACACACAGAGAGAGAGAGAGAGAGACTTACGAGTTGACACAGAGCACCACAATGTTCTTCCAAAAGTTTCTGGTGCTGGTCATCTTGATGATGCAGGTCCTCTTTGGCTTCTTATGCAGCACATGTTCCAGTTCTGGTGGTGAGACACAACATGCTGTAAGACTTTCCCACTGGCAGGGCAATACACACGCACACACACACACACAGACACATCGATGGCTCTGAACGAACTTTATTTAACTCTTTGCAAACTGGAAACCATTCATCCGGAGGCTGCATTCATTGTAGCTGGGGATTTTAACAAGGCTAATCTGAAAACAAGACTCCCTAAATTTTATCAGCATATCGATTGCGCAACCAGGGGTGGAAAGACCTTGGATCATTGTTACTCTAACTTCCGCGACGCATATAAGGCCCTGCCCCGCCCCCCCTTTCGGAAAAGCTGACCACGACTCCATTTTGTTGATCCCTGCCTACAGACAGAAACTAAAACGAGAGGCTCCCACGCTGAGGTCTGTCCAACGCTGGTCCGACCAAGCTGACTCCACACTCCAAGACTGCTTCCACCACGTGGACTGGGACATGTTTCGTATTGCGTCAGACAACAACATCGACGAATACGCTGATTCGGTGTGTGAGTTCATTAGAACGTGCGTTGAATATGTCGTTCCCATAGCAACGATTAAAACATTCCCTAACCAGAAACCGTGGATTGATGGCAGCATTCGCGTGAAACTGAAAGCGCGAACCACTGCTTTTAATCAGGGCAAGGTGTCTGGTAACATGACCGAATACAAACAGTGCAGCTATTCCCTCCGCAAGGCTATCAAACAAGCTAAGCGTCAGTACAGAGACAAAGTAGAATCTCAATTCAACGGCTCAGACACAAGAGGCATGTGGCAGGGTCTACAGTCAATCACGGACTACAGGAAGAAATCCAGCCCAGTCACGGACCAGGATGTCCTGCTCCCAGGCAGACTAAATAACTTTTTTGCCCGCTTTGAGGACAATACAGTGCCACTGACACGGCCTGCAATGAAAACATGCGGTCTCTCCTTCACTGCAGCCGAGGTGAGTAAGACATTTAAACGTGTTAACCCTCGCAAGGCTGCAGGCCCAGACGGCATCCCCAGCCGCGCCCTCAGAGCATGCGCAGACCAGCTGGCCGGTGTGTTTACGGACATATTCAATCAATCCCTATACCAGTCTGCTGTTCCCACATGCTTCAAGAGGGCCACCATTGTTCCTGTTCCCAAGAAAGCTAAGGTAACTGAGCTAAACGACTACCGCTCCGTAGCACTCACTTCCGTCATCATGAAGTGCTTTGAGAGACTAGTCAAGGACCATATCACCTCCACCCTACCTGACACCCTAGACCCACTCCAATTTGCTTACCGCCCAAATAGGTCCACAGACGATGCAATCTCAACCACACTGCACACCGCCCTAACCCATCTGGACAAGAGGAATACCTATGTGAGAATGCTGTTCATTGACTACAGCTCGGCATTCAACACCATAGTACCCTCCAAGCTCGTCATCAAGCTCGAGGCCCTGGGTCTCGACCCCGCCCTGTGCAACTGGGTACTGGACTTCCTGACGGGCCGCCCCCAGGTGGTGAGGGTAGGCAACAACATCTCCTCCCCGCTGATCCTCAACACTGGGGCCCCACAAGGGTGCGTTCTGAGCCCTCTCCTGTACTCCCTGTTCACCCACGACTGCGTGGCCACGCACGCCTCCAACTCAATCATCAAGTTTGCGGACGACACAACAGTGGTAGGCTTGATTACCAACGAGACGGCCTACAGGGAGGAGGTGAGGGCCCTCGGAGTGTGGTGTCAGGAAAATAACCTCACACTCAACGTCAACAAAACTAAGGAGATGATTGTGGACTTCAGGAAACAGCAGAGGGAACACCCCCCTATCCACATCGATGGAACAGTAGTGGAGAGGGTAGCACGTTTTAAGTTCCTCGGCATACACATCACAGACAAACTGAATTGGTCCACTCACACAGACAGCATCGTGAAGAAGGCGCAGCAGCGCCTCTTCAACCTCAGGAGGCTGAAGAAATTCGGCTTGTCACCAAAAGCACTCACAAACTTCTACAGATGCACAATCGAGAGCATCCTGGCGGGCTGTATCACCGCCTGGTACGGCAACTGCTCCGCCCTCAACCGTAAGGCTCTCCAGAGGGTGGTGAGGTCTGCACAACGCATCACCGGGGGCAAACTACCTGCCCTCCAGGACACCTACACCACCCGATGTCACAGGAAGGCCATAAAGATCATCAAGGACATCAACCACCCGAGCCACTGCCTGTTCACCCCGCTATCATCCAGAAGGCGAGGTCAGTACAGGTGCATCAAAGCTGGGACCGAGAGACTGAAAAACAGCTTCTATCTCAAGGCCATCAGACTGTTAAACAGCCACCACTAACATTGAGTGGCTGCTGCCAACACACTGACACTGACTCAACTCCAGCCACTTTAATAATGGGAATTGATGGGAAATGATGTAAATATATCACTAGCCACTTTAAACAATGCTACCTTATATAATGTTACTTACCCTACATTATTCATCTCATATGCATACGTATATACTGTACTCTATATCATCGACTGTATCCTTATGTAATACATGTATCACTAGCCACTTTAACTATGCCACTTTGTTTATATACTCATCTCATATGTATATACTGTACTCGATACCATCTACTGTTTCTTGCCTATGCTGCTCTGTACCATCACTCATTCATATATCCTTATGTACATATTCTTTATCCCCTTACACTGTGTACAAGACAGTAGTTTTGGAATTGTTAGTTAGATTACTTGTTGGTTATTACTGCATTGTCGGAACTAGAAGCACAAGCATTTCGCTACACTCGCATTAACATCTGCTAACCATGTGTATGTGACAAATAAAATTTTATTTGATTTTATTTGATTTGAGACACAGACAGAGCCAGCCAGCACCTCGGGAAATCCACACCACACAGACTCTTTAGTAATGTTCTTCTGTTGGTGGATGTGTGTGTATGAGATCTGAAATAAAACACTTTATTTTATTGATCTAGCAGTACCTATTAATCTGCTACCAGCTTTAAAATATTTTCTCAGATTTTATATCTGTGTGTGTGTCTGGGATTAAGCTGTGCAGATATTTCATCAAATTTAACTAGAGTCCTGCAGTTGCACATGTTAAAATGAATGTGCATAGTCCGTGTGTGTCACTGTGTCTGAATGACTGAATCCATTGCATACACATTTCATAACTGAAATCAGAGACCTGCTGCTGCATGTTGTGTATTACCACAATACAATCCGTGCAAATGCAATTGACAATGTGTTGTTGTGAGTCTACGTGTGACATCCCATACGTACGGTTGAAGTCGGAAGTTTACATACACCTTAGCCAAATACATGTAAACTCAGTTTTTCACAATTCCTGACATATAATCAGAGTAAAAATGTCCCTGTCTTAGGTCAGTTAGGATCACCACTTTATTTTAAGAATGTGAAATGTCAGAATAATAGCAGAGAAAATTATTTATATCAGCTTTTATTTCTTTCATCACATTCCCAGTGGGTCAGAAGTTTACATACACAACATTTTTATTTGGTAGCATTGCCTTTAAATTGTTTAATTTGGGTCAAACGTTTCAGGTAGCCTTCCACAAGCTTCTCACAATAAGTTGGGTGAATTTTGGCCCATTCCTCCTGACAGAGCTGGTGTAACTGAGTCAGGTTTGTAGGCCTCCTTGCTCGCACACGCTTTTTCAGTTCTGCCCACATATTTTCTATGGGATTGAGGTCAGGGCTTTGTGATGGCCACTCCAATACCTTGACTTTGTTGTCCTTAAGCCATTTTGCCACAACTTTGGAAGTATGCTTGGGGGCATTGTCTTTTTGGAAGACCCATTTGCGACGAAGCTTTAACTTCCTGACTGATGTCTTGAGATGTTGCTTCAATATATGCATGTCATTTTCCACCCTCATGATGCCATCTATTTTGTGAAGTGCACCAGTTCCTCCTGCAGCAAAGCACCCCCACAACATGATGCTGCCACCATCGTGCTTCACGGTTGGGATGGTGTTCTTCGGCTTGCAAGCCTCCCCCTTTTCCCTCCAAACATACAGTGCCCTGCGAAAGTATTCGCCCCCCTTGAACTTTGCGACCTTTTGCCACATTTCAGGCTTCAAACATAAATATATAAAACTGTATTTTTTTGTGAAGAATCAACAACAAATGGGACACAATCATGAAGTGGAACGACATTTATTGGATATTTCAAACTCTTTTAACAAATCAAAAACTGAAAAATTGGGCGTGCAAAATTATTCAGCCCCTTTACTTTCAGTGCAGCAAACTCTCTCCAGAAGTTCAGTGAGGATCTCTGAATGATCCAATGTTGACCTAAATGACTAATGATGATAAATACAATTCACCTGTGTGTAATCAAGTCTCCGTATAAATGCACCTGCACTGTGATAGTCTCAGAGGTC
The DNA here is from genome assembly GCF_013265735.2 of Oncorhynchus mykiss. Lineage (NCBI taxonomy): Eukaryota > Metazoa > Chordata > Actinopteri > Salmoniformes > Salmonidae > Oncorhynchus > Oncorhynchus mykiss. Next base: position 35,556,373 of record NC_050570.1, read on the forward strand.
CGTTAAAAGCGCAGAGAGCATCATGAAGAACAAGGAACACACCAGGCAGGTCCGAGATACTGTTGTGAAGAAGTTTAAAGCCGGATTTGGATACAAAAAGATTTCCCAAGCTTTAAACATCCCAAGGAGCACTGTGCAAGCGATAATATTGAAATGGAAGGAGTATCAGACCACTGCAAATCTACCAAGACCTGGCCGTCCCTCTAAACTTTCAGCTCATACAAGGAGAAGACTGATCAGAGATGCAGCCAAGAGGCCCATGATCACTCTGGATGAACTGCAGAGATCTACAGCTGAGGTGGGAGACTCTGTCCATAGGACAACAATCAGTCGTATATTGCACAAATCTGGCCTTTATGGAAGAGTGGCAAGAAGAAAGCAATTTCTTAAAGATAGCCATAAAAAGTGTTGTTTAAAGTTTGCCACAAGCCACCTGGGAGACACACCAAGCATGTGGAAGAAGGTGCTCTGGTCAGATGAAACCAAAATTGAACTTTTTGGCAACAATGCAAAACATTATGTTTGGCGTAAAAGCAACACAGCTGAACACACCATCCCCACTGTCAAACATGGTGGTGGCAGCATCATGGTTTGGGCCTGCTTTTCTTCAGCAGGGACAGGGAAGATGGTTAAAATTGATGGGGAGATGGATGGAGCCAAATACAGGACCATTCTGGAAGAAAACCTGATGGAGTCTGCAAAAGACCTGAGACTGGGATGGAGATTTGTCTTCCAACAAGACAATGATCCAAAACATAAAGCAAAATCTACAATGGAATGGTTCAAAAATAAACATATCCAGGTGTTAGAATGGCCAAGTCAAAGTCCAGACCTGAATCCAATCGAGAATCGGTGGAAAGAACTGAAAACTGCTGTTCACAAATGCTCTCCATCCAGCCTCACTGAGCTCGAGCTGTTTTGCAAGGAGGAATGGGAAAAAATTTCAGTCTCTCGATGTGCAAAACTGATAGAGACATACCCCAAGCGACTTACAGCTGTAATCGCAGCAAAAGGTGGCGCTACAAAGTATTAACTTAAGGGGGCTGAATAATTTTGCACGCCCAATTTTTCAGTTTTTGATTTGTTAAAAAAGTTTGAAATATCCAATGAATGTCGTTCCACTTCATGATTGTGTCCCACTTGTTGTTGACTCATTTTACTGTGGCTATAGATACTTTTGTACCTGTTTCCTCCAGCATCTTGACATGGTCCTTTGCTGTTGTTCTGGGATTGATTTGCACTTTTCGCACCAAAGTACATTCATGGAGACAGAACGAGTCTCCTTCCTGAGCGGTATGATGGCTGCGTGGTCTCATGGTGTTTATACTTGCGTACTATTGTTTGTACAGATGAACGTGGTACCTTCAGGCGTTTGGAAATTGCTCCCAAGAATGAACCAGACTTGGCTGATTTCTTTAGATTTCCCCATGATGTCAAGAAAAGAGGCACTGAGTTTGAAGGTAGGCCTTGAAATACATCCTCAGGTACACCTCCAATTGACTCAAATTATGTCAATTAGCCTATCAGAAGCTTCTAAAGCCATGACATCATTTTCTGGAATTTTCCAAGCTGTTTAAAGGCACAGTCAACTTAGTGTATGTAAACTTCTGACCCACTGGAATTGTGATACAGTGAATTATATGTGAAATAATCTGTCTGTAAACAATTGTTGGAAAAATTACTTGTGTCATGCACAAAGTAGATGTCCTAACCGGCTTGTCAAAACTATAGTTTGTTAACAAGAAATTTGTGGAGTGGTTGAAAAACAAGTTTTTATGACTCAAACCTAAGTTTATACTTCCGACTTCAACTGTATATTCTGCATGGCCAGCTATAAACCAGAGGTGTGTGTAGACACTGGTGGAATAAGTGTGGTTCTGTTTAACTCTGGGTTTTTCCTGCCTCTCCATCTCTCCTCTTTCTCTCTACTTCTCCATATCCCCTCGTTCTCTCCACCTCTCCCATCTGTGTATCATCACCTACCACGTCTCTATCTCTCCATCTCTCTTCTTTTTCAATGTCTGTCTACATTTCCCTGCCTCTCCATCTTCCTCACCTGCTAGAATAGCGCTGGGTTCAGTTGTCATGTCGACCTGGTTCTTCCTGGCGATGTGGAGCATCATGGCTTTAGAGCAGCCGTAGTGCTGGGTGGCCAGGAGCCAACGCAGGGACTCTGGGAAGATCCTACAGAGAGAAGAGGAGGGGGGGGGGGGGGGGGGGGGGGGGGGAGTAAACATGAGAAAGAGAGAGAGAGAGAATGACAGAAGGAAAGTGCGAGAAAGATCGTATTGTCTGAGACTGCAGTGTGCTGTGTACTGTTCAAGCCAAAACCTGGTCCTGATGAGCAAGTCTTTATAGGCTAGTGGCAAGGTCCACCATATTTTTAGATACCCCTACCCGAAGTAGAACAATACACGACCATGTATTTTCACATCCCTAATGTCTCCCATTTATGAAATGGATGGTTGTGTAAAAATATTTTACTGCAAAAGTGGTTAAATTGATAGATATTGTGCCACAACCCCTAAATTCAAAAAGTGCAGAATAATGCCTGGCTGGAGGGGGGAAGGACACCAAAAGCTAATGTAACCTACATACACAAACAAACAGCATTAGGGTATCTTAATGCATAGGCCTGTCACCCCACAGACACAACAGGCGGAAATGTCAACTTACTGTAAATATGAATATTTAGGATGAATGTATGCTTTACTTTTTGTTAACTGGTTAATAGACAACCTTCCAAGTCAGATTTGCTCTCATTCACTGCTGCGTGGTCCTGACTGACAAGAATACATACAGTTACAAATGTTTTTTGATGTTGTGGCCATGGTAATCTGCTATAAGGAAATCAAGTGGGTTCAGACATCGTAATTCGATTTTTGGGGATTCAAGGTTCCTTCCCACTGGGCATAAACGTCAATTCAACGTGTATTCCACGTAGGTTCAACGTCATTTCATTGAAATGATGTGGAAACAACATTGATTCAACAAGTGTATGCTCAGTGGGTTGAAGGATTTTGTTATTTAAGGCCCTACTCTTGTAATTTAGTCAAGGTCGAATGGCCTCCTGACCTTTGGCAGTCCAGTTCCATGGTGTCTGTCATTAGTAACTGCCAGAGGGGAGGAATTATTGTGGAGTGGGCCTATCGAGAACAGTTCTGGGAGATTCAGGCATTGACATTGGAGAGGTGCAATTCCTACCATAATATGTGAAGGCCTCGTAAGTTGATGGCATTTCTTGTCAATGAGTGTCAGGTTGTGTTGGTTCATTATAGTGAACACCTGCCTTATGTGCTTCTCATCATGTGTGGTTGCATTCTACACACACTCCATAATGTCACCAAGTTAACATACATCCATGGCAGACAGACAGGATGGGGGACATGGTTTTCTGGAAAAAGCAATGTGCCAGCTCAACCTAAATAGCATAAGAGTGCCCCCCCCCCCCCGAACATCCCAATGTGGACCACTAATGCAGTGAGCCAGCGGAAAGTCATGTTGGATTCAGGAGGCCGTAATGGACTAGTCATGAATCAAAGCTCCCTTCTAAATGATAAGGAGGTGACTTAAGAGCTCAATCCTGGAGGCACAAGTTATACCACAGTGGGGGAAAGATGTAAAGTTAGGGAGAGGGTGTCAAGAGTCCAGGGTTGGATTTGCTCTCCTTACGCTGGAGCCTCCGAGTTGCCTCATTGATCCTCAAAGAGGCTTGTATAAACTTTGACAAATTAATGTTGCCATGCCAAGCAGTCTGTTGCCCTTTCTTCACTGAACAAAAATATAAACGCAACATGTAAAGTGTTGGTCCCATGTTTCATGAGCTGAAATAAAAGATTGAAGAAATGTTCCATACACACAAAAAGCTTATTTCTCTCAAATTTTGTGCACACATTTTACAACCCTGTTTGTGAGTATTTCTCCTTTGCCAAGATAATCCATCCACCTGACAGATGTGGCATATCAAGAAGCTGATCATTACTTGTGCTGGGGACAATAAAAGGTAACTCTAAAATGTGCAGTTTTGTCACACAACACAATGCCACAGGTGTCTCAAGTTTTGAGGGAGAGTGCAATTGGCATACTGACTCCAGGAATGTCCACCAGAGCTGTTGCTAGAGAATTGAATGTTCATTTCTCTACCTTAAGCCGCTTCCAACGTCGTTTTTAGACAATTTGGCAGTACGTCCAACTAGCCTCAAAACCGCAGACCACGTGTATGGCATTGTGTGGGTGAGTGGTTTGCTGATGTCAAAGTTGTGTACAGAGTGCCCCGTGGTGGCGGTGGGGTTATGGTATGGGCAGGCTTAAGCTACAGGCAACGAACACAATTGCATTTTATCAATGGCAATTTGAATGCACAGAAATACCGTAACGAGATCCCGAGACCAATTTCTTTTTTGATATCTGTGACCAACAGATGCATATCTGTATTCCCAGTCATGTGAATTCCATAGATTAGGGCCTAATGAATGTATTTCAATTGACTGATTTCCACATACTGTAACAGTAAAATCTTTGAAATTGTTGCGTTCATATTTTTTTGTTCAGTATATACCCAGACAAACGTGTTTTGAGTGTAATTCTGGCAGGCATATTGGATTTACAACCAAGTTGAATTGCACAGAAATAGTACTGAGTTAAGGTCATAAGAACAGGACACAAATCAAAGCTTTCTACATACAGATGATTTACCCACCATTTAATGCTATTGTGGCAGCCATATTGGATTTTGGGTGCCATATTGGATTAGTCAAATCTAGGGAGCCCCCCTAATGTACAAGAGGAAATTTGAACTGAAAAGAACATTACCGTTTTCAGTAGACACTGAAAACGGTAATGTTCTTTTCAGTTCAGACGAGCCCACTTGTTTTTCTTAGAGCCGATTATACCCGTTGCAAGACCCACTGGTTGATGCTTATTTATTAAACCCTCTTAGGCCTCATTGCCCCCTATCTGAGATATGGGGCGGCAGCGTAGCCTCGTGGTTAGAGCATTGGACTAGTAACCAGAAGGTTGCAAGTTCAAACCCCCGAGCTGACAAGGTCTGTCGTTCTGCCCCTGAACAGGCAGTTAACCCACTAGGCCGTCAGTGAAAATAAGAACTTTCCTAGTTAAATAAAGATAAAATATCTACTGCAGCCCTTATCTTCCACATACAACACCTGTTCTGCCAGTCACATTCTGTTAACGATCCCTAAAGCACACACATCCCTGGGTTGCTCCTCTTTTCAGTTTGATGCAGCTAGTGACTGAAACAAGCTGCTTTATCAATCTCTCCATTCAAAGACTCAATCATGGACACTCTTACGGACAGTTACAACCAGTGGATTATGGCTACCTTCTTGCCCTTTGTGCTGTTGTCTGTGCCCAATAATGTTTGTAGCATGTTTTGTGCTGCTACCATGTTGTGTTGCTACCATGCTGCCTTGCTAAGTTATTGTCTTTAGGTCTCTCTTTATTTAGTGGTGTGTTGTCTCTCTTGTCGTGATGTGTGTTTTGTCCTATATTTATATACACTACCATTGAAACATTTGGGGTCACTTAGAAATGACCTTGTTTTATAAAGAAAAAAAAAAAAGTCCATTAAATTAATGTAAAATTAATCAGAAATACAGTGTAGACATTGTTAAAACTTCTTAGGGATTGGCCCCTTTTTCCTCAATTTCTGCCTGAATGACATGCCAAAGTAAACTGCCTGCAACTCAGGGCCTGAAGCCAGGATATGCATATAAATGGTACCATTGGAAAGAAAACACTTTGAAGTTTGTAGACATGTTAAAATAGTGTAGGAGAATATAACACAATAGATATGGTAGGAGAAAATCAAAAGAAAAACCAACCGGAATTGCAAGAGATCCACAGGGTGTCAGCAGTCTATGTTCAAGGTTTCAGGCTTGTAACTTCAACAACGAATAAGAAATAACAGTTTTTGTATGAGGACACAGTCTTGGAAATCCGTGGTTTTGGCGAAGTTGCGCACCTGCTAAAATCGTTTTCCTTTTGAACATACTTCTTTCCGAAATAAATATTAGTTTGATTACATTTTAGGGTGTCTGAGGAGTAAATAGAAACATATTTTGACTGGAGTAGATTTTCGGCCCGTAGCACTCACTTCCGCCACTCACTTCCGTCATCATGAAGTGCTTTGAGAGACTAGTCAAGGACCATATCACCTCCACCTTACCTGACACCCTAGACCCATTCCAATTTGCATACCGCCCCAATAGGTCCACAGACGACACAGTCACACTGCCCTCACCCATCTGGACAAGAGGAATACCTGTGTAGGAATGCTGTTCATCGACTACAGCTCAGCATTTAACACCATAGTACCCTCCAAACATATCATTAAGCTCGAGACCCTGGGTCTCGACCCCGCCCTGTGCAACTGGGTCCTGGACTTCCTGGCGGGCCTCCCCCAGGTGGTGAGGGTAGGAAACAACATCTCCACCCTGCTGATCCTCAACACTGTAGCCCCACAAGGATGCGTTCTCGGCCCTCTCCTGTACTCCCTGTTCACCCATGACTGCGTGGCATTGCACGCCTCCAACTCAATCATCAAGTTTGCAGACGACACTACAGTGGTAGGCTTGATTACCAACAATGACGAGATGGCCTACAGGGAGGAGGTGAGGGCCCTCGGAGTGTGGTGTCAGGAAAATAACCTCACACTCAATGTCAACAAAACAAAGGAGATGATCGTGGACAGAGGGAGCAGCCCCCTATCCACATCGACTGGACAGTAGTGGAGAAGGTGGAAAGTTTTAAGTTCCTCGGCGTACACATCATGGACAAACTGAAATGGTCCACCCACACAGACAGCGTGGTGAAGAAGGCGCAGCAGCGCCTCTTCAACCTCAGGAGACTGAAGAAATTTGGCTTGTCACCAAAAACACTCTACAGATGCACAATCGAGAGCATCCTGTCAGGCTGTATCACCGCCTGGTACGGCAACTGCTCCACCCACAACCGTAAGGCTCTCCAGAGGGTAGTGAGGTCTGCACAACGCATCACCGGGGGCAAACTACCTGCCCTCCAGGACACCTACACCACCCGATGTCACAGGAAGGCCAAAAAGATCATCAAGGACAACAACCACCCGAGCCACTGCCTGTTCACCCCGCTATCATCCAGAAGGCGAGGTCAGTACAGGTGCATCAAAGTGGGGACAGAGAAACAGCTTCTATTAGACTGGCCATCAGACTGTTAAACGGCCATCACTAACTTTGAGTGGCTGCTGCCAACATACTGACTCATCTCTAGCCACTTTTTATAATGAAAAATGTATGTAATGTATGTAATAAATGTATCACTAGCCACTTTAAACAATGCCACTTTATATAATGTTTACATACTCTACATTACTCATCTCATATGTATATTCTGTACTCTATACCATCTACTACATCTTGCCTATGCCGTTCGGACATCGCTCATTCATTAATCTTTATGTACATATTCTTATTAATTCCTTTACACTTGTAAGGTAGTTGTTGTGAAATTGTTAGATTACTTGTTAGATATTACTGCATGGCCGGAACTAGAAGCACAAGCATTTCGCTACACTTGCATTAACATCTGCTAATCATGTGTATGTGACAAATAAAATGTGATTTGATTTGACTACTCTCTTCACAGAACAGCGCAAACTGTCTCTTGCCAGGAATAGAAAAGGGAGTGGGAGGCCCCGGTGCACAACTGAGCAAGAGGGCAAGTACATTAGAGTGTCCAGTTTGAGAAACAGACGCCTCACAAGTCCTCAACTGGCAGCTTCATTAAATAGTACCCACAAAACACCAGTATAAATATCAACAGTAAAGAGGCGACTTCGGGATGCTGGCCTTCTAGGCAGAGTTGCAAAGAAAAAGCCATATCTCAGACTGGCCAATAAAAATAAAATATTAAGATGGCCAAAAGAACACAGACACTGGACAGAGAAAGATTGGAAGAAAGTGTTATGGACAGACTAATCTAAGTTTGAGGTGTTTGGATCACAAAGAAGAACATTTGTGAGGCGCAGAAAAAAAGAAAAGATGCTAGAGTGCTTGATGGGATGGTCTGGGGGTGCTTTGGTGGTGGTAAAGTGGGATATTTGTACAGGGTAAAAGGGATCTCGAAGAAGGAAGGCTGTCACTCCATTTTGCAACGCCATTCCATACCCTGTGGACGGCACTTAATTGGAGCCAATTTCCTCCTACAACAGGACAATGACCCAAAGCACAGCTCCAAACTATGCAAGAACTATTCAGGGAAGAAGCAGTCAGCTGGTATTCTGTCTATAATGGAGTGGCCAGCACAGCCACCGGATCTCAACCCTATTGAGCTGCTGTGGGAGCAGCTTGACCGTATGGTACGGTACGTAAGAAGTGCCCATCAAGCCAATCCAACTTGTGGGAGGTGCTTCAGGAAGCATGGGGTGAAATCTCTTCAGATTACCTCAACAAATTGACAACTAGAATGCCAAAGGTCTGCAAGGCTGTAATTGCTGCAAATGGAGTATTCTTTGACGAAAGCAAAGTTTGAAGGACACAATTATTATTTCAATTAAAAATCATTATTAAAAACCTTGATTATATTTTGCAACTCATTTCATGTCTGTTTTCATGGAAAACAAGGACATTTCTAAGTGACCCCAAACTCCCGCAGGAAGCCTTTTGCCTTTTGGTAGGCCGTCATTGTAAATAAGAATTTGTTCTTAACTGACTTGCCTAGTTAAATAAAGGTTACATTTAAAAAAAATGAAAAATTGATCACAATAGCCACAACTTTAAGACATTTTTTGTCAGGACCATACAACAGTGAATGAGAGCAACTTTAACTTGGAATGTTGCCTATTAATCTGCTACCAAAAAGTAAAGCTTGCATTCATCATAAATATTCATAGATATATATTTACGCCTATTATATCTCTGTGTTTACAGGTCTATATTTCCAAGATGCATTAAGACATCCTAATGCTGTTTCTTGTTAATGTAGTGTATTGTATTTCACATTTGAGCAATGTCAGAGCTTGCAATATTGGGTTACATGAGCTTATGTGGCCAATCCCCCCTCCAGCCAGGCATTATTCTGCACCTTTTGAGTTTAAGGGGTGTGTCACAATATCTATCAATTGAACCACTTTAGCAGTCAAAGAAATTTACACAACCATCCATTTCATAAATGGAGACATAAGAGATGTGAAAACATGGTTGTGTTTTGTTCTACCTCGGGTAGGGCTATCCTTTTTGAGGACTGGCCACTAGCCTATTAATTATCCTCTAACCCCACAGCATGGTGGAATCCCTGGGATTTTCTCGTTTGAGCAAAAGTCTGTCCTCCGTCCTCTTTGCTTCGTCCTCTCCTCTCTCTTCTGAGTGGTCGAGGAGAGTGCCAATTAGTTAGTAGGCAAACGGAAGAGGGTCCTCCCCTCCTCGATAGCCACCTTCCATCGAGGATAGACTACTCATGTGTATCATACCAATGAATAGTTCTGAAATCTGCCACACCCCCCCTGAATCAGCTTTTGTTTTGTCAAAGGAGAAAAACATGCACACATTTAAAAACAATATGCTACTTATTGTTTTATCTACAGTATGAACTGTCTTGCATTACCAACAAATAATGTTTTTAAGCACTTTACACATTTATTTCAGGTAATTTGCTTAATGACGCGAGAGTGGAGTGGAACAGTCTCATTTGAAGAAAACGCATTTCCAACCGCATTCACTCTTCTCGGTTAACTTTTTTTTTTAAAGGAGTTTGAGAGGGGACGGAGGAGAGAGGACGCATGAGGTAAGCAAATCTAATTGATAAAAGACCCCTCAGTGTGCTGAGCTACTTCATGAGTGGGAGGAGCCACTCCCTAAGTGGGTGTGGCAATCCCCTCAGTGGGAAGGACTCCATGGTACAACTAATTTCAACCTCTAACTCTAGGAGGATTGTCTCAACAGAATGGTGGTAACATGTAAGACTGGGCGGGACTCTTTACCAGACGTAGGGCAGCATCAGGATGAAGGGGCAGATGATCATGATCTGCAGGACCTGCCAGTCATCCTGGTCCGGCCAATCACGACACAGAGCCGCCACCCCGGGCATCACCAGCTGACCGCCCACCATGAGGAAACTGGCCACCATGGTCATGGAAAAACGCCAGCCTGGCAGGCACAGCTCAATCCCTATGGGGGAGGGGGTGAGGAGAGAGAGAGGGGAGAGAAGTTAGTCATATAGCCACCATGGCCATGGAGAAATGCCAGCTTGGCAGGCACAGCCCAATCTCCATAGAGAGAGAGGGAGCGGGACAGAAGTTACAGCCAGATAAATTGGGCGGGTTCAGTGAGTTCAGTCTCGGAGCTTTTTGTATGTTTTTGCTATTAAGGGCTTTTCATCCTACTGAGACGAACCTAGCTGAGCCCAATTCAAACTGTACTGGGCTGTCCTGGTTACAAATCCACCATTGTTGCTGAAACAGTGCTGAAAAGGACAATGTGGGGGAACAGTTCTGTTCGGGTAGCCACGATAGTGTGAAAGGGTATAATGGCATACATTACTGAGGTATAGTGCTGTAGCTCTCTGATGTAGCTTAGGTGTTCAACCTACAGCTCATTCCCTCAATTAATAATTTAATACCTATCTGTGTCACAAAATTCCCTCAGAAGCCGGCAGTTAACCAACCATTAACAACCAGTTAAGAACCAGTGAACCATGAGCTCGCCTTTCTGTCAGAAATCCACACTATGGCCATTCTCAAGGGTTCAGTCAGTTCAGTCAGTGAGCCATTTCACAGTCACCGCCCATCTCTTCCCTGATTGGGCTGTCATCTCATCCCTCTACCGGCTACCCTGTGGTACAGACCAGATGGTCCACTCCAGATGGCAAGGTCTATTTAAATGCGACCAGTAGGGGGGTTTAGGAGAGGGGGGGGGGGGGGGGGGGGGGGGGGGGGGTTCTATGCTGTATGCTCACTAACCAGGGCTCATGTAATGTCACTTCCCATAGCAGAGATGACAGAGAGGAGGGAGAAAGGAAAGAATGCAGAGGTTGCAGAACACAAATAAGTGTTCTGAATGGAGAACTTCCTCCATTCATCAGCTCGCTCACTGGTTGAATAATAATAAACCAGAGAGAGAGAGAGAGAGAGAGAGAGAGAGAGAGAGAGAGAAAGAAAGAGAGAGACAGAGAGAGACCGAGAGAGAGAGAAAAAAATAAAAATTGGTTAGGCCTATTCTCATTTGGGCAAAAGTCTGTCCTCTCTCCTCTGTGACCCGGAAACCAATAAGTGGTTGAGGAGTGTGTCAATTAGTTAGTAGGCAATCGGAAGATGGTTCTCCCTTCCTCGATAGCCTCCTTTTGGCAAGGAAGCACAAGTGTATCCTACCGTGGAAGTGTTTTGATCCACACCCTCTTTGAACCAGCTGTTGTATTGTCAGAGGAGAAATGCATGCGCACATTTCAAAACGAAATGCTACTTATTTTTTTTATCACGTTACATATTTGTTTTGGAATCCACCCCTGTAAAGTGGAGAAGAAGCTTCTCATTTCATACAAGAGCATTTTCGTCCATGTTCACTCTCCTTGTCACCTCTCATCGATTACCTTTGACCTTTTCAAAAGGAGGCGAGAGTGGACCCAGGAGTTCAATTGAGAAAATGCCATAGAGACTGAAAAAGGAGAAGTGTATTGCAGCAGGGGAATATCTCCCCTTCCTCCTCCCCCTGTCATGTTCTCTACACTAGGGAGGAGAGCTAGGAGTCAGCTGATACCTGAAGATTGAGAACACCCACTCCTCTCCCCTGGAGCCCAAACACAAAGTTCTCTCTCTCTCGCTCTCTCTTTCTGTGTGTGTGTGTGTGTGTGTGTGATGAAAGTCTGCCCACTCAGCACAGCCCCCTCTGTTCAAACAGAATCAGACCCAGAGCCCAAGTCCAAACCACCTCCTCATTAGACAGATGCTGTAGCAGTCTGTATGACACTAGTTTCATGTACTGCTCACAATAAAGATGTCTCTAGAAGAGCCTGGTATATAATTACTTGCTAAATATAGCAGTAACCCCTGCTGCCTCCCCAAAAATGTAACCCCTTAGTGAGGTGTCATTATTTCAATTTGTATTTATTTAAAAAAAATCTTTATCTTTAACTGTTTATTGTTGGAAAAGGACCCGTAAGTAAGCATTTCACTGTTTTTCACGAAGCATGTGACAAATACAATTTGATATGGCACACACACACACAAACACACACACACACACACACAAACACACAGCACTGTGAGTCAGGCAGGGACTTTTGTTCCAGCTTAAAGGGAGAAAGACTCCTCTTGTGTCGATTACCTCACTGACCCCCCTTCTCTCCTTCCTCTCCTCCCTTCCTCTCCTAATCTCCTCTGCTCTCCCTCCCCTCCTCTGCTCTTCCCAAGGCTGATCCCTCTCTCTCCCTCCCTCCCCCACTTCTCTCTTCTCAGCTGAAGTGGCTCTACCCTCAAAAGCTCCCACTCCCGCCCTGTCCTCTTCCTCCACACCCTGGCCTTGTTCCCCTCCTACTTCTTTCACAAGGAGGCAAACATCTGACTAAGGCGGAAATTGATCACCTGCAGAGAAAAGAGAGAGAGAGAGATAGACCTATGAAAAGACTTCCACCCTGCTACCATACAGCGGGTAAATGCAAGCATTCCCATGACTGTGCCTCAAAAACCCAACGTCTACCTGGCCCACCACTCAACCCTGGACTTGCATAGCCTTTATGACCAGGTCCTCCTCTACAAAGCAGCAGTATTCACCTTCGCCTTGGCCGTAAAGACGTCTGCATGCTTCCCAGCCGAAACAGTTGTACATATATTAGACTCCGGAGAGGTTTCTTTGGGTTGTTCGGGTACACACATTTTTTTCTGGAGGCAAGCCCGAAGTTCGGAGCCAAAGTGTTTGCTCCTCCATCGGAAATTGGTCAAAAGTAGGGATTTTTCAATAGAGTCTTTGTTGATAGACGACTTGTTTTCATGCACATTTTTTTGTGAAAAATACTGCACCAAACATCTTAGTTAAAGCTCTAAAGCAAAAACTTAAAAATTAATGACTTATTTAGTAAATAATGTTTCTGCTACCGTCTCTTATGACCAAAAAGAGCTTCTGGATATCAGAACAGTGATTACTCACCCGGACAAAGATTTTTTCATTAAGTCTGACGCTAAGAATGTACTGCTGCTCGCGGACCAGGCCCAAATCTCAGCAGATCCAGGTGCCTTTTGAGAATTTGTTGGCGAATGGGTAACCCGCCTCTACCATCTGTCCTATTGACCAACGTGCAATCACTGGAGAATAAACTGGATGAGCGCTGTTTGAGACTATCCTACCAACGGGACATTAATAACTGTAATATCTTATGTTTCACCTAGTCGTGGCTGAATGACGACATGATAATATTCAGCTCGCTGGGTTTTCTGTGCATCGATAAGACAGAACAGCTACCTCCGGTAAGGCGAGGGATGGTGGTGTGTGTCTATTTGTCAATAACAGCTGGTGCGCAATCTCTAATATTAAGGAAGTCTTGAGGTTTTGCTCACCCGAGTTAGATTAGCTCATGATAAGCTGTAGACCACACTATCTATATTTTTCGTAGCTGTCTATTTACCACCACAAACCGATGCTGGCACTAAGACCGCACTCAACGAGCTGCATAAGGCCATAAGCAAAGAAGAAAATGCTCATCCAGAAGCGGCACTCCTTGAAGCCGGAGAATTTAACACAGGAAAACTCTAGACCACCTTTACTCCATACAGAAATGCATACAAAGCTCTGCCTATCCCTCCATTTGGCAAATCTGACCATAATTCTATCTATGGCTCACATCAACAGCATCCCCCCGGAAACCCTAGACCCACTCCAATTCACATACCGCCCCAACAGATCCGCAGATGATGCAATCTAAATTGCGCTCCACACTGCCCTTTCCCACCTGGACAAAAGGAACACCTATGTAAGAATGCTGTTCATTGACTACAGCTCTGCGTTCAACACCATAGTGCCAACAAAGCTCATCACTAAGATGCCTTGGGACACCTTGGGACTAAACACCTCCCTCTGCAACTGGATCTTGTACTTCCTGACGGGCCGCCCCCAGGTGGTAAGGGTAGGCAACAACAAATCTGCCACACTAATCATCAACACGGGGGCTCCTCGGGTGCGTGCTTAGTCGCCTCCTGTACTCCCTGTCATCAACGACTGCGCGGCCAAGCATGACTCCAATGGCTCCTTTTTCTTGTCTCTCATGGTTTGAGATTCCTTTAGGTGCCTTTTGGCAAACTCCAAGCGGGCTGTTATGTGCCTTTTACTGAGGAGTGGCTTCCGTTTGGCCACTCTACCATAAAGGCCTGATTGGTGCAGAGCTGCAGAGATGGTTGTCCTTCTGGAAGGTTCTCACATCTCCACAGAGGAACTCTGGAGCTCTGTCAGAGTGACCATCGGGTTCTTGGTCACCTCCCTTACCAAGGCCTTTCTCACCCAATTGCTCAATTTGACCCGGTGGCCAGCTCTAGGAAGAGTCTCAGTGGTTCCAAACTTCTTCCATTTAAGAATGATGGAGGCCACTGTGTTCTTTGGGACCTTCAATGCTGCAAAAATGTTTTGGTACCATTCCCCAGATCTGTGCCTCGACACAATCCTGTCTCGGAGCTCTACGGGCAATTCCTTCGACTTCGTGGCTTGGTTTTTGCTCTGACATGCACTGTCAACTGTGGGACCTTATATAGACAGGTGTGTGCCTTTCCAAATCATGTCCAATCAATTGAATTTACCACAGGTGGACTGCAAGTTGCAGAAACATCTAAAAGATGATCAATGGAAACAGGATGCGCATGAGTTCAATTTTGAGTCTCATAGCAAAGGGTCTGAATACTTTTTAAACTAGGGTATTTCTGTTAATTATCTGTAATACTTTTGTAAAAATGTCAATATAACTGTTTTTGCCATGTCATTATGGTGTATTGTATGTAGATTACTGAGTTTTTTAAATATTATTTTTACTCCATGCTGTAATCGCTGCCGAAGGTGCTTCAACAAAGCACTGAGTAAAGGGTCTGAATACTTATATAAATGTGATATTTCTGGGGAGTTTTATACACATTTGCAAACACTTCTAAAAACTATTTTTGCTTTGTCATTATGGGGTATTGTGTGTACATTGACGAGGGGGACATTTTTTAAATCAATTTTAGAATAAGGCTGTAATGTAACAAAATGTGGAAAAAAGTCTATGTGTCTGAATACTTTCCCCCGAAGGCACTGTATGTCCTACAAACACATGCTTAGTACTGTTAGAAGCGTAAGAACGGTGGAGCCGATGATAAGAGTCTGAGATACAGCCGGTCCAAAGAAACCTAAAATGTACTTCTTTTTTATCCCCATTTTTACTGTTCGTAAAAAAGTTTGATCTTTTACCTTTTTGCAACTTGCCATGCCTTCATTTTTTGTCTCTCCTTGATGTAAATATATATCCCCTGTCCAATTCACAGTTTGTCCACTAGATATCAGTAGGAGATCACATGATGTTGAGAAGTTGCTAACACTAAGATTTGAATCAAATTTCCAAAAAGACAAGGGCTGTAGCTTTCAAATTATATGTAACTTTCTATTTTCTTGCAGGGCCCAAACAAGAGTTTAAAAGGGTAAGAAATGCTGATATTAGAGAAAGAACCTGATCAGGTGAAAAAAGGTAATGGCACAGTTTTTAGCAGAAGTCATGATGGAGGGGGAAAAAAACGCTTTGTCAGCCTCCCTTCTAGTATGGCCTGGTATCAATGACCTTACACAAACACACACACACACACACACACACACACACACACACACACACACACACACACACACACACACACACACACACACACACAGAGAAAACGTGACTTAGAGGTTTTAGACAGTCCTTTGTTTGAAGCCTTCTGAGACAAACACACAAACAACACCAACACCAATCTGAGGCTACACATTCACAAACACATGCATAGTACACAACAAAACGATTTAAACTAGAAATCCTATATTCATCACATTTTAGCCTCAAAACCATCTTCCCAAGACCACCTTCATAGAACCCCCCCCCCCCCCCTTAGCCCCAACCTCAAACTGACTGACTAATCTCTCTGGTGATAAAAGGCCTAGGGGGCAAGGGAGATGAGTGGGGGGTTGGAGGTTAGGTGGTATATGGTGTAGGGGGTAAGTAGGATAGAATACCAGGCATCGCTGTAGATAAAGGACAAGATAGACAACACTGATGTCC
Source organism: Oncorhynchus mykiss (assembly GCF_013265735.2). Taxonomy (NCBI): domain Eukaryota; kingdom Metazoa; phylum Chordata; class Actinopteri; order Salmoniformes; family Salmonidae; genus Oncorhynchus; species Oncorhynchus mykiss. Next base: position 35,572,621 of record NC_050570.1, read on the forward strand.
CCATCAAGGGGTGGGGTGTCAGTATGCCAGACTTTGTCAAGGTCCCCCCATCAAAGACCTTTAAGTGATAGTTCATGCTAATCATCTTATTCATGCTGTGTATTTAATCGAATTACACATTGTTGATGCCTTCTCAGAGCCCATTGAGGTTTAAAACGAATTTACACCCCCCCCAGTCTATGAGGACCTTCTTGAACAAGGGACCAACCAAGCTCTAATTTACCAAAGCACATCTATCAATCTGATACAGGTAGGAAACAGGAAGCAGAACGTCTAGAGCAGGAAGTATGAAGTAGATACCAGGAAGTGGAGGTGCCCTACTTACTCAGTATGTAGAGGGAGAGAGTGAGGCCAGCTAGACAGAAACCCTCAAAGAAACGCAGTGTGCTGAACATAGTCACGTTGAAGGAGAACGCTACGCTCAAACCAAACACCAACATGAACAGCACCGAGACGATCAGAACAGGTTGACGACCGAACCTGAGAGAGAGGAGAGAGAGAGAGAGAGAGGGGGGGGGGGGGCAGACATAGAGAGAGAGGGGGGCAGACAGAGAAACAGAGCGAAAGTGAGAGAAATGGTGTGAAATGGAAGTGGAGAGGAAGAAATTAGTATTTTGGTCTGGAAGAGAACATTCCAATCCTCTACAGTCTGTTTGGTTCAGAGGTCAGCAGGTCATTGGGTCAGAGTTGTGAACCAGTTATTCTATAGCCTCTGTTGCTATAGCCTCTGTTGCCTACAGACAACCTCAACACGGAGAGCAGTAGGTGTTTCAACACAAGACGATGCTCTATTCTGAGATGTATGGGAGAAGGGGATGCAGCCACAGATGTGAAATGAAAGAAGGGGACAGTGCAGGGTAGTGTACCAGTCGGCTACGACTCCCATCACCAGGTAGCCGAAGATAGATCCCACTAGGAAAGAGAACTTAGCGATGTGAACCTTCCAGGCTGAATCACACACCAAGTTCCACTGCAGAGAGAGAGAGAGAGAGAGAGAGGAAATTAAATATATTGTTAACAATATGAAATAATACCTCAAACATCCTTATTGGTTATGAGTATTTTGTATCACCTTTTACCCCCAACCCCTCTTATAATTCCACTAGTTCCTAATGCAACAAAAATCTATATTTTCATGGTCAATTTATTTGGTGGTGAAAGAAAGAGAGGGACAAACATACACCATATATATATCAACAGCATTATATCCCACAGCAAACACCACAACAGGAAGAGTAATGAGTCATTCGTTAGAGAATAGAGAAAAAAAAACTAAAAGATCCCTATGCACAATTTGGTTGGAGTTTTTTTACCCTGAGAACCTGTGTGCAGATGGAAGGCACAGACAGCACAGAGTGGTGTGATTTATCAACACTGTCTGTCTCTCTTTCTTCCCCGCTCTATCTCTCTCTCTCTCTCTAATTCTTCCTTTGTCTCTCATACACTCTTTCTCTATCTCTTTCTATCCCTTGCTCTCTCTCTCTCTCCCTCCCTCTCGCTCCTTTTTTCTTTCCCTCTGTTATGCTCTGAATGTGTTGATTATTCATGAAGGGCGATTTGGAGTTTTGAGTGTGCAAACATGTTGTAATCTCATGTGTACCATTCAAACATGCCCCACAAGGAAACCAGAGATTGTGTGTGTGTGTGTGTGTGTGTGTGTGTACATGTGAGGGAGAGTGATATATGAAAGTCTGAAGATATATTTGAAGTCACAAAGAGCCTGTCTGTGTTCATGAGTATCAGATAATAAGAACATCTATGTTTTGTGTCAATGCACACAATGGTGTAGTTCATTTAAAACAGCTTTCAATGTGTGCATTTTGGTGTGTGTGTGATGTCAAGCAGCTGTTAGTGAAAGAGTATGGCTGTTTAACAGTGACTCACACCCTGCTGAGCCCCCAGCTTCGTTCCAGAGCGGAGGGAGTGAGAGAAGAGGAGGGGGAGAAGAATGGAGGGAAAGATAGAGGGAGGGAAAGAGAGAGAGAAGAGAGGGATAGAGAGTTGGAGGGAGAAATGGAAGAGAGAGAGAGAGAGCAGGATGGGAGAGGGAGCAGAGAGAGGGATGATAAAGAGCGATACAGGGATTGAGAGAGATGAAGAGAAAGAGAGAGATGGAGATAGATGGAGGGGGAGAGGAAAGAGAGGAGAGAGCAGGAGGGGAGGAGAGAGAGAGAGAGAGGGAAAGAGAGAAAGAGGATAAGAAGGAAAGAGAGATGATTATTGGGTATGAGTGATAAGTCTGCAGTGGCCTGGGCAGTGTGAGATAAAGAAAGACACAGTCTGTAATAGGTGTATCTAATGGCTATTTAAACTCAGCATTATCAGAGAAAGCAGATGTCTGGCACTGTACACACACACACACACACACACACACATAGACACAGACACAGTAAAACATCCATAAAGGATCACACACACTAACAACACACACACTGAAACCTTATCTCATAGAAGTTTAAGATGAAATTGATTGTTTGTCAAACCTGCTCATATGCTGGTTCATGTGTTGGGGTAACAAGAGACAGCGTACACCTACTCTTCTTCTATGATGGATCGTGGAATAATCACATTCCTTGCTCTCATTAGCACCACAGAGGCTACACTGCCACATATATCACATTAAACACTGAATAACTAAATTAGCTTGCATGGATAATTATACTCCAGAGTGCAGCGTGTTTTTGATAATGCCAATTCAGGTCACAGGATAAATTAAAGTGGTTGAAAAATGAGTTACTGTGTGCTCTGAGAGCAAACTGTGATCTGTTTTACAGTAGGCCTATGGCACAGAATGGAACACTGGACAGAGTGCATGCGCTGTCCATGGTGCTGGGTAGGCTACATTTCTTTGAGAATTAGCTTGTGCCCGCCCTATAGTTGCATAGGATGCAGTGTTGGTGATTCTGATGATTAGGCCTATTATGTATTTTCAGACGCAGAAATCATCAGAAGGAAGGTATGGTATATGGAGCACACGTTACCTTGGTAACCACGTTCTGACTGAGTCCCGTCTGCAGCTCGAGTTTCCACTCCTTGCACTCGCACTCCATGCCGCCGCTGTAAGGCACGGGCTTACCAATGTCTCCGTTAGTGGCGGTCACCGGTAACTTTGAAGAACCAACGGTCCAATTACTTCCGTTAACAAGAGGCTGCACGCACGTGCCTTTTGGTTGCGCCAAAAGGAAATAATCCGAAAACTGGCTAAATCCGATAAATAAAGCCGGTATCCACGTCAGAACAACGAGCTGTTTTTGGTGTTTCCCAAATCCCCCGAGAGACGGTAGTACCGTGCCGTCGACGTGCGGCAGGAGCCTAGGTGCCTGTGTCTGCTCCAGCCGCATGAAGCCGTTCTCCGGTGGCGGTTGTTCCCGGTCCTGCGGCTGCGCCTCCGCCACCGGCCGCTCTGGTCCCGCTGCCATCTATCTATACAACAAAGAGGTGCCAAACCCCACAGCCAAACTCCGGGCGCTCTGCTGCCCTGTCCACACCGCTCTGCGTAAACCCTTTGTTACAAAGGAAACCCGGAGCGCAGGCAGACCAATCTTGTGTGTCCAACAAAGACGCATAGAATGAGGTCTGGCAGATTACCGAGCGGTTGGTCATCTCACCATGGTGCTCCGGTTAGAATGGGCCGACCGAATAACAGTTTCAGGTGGAGCCTGGGTCTCAGGGGAAAGCCGAGGTGAGGACACAGGCAAGGTGGTGGCTCGGAGAGGCAGGCATGCTTACCATGTGCTTTGTGTTCCAACCAGGTATAGCTTCCATGTCGGGCTAACACACAGGCAAAGAGGTGTGGGTGACCGATCAGTCTAAACTCGAGGCTGCACATCTGCTAGCCCCTCCACGCGCTCCACAGGTAACACACCTGTCCAATCCTTGACCCCTCGCAGGTATTGTGGTGGTGGTCATTGCTCCAGTTTACAGACAAAGCCAACCGTTATCCTACATCTCGTCCGGCTCTCAAACTATAAGAGATCACCGTTTGATTTCCATGAACAGGTAACCTATTTCTCTATTCGTCTGGGTCTCCAGTCCTGAACAATTCGATCCCACACCCAGTCTCAGAGATAGAATCAAGCCCCGCCCGCCCTGGTCGTGCACCGCGCTGTGATTGGTCAGTGTTTACGGGGCGATTGCACCACTCACGCGCAATTGGGCATCGGTGCCGTAACCCAGGCCTACCAAACGGCAACAAAGATCTCCTTTGTTTAACCCGTGTCCCATTTCCCATAAAATAATAAGATGAGTTTATGCGAAATACTACAATTACTGTTTATTGTCGATGAGGGTAGGTAGATTAACTGAATATGTGTTGGAAGCTATAATGATTTGTGTCAACTAAAGCGAGCGAGGGGCTCCCAATCACAGTCTACCGAGCTCAGTTGATTATAATATCCATGTCAGAATGTCTGACTCATAAATAGATAATAACGTTTGCATTTCTGGAGATGACAATAGCCTGTCACTCAGGTGGGTTGCAGCTGCAGCCTACTGTACAATTATCACATTGTCGCCTCCGCAAGGTGATGTGTGGATAGTATGACGCCAGAGGGCGCCAAATGATCACAAACTAAGGGCGAGTGCAATCAGAGATCAGTACATAATAACGAGATACTCGTGTCTCCGCCCTAACAATGGGAGTCGTTTTTCTAAAGGCGGGAAGGTAGGCGAAACGTTTTAGGTCCAAAATAAGCCGATAGAAACCGAATTGGGCTTATATTTGACATATTTTGGCAAGAGTGAAACCTTTCTCTTCGCCTCTTCCTCTCTGGTATAATGCATTGCCTAATGTTTGACAGTAGGCAGGTTCCATTGACCCACGTTTAAAGCCAATTTATGCTTGCTTGGAAATGTGGTCGCAGGCGCCTATGGAGGGTGTGACGCAATGGCGGAGCCCCTGTCGGCATGCAGAGGCCAAATTGAGCTCCGTACCACATCGCTGTACGCCTCCCAAATTTGTAACAATGCGGAGGGCTCCATATAGCGCCGTATAGCTCCACATTGACATGACTGGTAGGAGGGGGCTGGAGGTCCTGCCTGTATAAAACAAATCTCAATTGACAACTTCCTTCACAACAGCTACAGCTCACATCACCTTAAACGCTGCATGGACAAAAGTCGGCAGATATATGTAACGGATGTGAAATAGCTAGCTAGTTAGCGGTGGTACGCGCTAAATAGCATTTCAATCGGTGACGTCACTTTCTCTGAGTCCTTGAAGTAGTGGTTCCGCTCGCTCTGCAAGAGCCGCGGCTTTTGTGAAGCGATGGGTAACGATGCTTCGTGGGTAATGTTGTTGATGTGTGCAGAGGGTCCCTGGTTCGCGCCCGGGTATGGGCGAGGGGACGGTCTAAAGTTATACTGTTACATATAGATGAAGACTTTTTCTGAAGATCAATTACATTTTTATCAGTTCAACAAGGGTGGATTTTTGTTTTTGTTAGAGTGAAAAATTATGCTGGCTCATCTAACCAATAGGCGGCGCTATCACCGGTCCTAGGTTGGTAACTGTTCTGTGAGCAATAGAGTTAGTTAGTTGAGTATTGGTCTCCATGATAGGTAGTGGTGTAAATCAGTTCCTAATAAATTACAAGTAAAGATTACATCCTGTGTCCTCCAATTATATGTTGGTCTATTCGATATACTACATTTGGCGACGAGACAAAATCGGGAAAGAAGTTTTCGGTGAGACTACAGAGTTGTATGAGTTATGAACGGTGAAACTACCGTGAGTGAATATTAGCATGCTAGTTAGCTAGGAAAGGCTAAGCGAGTGAGAGCTACATGGGGAAGCTAGCAAATGCCTTCTTTTTGGAAGCAGTGACTGGACGACAGAAAGGATGGAAGGCACAGTAGGATTGGTGGCACCATTTGACTACAAGACACAGTTGTGGGAAGAATATTGCGAAGTTTTCAACAATTTTTTTTGTTGCAAATGAGATCGCCAACGCAGCAAAGCAAAGGGCCATTTTACTGAGCTGTGTGGGCGTGCAAACCTACACCTTGATGAGGAATTTACTGAGCCCGGCGCAAAGCCAGGAGAGAAATAATTTGAGGACTTGGTGAGTCTACTGAATACAAATGTCAAGCCTTATTTTCCACCATAATTTGCAAATAAATTCATTAAAAATCCTACAATGTGATTTTCTGGATTTTTTTTCTCATTTTGTCTGTCATAGTTGAAGTGTACCTATGATGAAAATTACAGGCCTCTCTCATCTTTTTAAGTGGGAGAACTTGCACAATTGGTGGCTGACTAAATACTTTTTTGCCCCACTGTATGTTTTCAATAAACATTGGAGATTAAATATAGTTTACATGTAGTCAACAATCTAAGCCAACCCCGTCTGTTTTACCCCATAGTTGCACACGTGTTCAGTTTCGCTGCTTAACAACCAACCCTTTCTATAGCCTAGTGATTATAAGGGCGGTACTGAAATGGTCTTCTACATGAAAAAACTCCAAGACTCGATATAGCTTACACAAATCAATCCACCCACACTGCTGCTATTAAAAGTTTGACACTTCTGGAAATGGAAGGAAGGATTCGGGTTGATAAAGAAAGGGTGGTTTATGCGTATGTTGCTCTGCATTTCCATGACAACAAGCATAGGGGTCATAACCCAGGTCTCCAACAATAGGCCTACCTCACACACATAGGAGCAACATTCTGCAGTTACATGTTTGAGCTAATGTGAGACGCTCAGTCTTGCAATAAATGAATTATGCACACACACTATACCCTGACAGTCAATCATCATAAACACTCACTTATGCAAGCAAGCACACACGCACGCTCTCATGCACACACTCACTCACACACACACAGACACACACCTACACACACACACACAGAAAGAGCTGTGAGATTCCTCAGAGCCTGCTGAGTTCGTTGGGGTAGAGTCGTTCTGGTCAATGTCAAGTACAGAGGCCAAGGCTGTTCAGTCTGTGTACAGTGTACAGGATAGGCTACCCCACATGGTAAACAACACATTACTGCAACATTATATTCAGAATTGACACCATTTGAGACCAAGACACATTACTGTTAACCTTTTAGAAGAGCTCATGCCTAGTGGTGAAGATTGAATGTCTTCATATTATCTTTATATTATCTTTAAAGGGGCATTCAGCAGTTGCTACATCTATTTTTGGACTTGTAAATGAATGATAATTACCCATTGATTCTTGAAGAATACAACATATAAATGCCTAATGAACTTAGTTCAACTGTCTTACTCCATCAAATCAAAGTTTATTTGCCACGTACGGCGGATACAACAGTGAAATGCTTACTTACAGGCTCTAACCAATAGTGCAAAACAGGTATTAGGTGAACAATAGGTAAGTAAAGAAATAAAAACAACAGTGAAAAACAGTAGCGAGGCTATATACAGTAGCGAGGCTACATACACCAGACACCATCAGAACCCAAAATATAAGCTTGTCTTACTCCAACACTTTGTAAACAAAGAAAATGTTAACAAACACTATATAGTCTTAAAACATGGTTAAAACTATAATTGTGACATCATGGATGGTCAGTCCTTGCATCCAAAGCTTTGTCTATGAATTTGAGAGAGTTTACATTTCTCCAGCCCTATCCCTCAGCTTTTTACTGAACCAGGGGCAGGGAAACGCCTTGTTATTGTTTCTACTGCTGATTGCCGCTTTAAAGATACTGTAAGATGATAAGATGGAAATAGGTATAACTCATTCTTTATTGTGCTGATTAAAATCAGTAAGATTGACTTCCAGGTTCTCTCTACAAGTGACAGAGTGCTGTCAAACTGGTTTTTCCTGTGGACACCACCCATTGTCTTGGATGAGGGATCTGCATATTGTTAGTGTCTAGGCATGTGTGTTACAGTGATAAAAGGATTTACCAAACTAGGTAACACTTTACTTGACACCCAGTGCCTTTAACACATGCTCATGCTCATAACCATGTCATAATATGTCATAACTGCTGACATAACATGTCATAATCTGTCATAATATAGTCATAACACTGTCATGACCCATATATTTACACCTGTTGTGACATATATTGCGTTACTTTATGGTTGGTTATGGCCTACATGAGCTTGAGTTTGTTTGTTTCTCCTGCCAAGAAGTTCCCTTTCGTTTGAAAGTTTGTTTCTCACATCATTTGTCATAAAGTGCATTTTCCACAAGTTATTTACAATATGATGAAAATAAATGACGGTAGAGAATCTATTACAACTACAACACCGTCATGATGCATTATGACCATCCTGTGTCACTTTACTTGGACTAAGAAAATATACTTTATGACACTGTCAAGAAGCATTATGACCATCGTAATCACATATGCCAGATAGGCCTATTATGCACACCTACATCAGTCATCAGTCAAAAAGAGGGTGTCTTGTCCTGCTCTTGCATTCATCCCAGTCACCAGCAACAGAGCATTGGGGTAGGTGCATGTCTGACATCAATGTGTGCACAATTATATATATATATATATATATATATATATATATATATATATATATATATATATATATATATATATATATATATATTAACATAAACATACTGTTGACATGTAGGCTATGGTGTAATGTAATGTTTTGCCTTGTGTGGTAGGTTTTGTGCGTTTTGACACTCTTATGTAGGTGTCATAACCAGCCATAAAATAACGCAATATATGTCACACAGGTCTAAATATGTGTCATGACAGTGTTATGACTATATTATAACAGGTTATGACACGTTATGTCAGTTGTTATGACATAGTTATATCTGTGTCATAAACATGTTATGATGCTGGGTATCAAGTAAAGTGTTACCAAAAACTGTTATAATGAATACTGTTATGAATGCTGTTGTAATGAATGTCTCATTAGAGATGAACTGTCACAATTGTCTGAAACTTACAACTCACTTACTGTTTTTTAAAGATGACCAATATTGGATCGCCTTCGATATGTTCATTAGCCTTTCCTTTTCTGATAGTCTCTTACTACATTAATTTCCTCAATAGTGATCTGTTGGAAAGAAACAGTAAACATTTCAGTGTCAAGACTTCTTTAGTTTGACCTTCAACAATAGACTGAAACACTGAGAGATAATTAGCCTACCCTCCCACAGAGAACACAGGCATGTACGCACACACACACCACACACACACACACACACACACACACACACACACACACACACACACACATTTTATTCTTCTATCCTCGTGTGGACATTCAAAATCGTATTTCCCTAACCCCTAAACCTAACCCTTACCCTAAACTTAACCCAAACCCTAAACCTAAGTCCTAACCCTAATTGCTAACCCCTTACCCTAACCCTAATTGTAACCCTAACCCATAAACTTAAAATATCCTTTGTCCTCATGGGGACATGTCCCCACAAGGTAGATTTTTCCTTGTTTTTACTATCCTTGTGGGCTTTGGGGGATTTTATGTGCCCACAAGGATTGAAGAACCAAACCAAACACACACACCACCTATCCACCTAGGCTGGGCTACGGAACATAGATATCATACTAAATGGAAGACAACAGATTTACGTTTACTATGATACATCTCCCCTGAGTACAGGTTGAGATAGAGGAGGGCCGGGGACGTGGAAAGAAAAAAACACTAAATTAAAATGTTTTTCTAGGCAAGTAGGTTGATGAAAGGTGTGGTCTGTTTTGTTTGGCCAAAAACGACACTTTCCCGTGTTGCAGATCAAGTCGGTGCTGCCTAGGGACTCTGCTCCGCAGACAGGTGCAGGAGGGATCACATCAACCGCTTCAGACAGTCCCCTCTGACAGCTTTTGCGCACTGCAGCCAGGATTGCAAACTCTTCGTCCACCATTTTTCTCCAGCGGAGTTTTATAACTTTTTGGATCCAGAGATGAGTCTATACGGGTCCCAGGGGGTGTTTTATGTCAGCCGCAGTATCGGGTCCAGGCCCGACCTGAGCTGCGGAACTGGACAATATGCCCAGAGCGAAGTGCACGGTGGTAGTGGATACGGACAGGAGTACATGGACGATAATACTTACAGCTACTCAAAGGCTTCCATGCGAGGTGGTGGTGGAGGACAGGGGTAAGAATTGTTTTTCTTCAAAAGGCCCCTATTCTGCTGTAGGGTACTGTGTTACACAATTGCGTTCACTTGCCCGTATACATTTGAACTAGGCTACAACTCCATTGCCACAGAAGATAAATACAATGCACTATATAACCGTGTCATCTAACACATTATTTCAATCTAGTTCATTATTTTTTTATGTCAAGGTCTTGATTTTGTCGGGGGGATAATTATAGGCCTATGTGTCGTTGTCGTATATATATAGCCTAGGCTATGGCAGGGGCGAATATTATCTGTGAGTGCCGACCCAGTTAATAATTTATTAGGCATCATTGAGAGGTCTTTGTTTCAAAGAATAACGACCTGCTGTCTTGAACCATGTGACAACCCCAAAAATTACAGAAAATGAACCACACAGCAAATTCTTCAGCGTTAAATCAACACTGACATTTAGTGTTACATTGAACTATGGGCCGGTGTCTAAATGGGTCCACCCTTTTCAGTGTTACATTAAAACGGTGCTTAGAGCTGACACTGTTACACTTTTTCAGTGTTAAGGAATGAACACTTTTAGGGTTATGCAATACCACCTCATATAGTATTTTTAACACCAATGGTGTTATGCAATTAATATGTTTTTTACAGAACGTAATCAACATAATACACATTACATAACTTAATTTTCAAAAATAACACTAGGATGTGTGTATAGTTTGCACCAATGGTGTTGTGCAATAACACCTCATAGTATTTGAACCATTATGCAAATGCAGTGCCTTCAGAAAGTACCCCTTGACTTTTCCCACATAAAAAAGCAGACATTTAATATGCCTTTGAGCACGGTGAAGTTATTAATTACACTTGATTACACAAAGATACAGGCGTACTTCCTAACTCAGTTGCTCATTTTTTTTCCAAAACATCCATCCTGTTTGCAACAAGGCACTGAAGTAAAAGTACAGAAAATGTGACAAATCCAACACAACACATCACTGAATACCGCTCTTCATATTTTCAAGCATGGTGGTGGCTGCATCATGTTATGGGTATGCTTGTCATCGGTAAGGACTGGGTTGTTTTTTTAGGATAAAAATAAACAGAATAAAGTTAAGCACAGGCAAAATCCTGGAGGGAAACTTGGTGGTCTGCTTTCCAACAGACAGTGGGAGACAAATTCACATTTTAGCAGGGCAATAACCTTAAACTCAAGGCCAAATAAACACTGAGTTGCTCACCAAGACAACACTGAATGTTCCTGAGTGGCCTAGTTACAGTTTTGACTTAAATCTGCTCAAATCTATGGCAAGACCTGAAAATGTCTGTCTAGCAATGATAAACTATCAACTTGACAGAGCTTGAATAATTTAAAAAAGAATAAAGTGCAAATATTGTATAATCCAAGTGTGCAAAGCTCTTAGAGTCTTACCAGAAAGACTCACAACTGTAATCGCTGCAAGGTGATTCTAAGATGTATTGACTCTGGGGTGTGAATACTTACAGTACCAGTCAAAAGTTTGGACACACCTAATCATTCCAGGGTTTTTCTTTATTTTCACTATTTTCTACATTGTAGAATAATAGTGAAGAAGTCAAAACTAGGAAATAAAAAAATATGAAATCATGTAGTAACCAAGAAAGTTAAATATATTTTATATTTGAGATTCTTCAAAGAAGCCACCCTTTGTCTTGATGACAGCTTTGCACACTCTTGGCATTCTCTTAACCAGCTTCATGAGGTAGTCATCTGGAATACATTTAAATTTTACAAGGTGTGCCTTGTAAAATGTACATTTCTGGAGTTTCTTTCCTTTTTAATGTGTTTGAGCCAATCAGATGTGTTGTGACAAGGTAGGGGTGGTATACAGCAAATAGCCCTATTTGGTAAAAGACCAAGTCCTTATTATGGCAAGAACAGCTCAAATAAGCAAAAATAAAGTGTTATACATCGGTTTAAAGATGAACTTCTTGTTAATCCAACCACGGTGTCAGATTTCAAATAGGCTTTACGGCGAAAGCATACCATGCGATTATCTGAGAACAGCGCCCAGCAGACAAAAAATTACAAACAGTTACCAGCCAAGTAGAGGAGTTACACAAGTCAGAAATAGCGCTAAAATTAATCACTTACCTTTAATGATCTTCATATGGTTGCACTCACAAGACTCCAATTAACTCAAGAAATGTTTGTTTTGTTTGTTAAAGTCCCTCTTTATATCCAAAAACCTCTTTTGTTTGCACGTTTTGTTCAGTAATCCAAAGGCAGTCACAACAGGCAGACGAAAAATCCGAAAAGTATCAGTAAAGTTTGTAGAAACATGTCAAACGATGTTTATAATCAATCCTCAGTTTGTTTTTAGTCATAATAATCAATAATATTTCAACCGGACAAAAGTTTCATCAATATAAAAGGAAAACGAGAAAGGCGCATCCTCGGTCGTGCGCATGAAAAACCTATGGGACACTGCAGGGTCCACTTACTCATTGAGGTCTTACTCCCTCATTCTTCAGAATACAAACCTGAAACAATTTCTAAAGACTGTTGACATCTAGTGGAAGCCATAGGAAGTGCAACTTGAGTCCTAAATCAATGGAATCTGTATAGGCAGTCAATGGAAAACTACAAATAAATAAAAAATCCCACTTCCTGAATGGATTTTTCTCAGGTTTTCACCTGCCATATCAGTTATGTTATACTCACAGACATTGTTGTAACAGTTTTGGAAACTTTAGAGTGTTTTCTATCCAAATCTACCAATTACATGCATATCCTAGCTTCTGGACCTGAGAAACAGGCAGTTTACTTTGGGCATGCTTTTCATCCGGAGGTGAAAATAGTGCCCCCTACTCTATTGAGGTTATAAAGGTCAGTCTATGCAGAACATTTCAAGAACATTGAACGTTTCTTCAAGTGCAGTCGCAAAAACCATTAAGCGCTATGATGAAACTGGCTCTTATGAGGGCCGCCACAGGAATGGAAGGCCCAGAGTTACCTCTGCTGCAGAGGGTAAGTTCATTATAGTTACCAGCCTCAGAATATTGCACACCAAATAAATGCTTCACAGAGTTCAAGTAACATACACATCTCAACATCAACTGTTCAGAGGAGACTGCGTGAATCAGGCCTTCATGGTCGAATTGCTTCAAAGAAACCTCTACTAAACGACATCAATAGGAAGAAGAGACTTGTTTTGGCCAAGATACACGTGCAATGGACATTAGACCCGGTGGAAATCTGTCCTTTGGTCTGATGAGTCCAAATTGGAGATTTTTGGTTCCAACCACCATGTCTTTGTGAGACGCAGAGTAGGGTTGGGGGTGTGTGGGGGTGTGTTTGCTGGTAACACTGTCTGTGATGTATTTAGAATTCAAGGCACACTTAAGCAGCATGGCTACCACAACATTTTGCAGCGATACGCTATCCCATCTAGTTTGGGCTTAGTGGGACTATAATTTGTTTTTCAACAGGACACTGACCCAATGCACCTCCAGGCTGTGTAAGGGCAGATTTACCAAGAAGGAGAGTGATGGAGTGCTGCATCAGATTACCTGGCCTCCACAATCACCTGACCACCCAATTGAGATGGTTTGGGAAGAGTTGGACTGCAGAGTGAAGGAAAAGCAGCCAACAAGTGCTCAGTATGTGGGAATTCCTTCAAGACTGTTGGAAATGCATTCCAGGTGAAGCTGGTTGAGAGAATGTGAAGAATGTCCAAAGCTGTCATCAAGGCAAAGGGTGGCTGCTTTGTAGAGTCTCAAATATAAAACATATTTTGATTTGTTTAACACTTTTTTTGGTTACTAATTGATTACATATGTGTTATGTCATAATTGTGATGTCTTAGTAAAAACAAAGAAAAACCCTTGAACGAGTATGTGTCCAAACTTTTGACTGGTACTGTATGCAAATGAGATACCTCTGTACTTCATTTTGAATTTAATGAGCAAACATTTCTAAAAACATGTTTTCACTTTGTCATTATTGGGTACTGTGTGAAAGATGGGTGAGACAAAACATAGATTTAATACATTTTTCTACTCCGGCTGTAAACACAACAAAATGTGGAATAAATCCCAGGGTATGAATACCTTCTGAAGACAATGTCGGTCTGTATCTCTTGACAAGGTCACCCGTGTTGGATTAAGGACATTACAATCATGTTTACGAGTCTTTAGTGCCACACACTCTTATATAAGCATGTGCAAAGACTTCAGAACTGGTAGCGGACATGCTCAAACTTGAATTAGCATAACCAAAGAGCCCTTCAACTGCTACAACACTTCGACTTGCATGTGGCCAAAAACAATTAATTGAAAGCCACATCCCCCACCAAGCCACAGCTCCAATATAATTTCCCCGGTGTGCCTTGCCTTTTTGAGTGAATTGTTGATTTTACCACCCCATGACTGTATTTGTTAGTGACAGAGACATGCTTGTTGAATTCATACATTTCCAGTCCTATGGACTGAAATTTCGCCCATGAAATAAATACATGTCATATAATGTTAGAACTAATGCATAAATATTGCATGTCAAATTGGCTAGCAAACGAATAACAGATCACGTCAATATGGCTAGTTAACGGGCTATGATCATAAACAGCGTGCAGTTACTTGCTAAATAACTAATGACAGAGCTAAATGTGGAATAATCGTTAATGTGTTTTTGACTATGCTCTTCAAGAGGTGATGATATTAAAACCAAGTAGTTGTCAATGGTTTTAGTGGACCTAGGGGGTCGTCTCCTTGCTCCCCCAGCAGCCAAATGGAACGCTCTGCACCGTATTGTGACGTTTTATTGATAGCAACCTATACAATTCTATAGAGTCTACAGTATGGAGGTCATGGTTACAGTTGAATATGTCTGTGATGACACAGGCAGCCCAATTCTGATCTTTTCCCCCACTAATTGGTCTTCTTGACAGTCACATCAGCTCTTTTCACATCAGATCTTTTTCAGAGCTGATCTGATTGGTCAAAAGACCAATTAGTGGGGGGAAAAAAAGATCAGAATTGGGCTCCCTGTGTAAATGCAGCCTCTGTGTTGTTGTGTTGCAAATGGCATAGGGAGAATGTGACAGTTCTCTTGACTCACATTTCCCCTTGGTCTATCCCTGCACTCATGCTCAATTCAACTAGGGCATAGCGGAATCATCCTCGGATAACTAACGACTTGCTAATTGCTACACTAAGATAATAACTCATTTCAGTCAACCTTTGGGATCATTGATGTACATAGCAGAAAGTGTAATTGATGATGGGGATATTGATGATGATGCTGACTACGATGTTGTTGTTTGAGGATGAAGATGATCATGATAACGATGTTTATATTATCGATGATGTTGACATATATACTGAGAACAATAATGATAGTCATGAAACTACTTTAAATGCCAAGATAACAAGTAACAGTTAACAAAGTTTTTGTTTTAAAAACACCTAAGGGGAGCAGTATCTGAGAATGAGGGGACCAGTATCTGAGAATGAGGGGAGCAGTATCTGAGAATGAGGGGAACAGTATCTGAGAATGAGGGGACCAGTATCTGAGAATGAGGGGACCAGTATCTGAGAATGAGGGGACCAGTATCTGAGAATGAGGGGAGCAGTATCTGAGAATGAGGGGACCAGTATCTGAGAATGAGGGGAGCAGTATCTGAGAATGAGGGGAGCAGTATCTGAGAATGAGGGGAGCAGTATCTGAGAATGAGTGGACCAGTATCTGAGAATGAGGGGAGCAGTATCTGAGAATGAGGGGAGTAGTATCTGAGAATGAGGGGACCAGTATCTGAGAATGAGGGGAGCAGTATCTGAGAATGAGGGGAGCAGTATCTGAGAATGAGGGGACCAGTATCTGATAATGAGTGGACCAGTATCTGAGAATGAGGGGAGCAGTATCTGAGAATGAGGGGAGCAGTATCTGAGAATGAGGGGAGCAGTATCTGAGAATGAGGGGAGCAGTATCTGAGAATGAGGGGAGCAGTATCTGAGAATGAGGGGACCAGTATCTGAGAATGAGGGGACCAGTATCTGAGAATGAGGGGAGCAGTATCTGAGAATGAGGGGACCAGTATCTGAGAATGAGGGGAGCAGTATCTGAGAATGAGGGGAGCAGTATCTGAGAATGAGGGGAGCAGTATCTGAGAATGAGGGGACCAGTATCTGAGAATGAGGGGACCAGTATCTGAGAATGAGGGGAGCAGTATCTGAGAATGAGGGGAGCAGTATCTGAGAATGCAACAGAAACGGCCATATTTGATATGCTTCTACCTCTGACTTAAACTGCTTCTGGCTGAACCCTGTTACATGCAGCTCCTAGGCCTCTGGTAGCCTATAACGCAACGCAACCACACAACAAAATATTCTTTGATCTATTTTGGTGGAAGCCTGTTGAATGTGACCTCTGCATGGACTGGTACCCTAACATTGCCCAGTTGGATTACAAGAAGATGTTGATTATAACCCTCCCCTCCATGTCTCCTACAGACAGTTCCCCCCCAGTGGCCTCCACCAGAAGGCGTACATCCTGCAGGGCCAGTGTCAGGACAACCTGAGGAAAGCAGAACACTACCTACAGGCTGTAAGTCACTACCCACCGTAGATATATAACAACAGTGTTCCGTTTCATTCTGTACTACCTACAGTCTGTGAGTCACTTCATGTCCTGTCTGCTTTGAGATACTGGCTTTGGTCATGATGTTAGTCTAAGTACACTTAGCCTCATGTCTGGCAACAGTAAATGTAATCAGACACTCTGACTAAGACATGTACTGCACCTGTAGACTGAGGTATGAACGCTGAGATTACTATACCAGTCCTGCAACCAAGCCCCCCCTTGACTTGCTTTAGGGGAATTGTGGTGTGTTAGTACAAGTAGGCCTATGCATTTAATCAGCAAAGGAACATGACTGTTAGGTTTCTTCAAGGGATACTGCGAGATTTTCAACTTAGGCATTTGCCTCGTTACCCAGAATCAGATGAACTCGAGGATGTCATTTGCATGTCTCTACGTGCAGCATGAAAGAAGTTACAGGTTGTTTTGTGAGCTAAAGCAAACTAGAGTTAGCAAAATGACTGGGAAGTCTACCGGTACAGCTTGTATGGCCAAAGTCTCGCACTATCCCTTTAAATGTCAGGTCTATTATATTATAATAATGAGATGATCCATAACAGGTCATTAGACTGGACACACTCACTCTGATGACGAGTCCTCACAACTGTGTGTCTGTGGTTGGCTGAGGCATTTGTGAAATATGCTCTGTCAGGTGTGACTCCGCCCTTCCGCTTCATGCGCGCAAAAGATCTTCAAACAGCTTTTAAATACGTTCAGCCTGTCAAGCCACGTCTTGTCAGAATCACGTCCGATTATATATCTCACCTGTCTCTGCCATATTTGGCATGTTCAGCATGTTCGTTGCAGGCATTGTCGACTCAGCATGTGTGTGCGTTTTGGTCACGCATGAAGTGAAAATAAGAAGTGCATCTCAGCGTGTGTCTGGCACACAG
Source organism: Oncorhynchus mykiss (assembly GCF_013265735.2). NCBI lineage: Eukaryota > Metazoa > Chordata > Actinopteri > Salmoniformes > Salmonidae > Oncorhynchus > Oncorhynchus mykiss. The sequence continues at coordinate 35,590,185 of NC_050570.1, forward strand.
TCAGCAGTAAACCCAGGAATTATCTTTAAACACACACCAACAATGAAAACAAAACCCAGGGAAAGTGTTCATTTGGCCGTGACCTGTCACAGAATGTACTCTTTTAACTATTAAAGTACACTACTGTACCAACAGTCAGTTAGCCCACAGATAGAAGCTATCTGGACAGAAAGATCATGCATGGCATCCTCATGATCTATACATTATGGTCCTATCTTTGACTGGGTCTTGAACTGAAGGATTTACCTGACTGAATATGGTCTACCGTATTCCCGTTTGAGAAACCCAGAACGGCAAGTTGAGGCTAGACTGAACCTGATGTACAAAGTCATAACGTGTGTCTGACATTTCCCCGTGTGTCCTGCAGGGCAGCGATTCTGGGCGCGGCACAGTGGAGGCAGATCACTACATGGCCCTGGCCAGGGAGACCATAGAGCAGCTGAAGGCCTGTGCTCTGGACCTCAGACAGATGGGACAACCCAATGACAGCGTGGTCCGAAGGTTAGACACACTATGAGATGACCACCACTACCGCATACAGACAAACCAATATCCATTCTCCTTGTTTCTCTCTCTATTGCCCGTTCCCTCTCACTGTTTGAGGTCAGACACGCAAAACAGATGACTAGTGTGTTTCGTTTATTATTTATCTCATCTTATTTTACCAGGTAAGTTGACCGAGGACAAATTATATTTTACAGCAACGACCTGGGGAAGAGTTTCGGGAAGAGTTTAACATTGACATTCGCTCCCCCTTCTCCCCCCCCGCTCCCCCTACCCCCTCCATAGTGTGGAGATGTGTCGGGACCAGTTGACGGGAGTCCACATGGCCATAAACGGAACCATGCAAAGGCGGAGCCGGGGGAGCAGAGGGAGTGGCGCTTGGGAGGAAGCTGGGTGGAGCTTCAACGAGGCCATGGCCTGGATTGGACACCAGAAGGTAAGGAGAACCACACCCTACAGGACAGATGTGTAACGCCCGTGTAGGAAGGCACATGCTACAGGATTGCATAATATTATTGCTACCACCTGTTCCCCTTCAGATGAACTGCCTGCAGTCATATGTGTAATGCCAGTGCAGGAAAGCGTATGATACATATGAGTTACATATGATTGCACAACGTCAATGTTGTGTACCTGCAACCTGCCAGGAAGATGTAATATATTTGTTTTTAGTATTTTTCAATACTCTATATGGACATTAACATATTACATGTTGCACTTACCGGTAGATATATTTTTTAGTGTGAGACAAAAATGGTTCTGACAATGTGTTGCAAAACACCCCCAGTTCATATAGTATTAAAGTCATAATTTTGAAACACTTGAACCTTTGACATTTTGGGGAATTTTCTGCATTCCCCCACACATACAGTGGCAAGAAAAAGTATGTAAACCCTTTGGAATTGACCTGGATTTCTGCATAAATTGATCATAAAATTTGTTCTGATCGTCATTTAAGTCACAACAATAGACAAACACAGTCTGCTTAAACTAATAACACACAAACAATTATACCTTTCCATGTCTTTATTGAACACATCGTGTAAACATTCACAGTGCAGGGTGGAAAAAAAGTATGTGAACACTTGGATTTAACCGGTTGACCCTCCTTTGGCAGCAATAACCTCAAACAAATGTTTTCTGTAGTTGCGGATCAGACCTGCCCAATGGTCAGGAGGAATTTTGGACCATTCTTCTTTACAAAGCTGTTTCAGTTCAGCAAGATTCTTGGGATGTCTGGTGTGAACCGCTCTCTTGAGGTCACAGCATCTCAATTGGGTTGAGGTCAGGACTGACTGGGCCACTCCAGAAGGCGTATTTTCTTCTGTTGAAGCCATTCTGTTGTTGATTTACTTCTTTGTTTTAGGTCGTCGTCCTGTTGCATCACCCAACTTCTGTTGAGCTTCAATTGGCAGACAGATAGCCTAACATTATTATGCAAAATGTCTTGATAAACTTGGAAATTCATTTTTAATAACATTTGTGTGTTATTAGTTTATGCAGACTGTTTGTCTATTGTTGTGACTTAAATGAAGTGACTTAAATGTACTTGTTCTTGCCACTGTACATGAACTGGTTAGTCCTGGAGGGCAGGTGTGTGTCCGAGAAGTCAGTGCAGATAACACTCTGACACTCAAACTTCATTTAGATCTGAATTCACCTGAAATGGCACACACACACAATCACACGCAGTATTGCAATTGTCTTAAAGTAACCTTAACCCTCCCACTGCAATGTACAGTTCTCACAACCACAGGTGATGAACGTCATCCTTGCAATTGAACACCTTCCACTGCCAGCTTTTTGCAAACTGGAGAACGAACAGAAAGGATAGAGCAGGTTGTGTTGGCGGTTATGCCTGCTTTGACACTTGTACACACATGCAGAAGTCACGCTAGAGGCTAGACGTAGTGTAACTGTATGTTAAGCATTGTACCAAGTAGAATACTGTGTACACACACACTCATACTATGCACCCCCCTTTGCACAAACCTAGGTGAAAGCTAGGCTATGTTCTGGTGTTAGTGGCCCAGACTCCCTGTCTATTGGTGAATTCCTGACATTCCTCCCACATTTTCTTCTTGGTTGGTTTTTAGTGTTAGGCTTACAGAGGGTAAGCGTTTACCATACTTCACACTACTCTATCACCACCTAGTGGCAGTGTTCTAGCATGGGAGCCTACTCCCTATGGTTGAGCTGTGTGTCAGTGTGTGTTGTAGTTGAGATGTGTATTTGTGTTATGGTTAAGGTGTGTGTTGTGGTTGAGCTGTGTGTGTGTTGTAGTTGAGATGTGTATTTGTGTTATGGTTAAGGTGCGTGTTGTGTTTGTGAGGTTACAATGTATTTGAGATGTAGTTATAATGTATTTGAGATGTAGTTATAATGTATTTGACATGTAGTTTTAATGTATTTGAGATGTAGTTATAATGTATTTGAGATGTAGTTATAATGTATTTGACATGTAGTTTTAATGTATTTTACATGTAGTTTAAAATGTATTTGACATGTAGTTATAATGTATTTGAGATGTAGTTATAATGTATTTGAAATGTAGTTATAATGTATTTTAGATGCAGTTATAATGTATTTGAGATGCAGTTATAATGTATTTTAGATGCAGTTATAATGTATTTGAGATGCAGTTATAATGTATTTGAGATGTAGTTATAATGTATTTGAGATGTAGTTATAATGTATTTGAGATGCAGTTATAATGTATTTGAGATGCAGTTATAATGTATTTTAGATGCAGTTATAATGTATTTGAGATGCAGTTATAATGTATTTGAGATGTAGTTATAATGTATTTGAGATGCAGTTATAATGTATTTTAGATGCAGTTATAATGTATTTGAGATGTAGTTATAATGTATTTGAGATGTAGTTATAATGTATTTGAGATGTAGTTATAATGTATTTGAGATGTAGTTATAATGTATTTGAGATGTAGTTATAATGTATTTGACATGTAGTTTTAATGTATTTTACATGTAGTTTAAAATGTATTTGACATGTAGTTATAATGTATTTGAGATGTAGTTATAATGTATTTGAGATGTAGTTATAATGTATTTGAGATGTAGTTATAATGTATTTGACATGTAGTTTTAATGTATTTTACATGTAGTTTAAAATGTATTTGACATGTAGTTATAATGTATTTGAGATGTAGTTATAATGTATTTGAGATGTAGTTATAATGTATTTGAGATGTAGTTATAATGTATTTGACATGTAGTTTTAATGTATTTTACATGTAGTTTAAAATGTATTTGACATGTAGTTATAATGTATTTGAGATGCAGTTATAATGTATTTTAGATGCAGTTATAATGTATTTGAGATGTAGTTATAATGTATTTGAGATGTAGTTATAATGTATTTGAGATGCAGTTATAATGTATTTGAGATGTAGTTATAATGTATTTGAGATGTAGTTATAATGTATTTGAGATGCAGTTATAATGTATTTGACATGTAGTTATAATGTATTTGAGATGTAGTTATAATGTATTTGAGATGTAGTTATAATGTATTTGAGATGTAGTTATAATGTATTTGAGATGTAGTTATAATGTATTTGAGATGCAGTTATAATGTATTTGACATGTAGTTATAATGTATTTGAGATGCAGTTATAATGTATTTGAGATGTAGTTATAATGTATTTGAGATGCAGTTATAATGTATTTGACATGTAGTTATAATGTATTTGAGATGTAGTTATAATGTATTTGAGATGTAGTTATAATGTATTTGAGATGCAGTTATAATGTATTTGAGATGCAGTTATAATGTATTTGAGATGTAGTTATAATGTATTTGAGATGTAGTTATAATGTATTTGAGATGCAGTTATGTATTTGACATGTAGTTATAATGTATTTGACATGTAGTTATAATGTATTTGAGATGTAGTTATAATGTATTTGAGATGTAGTTATAATGTATTTGAGATGCAGTTATAATGTATTTGACATGTAGTTATAATGTATTTGAGATGTAGTTATAATGTATTTGAGATGCAGTTATGTATTTGACATGTAGTTATAATGTATTTGACATGTAGTTATAATGTATTTGAGATGTAGTTATAATGTATTTGAAATGTAGTTATAATGTATTTGAGATGTAGTTATAATGTATTTGAGATGCAGTTATAATGTATTTGAAATGTAGTTATAATGTATTTGAGATGTAGTTATAATGTATTTGAGATGTAGTTATAATGTATTTGAGATGTAGTTATAATGTATTTGAGATGCAGTTATAATGTATTTGAGATGTAGTTATAATGTATTTGAAATGTAGTTATAATGTATTTGAGATGCAGTTATAATGTATTTGAAATGTAGTTATAATGTATTTGAAATGTAGTTATAATGTATTTGAAATGTAGTTATAATGTATTTGAGATGCAGTTATAATGTATTTGAGATGCAGTTATAATGTATTTGAGATGCAGTTATAATGTATTTGAGATGCAGTTATAATGTATTTGAAATGTAGTTATAATGTATTTGAGATGCAGTTATAATGTATTTTAGATGCAGTTATAATGTATTTGAAATGTAGTTATAATGTATTTGAGATGTAGTTATAATGTATTTGAGATGTAGTTATAATGTATTTGAAATGTAGTTATGTATTTGAAATGTAGTTATAATGTATTTGAGATGTAGTTATAATGTATTTGAGATGTAGTTATAATGTATTTGAGATGTAGTTATAATGTATTTGAGATGTAGTTATAATGTATTTGAAATGTAGTTATGTATTTGAAATGTAGTTATAATGTATTTTAAATGTAGTTATAATGTATTTTAAATGTAGTTATAATGTATTTGAGATGTAGTTACAATGTATTTTAAATGTAGTTATAATGTATTTGAGATGTAGTTATAATGTATTTGAAATGTTGTTATAATGTATTTGAAATGTAGTTATGTATTTGACATGTAGTTATAATGTATTTGACATGTAGTTATAATGTATTTGACATGTAGTTATAATGTATTTGACATGTAGTTATAATGTATTTGAGATGTAGTTATAATGTATTTGAGATGCAGTTATAATGTATTTGAGATGCAGTTATAATGTATTTTAGATGCAGTTATAATGTATTTGAGATGCAGTTATAATGTATTTGAGATGCAGTTATAATGTATTTTAGATGCAGTTATAATGTATTTGAGATGCAGTTATAATGTATTTGAGATGTAGTTATAATGTATTTGAGATGCAGTTATAATGTATTTTAGATGCAGTTATAATGTATTTGAGATGCAGTTATAATGTATTTGAGATGCAGTTATAATGTATTTGAGATGCAGTTATAATGTATTTGAGATGCAGTTATAATGTATTTGAGATGCAGTTATAATGTATTTGAGATGTAGTTATAATGTATTTGAGATGCAGTTATAATGTATTTGAGATGCAGTTATAATGTATTTTAGATGCAGTTATAATGTATTTGAGATGCAGTTATAATGTATTTTAGATGCAGTTATAATGTATTTGAGATGCAGTTATAATGTATTTTAGATGCAGTTATAATGTATTTGAGATGCAGTTATAATGTATTTTAGATGCAGTTATAATGTGATCGTAATGTGTTTGTATTCCAGCATCTGATAGAGACCGCTCAGTGGGGAGATAACTCTGCAGACATTGAGCAGCAGCTGATCAGCCACAGCAAGTTCCACAGCTCGATACAGAGAAGCCCCGAGGTGGACAAGGCCAAGGTTGAACTGGTGGGTACGCACATACACACACACACACACACACCTGTCACAACCACAGACACAGTTACTTTCACACTGTCTCCCATACACATTCTATTTCTGGGAGTGTGTTTGTGTGTGATTCTGACTAAGTGTGTGTGATTCTCTCTCAGTGTTTGTGTGTTCCTCCCTACAGATTATGAAAGGAGACAAGGCCAACCAGTATGCTCTGGATCAGGAATGGGACATGCTGCAGGTGACAGAGGCTCTGGGGAAAACACACATACACACCCCTGCATTACTGTATAATACGGTTGTTGTACTAGTATATCATCTTTCTTTAGGTTTGTGTTGTACTGAACATCTTTATTTTCATTCGTCTGTATATGTTAGTCATGCCCCAAAGGATTTGTGACTTTATTGATTGTACCTAACTACTGATGAGTCTCACCATGTTTATCGCTCTGTCAGAAAATGTCTCATGGTCGTAGCAACCAGCTGAGGGAGATGCAGCAGATCATTGAGGCGATCAGTAAACAGATCATGTGGGTGAACGTGAGAGAGGAGGAGGAGCTGGTGTTCGACTGGGGGGACAAGAACATCGACCTCTACATCCCCAAGAAGCAGGAGAGCTACTCGGTAAGGACTGGGTCAAGGGTTAAAGATCAAGCGTCAGAGGGGGAAGTGTCACAGTGGGAGGGTGGAGAGGCTAATTGATGATTCCCATAGAGGCAATACATGCTGGGTGCATCCCAAATGGAACCCTATTCCCTATATAGTGCACTACTTTTAACCAGGGCTCTGCACTAATGTAGGGAATAAGGTGACATTTGGGACGCAAACTAGCTGTAATTGTTCTTGTTCATTGGTGATGTTTGGCAGTCTCTGGTCCCGTGACGTCTAGTGTATTGTGTGTCTGTATATCATTATGTGTTGTTAATCTGTTTTGCATTATGTACCCTGGGGAAGTATAATGCCAATTGCCAAACCTCTGAGACTTGTGCAATGAAACCACATATCATTTTTCAGTCCCAATGGGTCCCCAGGGCCAAACAGTCATTCTATCTCTCCAGTTTTGCCCTAACTGTGTTGTCTGTAAACTGTGTTGTTTTTCTCTGTCAGAAACTGATGAGTGCCCTGGAGGAGAAGGATAAGGACCTGAATAAACTGAAGCTGAAAGTGGACAGCCTTCTGAAGAACCCCCACCCTGCCTCTGACAAGATCGAGGTTAGGAGATGTCTGTCTAGAAGAATATCTACTTGATTATTTGGATCACCATTAGCTGTTACAGTCGCAAAAGCTACTCTTCCTGGGGCCCATGATATCTAGCAATGTCTAGCTACAGTGCCTTGCGAAAGTATTCGGCCCCCTTGAACTTTGCGACCTTTTGCCACATTTCAGGCTTCAAACATAAAGATATAAAACTGTATTTTTTGTGAAGAATCAACAACAAGTGGGACACAATCATGAAGTGGAACGACATTTATTGGATATTTCAAACTTTTTTAACAAATCAAAAACTGAAAAATTGGGCGTGCAAAATTATTCAGCCCCTTTACTTTCAGTGCAGCAAACTCTCTCCAGAAGTTCAGTGAGGATCTCTGAATGATCCAATGTTGACCTAAATGACTAATGATGATAAATACAATCCACCTGTGTGTAATCAAGTCTCCGTATAAATGCACCTGCACTGTGATAGTCTCAGAGGTCAGTTAAAAGCGCAGAGAGCATCATGAAGAACAAGGAACACACCAGGCAGGTCCGAGATACTGTTGTGAAGAAGTTTAAAGCCGGATTTGGATACAAAAAGATTTCCCAAGCTTTAAACATCCCAAGGAGCACTGTGCAAGCGATAATATTGAAATGGAAGGAGTATCAGACCACTGCAAATCTACCAAGACCTGGCCGTCCCTCTAAACTTTCACCTCATACAAGGAGAAGACTGATCAGAGATGCAGCCAAGAGGCCCATGATCACTCTGGATGAACTGCAGAGATCTACAGCTGAGGTGGGAGACTCTGTCCATAGGACAACAATCAGTCGTATATTGCACAAATCTGGCCTTTATGGAAGAGTGGCAAGAAGAAAGCCATTTCTTAAAGATATCCATAAAAAGTGTTGTTTAAAGTTTGCCACAAGCCACCTGGGAGACACACCAAACATGTGGAAGAAGGTGCTCTGGTCAGATGAAACCAAAATTGAACTTTTTGGCAACAATGCAAGACGTTATGTTTGGCGTAAAAGCAACACAGCTCATCACCCTGAACACACCATCCCCACTGTCAAACATGGTGGTGGCAGCATCATGGTTTGGGCCTGCTTTTCTTCAGCAGGGACAGGGAAGAGGGTTAAAATTGATGAGAAGATGGATGGAGCCAAATACAGGACCATTCTGGAAGAAAACCTGATGGAGTCTGCAAAAGACCTGAGACTGGGATGGAGATTTGTCTTCCAACAAGACAATGATCCAAAACATAAAGCAAAATCTACAATGGAATGGTTCAAAAATAAACATATCCAGGTGTTAGAATTGCCAAGTCAAAGTCCAGACCTGAATCCAATCGAGAATCTGTGGAAAGAACTGAAAACTGCTGTTCACAAATGCTCTCCATCCAACCTCACTGAGCTCGAGCTGTTTTGCAAGGAGGAATGGGAAATACTTTCAGTCTCTCGATGTGCAAAACTGATAGAGACATACCCCAAGCGACTTACAGCTGTAATCACAGCAAAAGGTGGCGCTACAAAGTATTAACTTAAGGGGGCTGAATAATTTTGCACGCCCAATTTTTCAGTTTTTGATTTGTTAAAAAAGTTTGAAATATCCAATAAATGTCGTTCCACTTCATGATTATGTCCCACTTGTTGTTGATTCTTCACAAAAAAATACAGTTTTATATCTTTATGTTTGAAGCCTGAAATGTGGCAAAAGGTCGCAAAGTTCAAGGGGGCCGAATACTTTCGCAAGGCACTGTATCTAATTTGCCGGGATGGTTATTTTGATATGAGTTCTCATCTTCCTTTCAATCCCCCTTTTATTCGTTCTTTAATCCCTCTATCCTTCTTTTTAAATTTCTTACAGGCCTACATGGACACTCTGCAGACCCAGTGGAGCTGGCTCCTCCAGATCACCAAGTGTATCCATGTCCACCTGAAGGAGAATGCTGACTACAGCGAGTTCTTCAAGGAGGCCAATGAGATGTACAATAAGCTGCAGAAGGCGCATGAGAACATCCGTAAGAAGTTCACCAGCGACAGAAACACGCCCCTTGAAAACTTGCTGGAACTACTCAAAGGCCTGGAGGTAAGACATGTACATCTTTGAAGGTACCACAGATATACTGTACAAGGTTATATAATATCTCAAGCACCCAATTCCGCATATAGTGCACTACTTTTGACTGTACTGTACACTCTTGGAAAAAAGGGTTCCAAAAGGGTTCTTTGGCTGTCCCCATAAGATAACCATTTTTGGTTCCAGGTAGAACCGTTTTTGAGTTCCCTCTGTAGAAAGGGTTCTACATGGAACCCAAAGGGGTTCTTCCTGGAACAAAAGGTTCTACCTGCAACCAAAAAGGGTTCTTCAAAGAGTTCTCCAATGGGGACAGCTAAAGAACCCTTTAGGGTTCTATATATCACATATTTCTTCTAAGAGTGTAGTCACTCTGGTGAAGGACTAGTTCACTATGTGTGGAATAGGAAGTAATTTGTGAAGATAGAATAGAATTGCTCCCCCTTTCCTCTGATAGGGATATTGACCTCTGACCCTTACCCTCCAACAGAAAGAGAAGGAGCGAATCATGGAGAATAAGAGGCAGGTGCAGCACCTGGTCAACAAGTCCAAGAGCATCGTGAGGCTCAGACCACGTAACCCTGAAGAGGAGAAGAGCTGTAGTCCTGTTATGGTACAGGCCCTGTGTGACTTCAAACAAGACCAGGTCCGAGACATGAACATACACGCTCACAAGCTCTCTCTCTTACATGCATGCACACACACACACACTCCTGTCTAACATTGTGCATGTCCCTCTATAGAAGGTGATTCTGAAGGGCAACGAGGGCATACTGAAAGACAACTCCCAGCGCAGTAAGTGGCAGGTAATAGGACCAGGAGGACTGGACATGCTGGTGCCCTCTGTCTGTCTGCTGGTGCCACCGCCCAACTCCCTTGGCATCAACCTGGCCAACAAGTAAGAACACACACATGCAGACACGCAGTGCACACACGCACGCACGCACACACACACACACACACACACAATGTGAGAATTAAATCACCATCTGTGTTGTGTGGTCCATCAGGAATGAGCAGTACTATGAGGCCATCCTGTCTGTGTGGAATCAGCTCTACATCAACATCAAGAGTCTCATCTCCTGGCAGTACTATGTCCAGGACCTCACACGTATCAACTCACTCACTGTCACCATGGTGAGTCTATAAGTCACTTCGGTAACCACTATCATTGTCACCACCATCATCTCCGTAAACACATCCTTGTAACTACTTAGAAGACCACTAGCTAAAGTGTCAGGGTTGCGCTTTGCTTTACAGCCCACTGTTTACTTATACTAAGATTACAACAAAAATACCTACAAATGGTAATAACAATATATAACCTAAATAAGTATGCCCTTTGAAAAAAAATTGAACGAGAACTGCATTATTGTGTCCTTTCAGCTGTCCCGTATGCGTCCCGAGGAGTACCGCAGCATCCTGAAGAGTCTGGAGGCACACTACTCAGAGTTCACCCACTGTTGCCATGGCTCCGAGATGTTCAAGGACGAGGACAAGCGGAGCATCGAGAGCCAGTACACTGGAGCCCATGCTCACTACGACCGCCTGCTGGTCCAGCTACCTGTTTACAGTGAGAAGATATACACCTGTCTACTCTGAGTGCATGTCATATAACCTAAATTGGATCTGTGCCTCACAGTAAATGACACCAGCATTTCATCTCTCTGTCCCTAGCTGCACAACAGACCGGCAACGAGGAGAAGATCAAAGCAGAGGAGGAAGCCAGGATACTGGCGGCAGAGAAAGAGGAAGCCAAGGTAGTGGGGACTAAGCAAGATCATGTGAGGAAGGTAGTGGTGAAGAAGAAGGTGGCATCGGTGACATCACAGAGCCTGACGGAGCTGGACGAGCTCAGACTGAGACTGGAGGGGGCAGAGGCGGGGCTTACTCAGCACATCCACATCTGTCTGGCAGAGGATGGAGCACACGACTGTGGCCTGAGGATCACACAGCTAGAGGTACTCACACACACACACACACACACACACACACACACACACACACACACACACACACACACACACACACACACAGATAGAATATACCTAGGAGTGTACTTTACTAGGAGTACTACTGCGTATGTAGGTTTGGGTTTGTGTATGTGACTAAGTGTGTGTGTTTTCCCCAGTCTGTACAGCGGGACGTGGACTCTATCCGTGAAGAGTACCTGCGTCTAAATGAGCGTGTTCTGAAGGAACTGGAGAACATGACTGACTCTGACAAAGCCACGTTCCTACACAGCCAACTCGGCCTCATCAACGAGAGACTGGGCAGTCTGGACAAGTGCTTCGCAGCATACCTACAGAGGTAAACATTATACTGTGGTGTATGAGCATACACCCACAGCCTGAAAAAGTTACCTTGCCTGTATACCCATAGTGGTGCTCTAATAACAGACAAACTCTTCCATACACACTCACCACTCATTGCTCAAGTGTAACTCATTTGTTTTGACAAATTCTCTCTCTCCATCTCTCTCTCATTCTTTGCATCTCTCCCCCTTCTTCTCTCTCTCTCCTCTGTCCTCCGCTCCTCTCTCCCTCCCAGGCTGCGGGCTCTAAGGGTCCTCCTGCAAAGTGTGTCCAGGGCTGAGGACATCATTAAGGTCCATGAGGCCAGACTGACAGAGAAGGAGACCACATCCTTGAATCCTGCAGAGGTGGGGGACTACAGGTCCACTCTGAAGGTAACAGTTACTGTATGACACACAAGCCCAAAGAATGTGGGAATGGCAGTGTCTGTCACATCAATTATTCAGCCTGTCAGTTAGCTGTATGTGGTACTTCTAGGATAAAATGGTCTGTTTGTAAATTAGGGCCCAATGAAATCCATGATGTGGAAAACGAGTACGGAATCCAGACATTAAAACGGAATTGAACAATTTATTTTTTATTTTATTGTTGTAGCCCTAAGCTATGAAGCTAATGACAACCGTCTTCTGGTAGATGGAAAGGCTTTCCAAAAAATGATCTCAATTAAATGTAAATTACAAAGTAGTCTATGCCTATCTGGCAGAATGATATCATGATTATTTGCATCAATCCAGTGGTGATTTGTTTAGCAAACTCTGCACTCACATGTGTGCTACAGAAACACTGCTAACCAAGCAAGTCTCTTGCTGGTGTGCACTTGAATTAAAGGGTATAATTTCTTAGATCTTTCCCACACCTCAAAAGTGCTCTCCTGATGTGGTTTAAGCACTGTTGTGAACTTAGAACATCCAATTTTATTGTTTTCCGTTAAAAAAAAAGAAGTGATTATTTGTTGTATTTTTTTTATTAGATGAGTTTATTAGTCACATGCACAGGGTCACTGATGTCATCTCAGGCTTCAGTGAAATGTTTATGCTCTGAGCTCCTACAGTGCAGGACAAAAAAAGATGTGATGAGTCAAAAATAATAATAATACACTGTTTACACATTTACAACTGTAGCAATGATGAATGTCCATTGGGGATGGGGGAGGGTAAGTGTCCATTTTGAGAGTGAAAACCTGAAAAGGGGAAAAATCTGAAACTTGGAAAAACAAAACTGAGAAAACGGAATTTGGGAAAAAACTAAATGGAATTTGCCAAAAAATAAAATAGATTTTATAGGGCCCTAGTAAGTGTTTTGAAGTCTGTGAGTTTTGTGGTTATTTGGGTTCTCGGTATGTACTCTAAAAGGGACAGTTAACTTTCTGATTAAAATCTAGGTTGTTCTGTTCTGTTGTGTGTGTGTGTGTGTGTGTGTGTGTGTGTGTGTAGAGTATGAGGGCGGAGCTGGAGGGGAAGAGTGCCGTCCTGGTCTCCATGGAGACGGAGCTGGGGAAGGCGGTCCACTGGAATGGCCAGGTGGGCAGAGCCTTCCACAGGTGTGACGTGGACCTGTCCATATACAGCGAACAGGTCAACCAGCTGTCTGACCGCTGGAGACGCATCCAGAGCCAGCTAGACTCTAGGTATGGACCTATCTTTACCTTATCTATCTACACCTTTTCGGTTCCTTATCTCATTCCCACTACAATAGACCTGCAATAGACATATCCCGAACCATGAAAAACAGCCACAGACCATTATTCCTCCTCCACCAAGCTTTACAGTTGGCACAATGCATTGTGTAAGGTAGCGTTCTCCTGGCATCCGCCAAACCCAGATTCGTCCGTTGTACTGCCAGATGGTGAAGCATGATACATCACTCCAGAGACCACGTTCCCACTGCTCCAGAGTCCAATGGTGGCGAGCTTTACACCACTCCAGCCAACACTTAGCATTGCGCATTGTGACATTAGGATTGTGTGCGGCTGCTCGGCCATGGACACCCATTTCATGAAGCTCTTGAGGAGTTTTTTGTGCTAACGTTGCTTCCAGAGGCAGTTTGGAACTCGGTAGTGAGTGCTGCAACCGAGGACAAGCGATTTTTACACACTTCAGCACATGAAGGTCCCGTTCTGTGATCTTGTGTGGCCTACCACTTCGCGGCTGAGCCGTTGTTGCTCCTAGACGTTTCCACTTCATTTGAAGGGGTGTCCACATACTTTTGTAAATATAGTGTATATCTCACTCCGTAGCTTGATCTGTTTTGTTGTGGGTCGTCCCTCTGATTCTTGTTTACAGACTTCCTGTTCTCCACACCAATACACCTTTTTTTTTATCCGCCCTTCCTTTACATTTCGATTACTTAAAAAAACATACAGTTTTTGTAAATAGACTATTTAAAAGTATCTCGCTTCCCCTCTCTCTCAGACTGCGGGACCTGGAGGGGTACCTCCATCTGCTCCAGCAGTACACAACCACGAGCTCAGTCCTCAGTGAGTGGATTGGTGCTACTCGTCAGAAACATGACGCGCTGCAGGCCACCAAGATAGATAGCATCACAGCCCTGGACGAACACCTCAACCAGCAGAAGGTTAATCAATCAACATAAAAACAGTCCAGTTGTTCAGTGTCTATTGGAGTCAATTTAACCCAACATATGAATCTATGTGTCTGTCTAGGTGCTGAACTCTGAGATCAAGGGGAAGAGGGAGAGTGTGGTGAGTGTTCTTGGAGACACTGACGCCTGCGTCAACTCCATCAAGGTACAGACCATTTCTGACACATTATATCTAACAGTACCTGTCTGTTTTAACATTTCTGTGATGTAATAAAATATGTTTGTATTGTACATTTGTTTTAATGTGACTTTATGTTTTTAGGACTATGAGCTGGAGTTGGCCTCATACAGTGCTGGTCTGGAGACTCTACTAAACATCCCTATGAAGAGGACCATGCTACAATCTCCTTCTACTAAACTCACTGAGGAGGTAACCAGTAATCACAACATCCAGTCAACAAAGATACTTTAAAATGTGTGTCTAAACTCAGCAAAAAAAGAAACGTCCTCTCACTGTCAACTGCGTTTATTTTCAGCAAACTTAACATGTGTAAATATTTGTATGAACACAACAAGATTCAACAACTGAGACATGAACTGAACAAGTTCCACAGACATGTGACTAACATAAATTGAATAATGTGTCCCTGAATAAAGGGGGGTCAAAATCAAAAGTAACAGTCAGTATCTGGTGTGGCCACCAGCTGCATTAAATACTACAGTGCATCTCCTCCTCATGGACTGCACCAGATTTGCCAGTTCTTGCTGTGAGATGTTACCCCACTCTTCCACCAAGGCATCTGCAAGTTCCCGGACATTTCTGGGGGGGAATGGCCCTAGCACTCACGCTCCAATCCAAAAGGGCCCAGACTTTTCGCTGGCCATGGCAGAACACTGACATTCCTGTCTTGCAGGAAATCATGCACAGAACGAGCAGTATGGCTGGTGGCATTGTCATGCTGGAGGGTCATGTCAGGATGAGCCTGCAGGAAGGGTACCACATGAGGGTGGAGGATGTCTTCCCTGTAATGCACAGCTTTGAGATTGCCTGCAATGACAACAAGCTCAGTCCAATGATGCTGTGACACACCGCCCCAGACCATGATGGACCCTCCACCTCCAAATTGATCCTGCTCCAGAGTACAGGCCTCGGTGTAACACTCATTCCTTCGAATATAAACACAAATCCGACCATCACGCCTGGTGGGACAAAACCACGACTCGTCAGATAAGAGCACTTTTTGCCAGTCTTGTCTGGTCCAGCGACGTTGGGTTTGTGCCCATAGGCGACATTGTGCCGGTGATGTCTGGTGAGAACCTGCCTTACTACAACAGGCCTACAAGCCCTCAATACAGCCTCTCTCAGCCTATTACGGACAGTCAGAGCACTGCTGGAGGGATTGTGTTTTCCTGGTGTAACTCGGGCAGTTGTCCCTGCCATCCTGTACCTGTCCCGCAGGTGTGATGTTCGGATGTACCAATCCTGTGCAGGTGTTGTTACACGTGGTCTGCCACTGCGAGGACGATCAACTGTCCGTCCTGTCTCCCTGTAGCGCTGTCTTAGGCGTCTCACAGTACGGACATTGCAATTTATTGCCCTGGCCACATCTGCAGTTCTCATGCCTCCTTGCAGCATGCCTAAGGCACATTCACACAGATGAGCAGGGACCCTGGGCATCTTTCTTTTAGTGTTTTTCAGAGTCAGTAGAAAGGCCTCTTTAGTGTCCTAAGCTTTCATAACTGTGACCTTAATTGCCTACCATCTATAAGCTGTTAGTGTCTTAACGACCGTTCCACAGGTGCATGTTCATTAATTGTTTATGGTTCATTGAACAAGCATGGGAAACAGTGTTTAAACCTTTTACAATGAAGATCTGTGAAGTTATTTGGATTTTTATTAATTATCTTTGAAAGACAGGGTCCTGAAAAAGGGACGTTTCTTTTTTTGCTGAGTTTATATCTCTGTTACACAACCAAACACAGCCCACTCAGTATCTACAGTGACTTCAGAAAGTATTCACACCCCTTGACTTTTTACACATTTTGTTGTGTTACAAGGTGGGATT
The DNA here is from genome assembly GCF_013265735.2 of Oncorhynchus mykiss. Lineage (NCBI taxonomy): Eukaryota > Metazoa > Chordata > Actinopteri > Salmoniformes > Salmonidae > Oncorhynchus > Oncorhynchus mykiss. Next base: position 35,606,629 of record NC_050570.1, read on the forward strand.
AAAATAGATTTTATTGTCCTATTTTGTTAACGATCTAAACAAAATACTCTGTAACGTCAAAGTGGAAGAAAAATGTTAACATTTGTAAAAAAAAATAATCTAATAATGAAAAATAAAACACTAATATATCTGGATTACATAAGTATTCAACCTCCTACGTCAACGTAATAGTCCGGTGGCCATTTGATTAATTGTTCAGCAGTTTTATGGCTTTGGAGTAGAAGCTGTTAAGGAGCCTTTTGGTCCTAGACTTGGTGCTCCGGTACTGCTTACTTACTTACTGACTTTATTTTCCCCATGGGGAACTTTATTGTCCCCATGCAGTGTTAAATGTACACATTTAAAGTGCCGTTTAAATACAAAACAAAATTGACAATACAACTTTCATAACAGTCACATTCCATTTCATTTTTTTTTTTTAAAGACTAACCTGCTGTTCTTACTGAGTCCTTAGGAAATTTAGCCCGAGCTATTTAGGAGGGATATCACACCTGGCACAAATGATTGTCTATTTCTGTTTTTCCTGCTGAGGGGTGCCCTATACAATGTGCCCAGAGGGGAGTAGTTCAGTCCGTGTACAGGGGTTGGCTTGAGTCTAAAATGATTTTGTGAGCCTTGCGGAGGGTCCTGACCTTAAAGATCTCATCCAGGCCTGTCTGTTTGACTCCAAGTACCTTACTTGCAGTGGTGATAATCCTTCTCTCTCGTGCGATAGCAGAGAAAACAGTGGGTGACTTGGGTGACTGGAGTCTCTGACAATTTTATGGGCTTTCCTCTGACACCACCTATTATATAGGTCCTGGATGGCAGGAAGCTTGGCCCCAGTGATGTACTGGGCTATACGCACTACCATCTGTAGCGCCTTATGGTCAGATGCCGAACAGTTGCCATACCAGGCGGTGATGCAACCAATGTCATCTTGGTAAGCAACTCCAGTTGGCCTTGTGTTTAGGTAATTGTCCTGCTGACAGGGGAATTTATCTCCCAGTGTCTGTTAAAAAGCAGACTGAACTGATTTTTTGTGTGTTTAGTTCTATTCAGTTTATTTTTATCCTAAAAAAATCCTTAGTCCTTGCCAATGACAAGCATACCCATGACATGATGTAGCCACTACCATGCTTGAAAATATGAAGAGTGGTACTCGGTGATGTGTTGGGTTGGATCTGCCCTAAACACAACCCTTTGAGAAAAACAAAACAAAAACAATTCCACTTTGACAGAATGGGGTATTGTGTGTCGGGTGTCAAGTAAAAATCTTCCCAGAGTGAAATAGTGACTTCATGTTATAAAATTTCCACAGCGTGAAAATGTTCCCTGTTCAATAATTGCACGTGCGTCTCTTTATGTGGATGGCTGAGCTCATGCGGATGTTTCTCTCACACCCTCCCTCGCCCTTGTTTTAGCTATCTAACTAACTAACAAATACAGTATATGCACTATCAATCGAAAAAGTAGCGCCCAAGTCTTTGCCATCGCAAAAAATCTCTTCCCACATCAACTCTCAGCACTTTGATGCACAAATCTGGGTATTTAATAGCTGACCTTATGCCTCAACAAGCTTCTGATTGGTCAGTGTCAATACTCCTGGCCAACATAGATTGGCAGATGTGTGAAGCGTATGCGCTTGCCCACAGAATAGTTTTTTGAGGTCGAGGGAGTGTGAGAGGGATTCATCCGCACGAGCTCAGCCATCCACATAAAGAGATGCATGTCCAATTACTGAACCGGGAACATTTCCACGCCGGGAGAAATGTTTCAGCATGACGTCACGATCAGAACACGATCAGAACGATTGGGAACGATTTCACGCCGGGAAGATTTGTTATATTACAGTGACACAAAATCTCAATGTAATCCATTTGAAGTTCAAGGGGTGTGAATACGTTCCAAAGGCACTGTATGTCTCTGTCTCTTAGTGGTTTGTGTCATTGTGTGTCTCCATTATTTAACGGTGCATTGTTGACTTTCTTTCCCAGACTACATTGCTGCAGACCCGTTACATCGAGCTGCTCACCCTGTCTGGTGACTACAACAAATACCTGGGAGAACTACACAATAACATGGAGACGCTCAAGGTACTGAGAGGAGCCACACGGAACTGGAGATTCAATCTGTTTCCGCTGATGTTTTTACAACGATGAGCTTTTAGACCACGTGTCAAACACAAAGCCCGCGGGCCAAATCCGCCCCGTGACACGGGTCTCATCCGGCCCCGCACAATGATTTGGGTTGTCAATTCATTTTGGCCCGCTTCCATACAGCCCGCGACGCGCCGCACTACTATGTCACAGCAACCACGACCAACGTCCTGCATGCCAAATAGCATTGCCATTCACACACCCCTCCTCCCAAACACACACACACACACCTACACACAAGCCAGCCAGTGCACTGTATCTTATCATCACTAATGGCACTGACCCGGCCTGAAAGTTTAAAGGTGTTGTAGGCTAAATGACCATGCCAGGTTTCGGTTCCGACCCGTCATTGCTGTAGCCTACAGAAAATGTCATGTTGGGTGTCAAAACGTAATAAGATAAAGGATTTACACGCGGGTATAAATTACTACTAAAGGACAGTAGGATACACAAGCGAGTATAAATGAGTCAACAGTTGAGTGATCTACTTCATGAAATTACAGCCTGATGTGCTCAATTGTGCTGCTTTAGTGTGTCCCGTTTACCGTTTATTAGCTTATTCCGCAACGAAATCCTAAAATGGCCTGGGAAATATTATTGGCACCTTCTAGAAGTATTTAGAAAATAATTCGATTTCGAGCAAGTGATTCTTCTTTACTTTGGAATTGAACTCACCTGTGGTGAGTTGCAGGTGCCTCCAATATAAAAATCACTCATTCAACCAGTTTGTATAGAGAAAAGGACTCATTGTCCTGTTTTGTGTCACCGTGTGTACCGCACTGAGCATGGAGAAAAGAAAGAAAACCAGAGAATTATCTGAGGAGGTCCGACACAAGATTGTAGCCAAGGATGGACCATCTCAAGGCTACAAGTCCATCTCCAAGGTCCTTGATGTTCCTGTTTCCACCGTGTGTAATGTTATCAAGACGTTTAAGGCCCATGCCTGGACCAGCCAACCACCCTGGACGTGGACGCAAGAGAACTTGATGGAAGATTGCAGTGAAGGATTGTTTGAGTGGTGGAGAAAGCACCTCTATTAACTGCCACACAAACTGACCTTCAGACACAAGGTACGACAGTTTCAACTCGCACCATCCGTCGCCAACTCAATGAAAGGCAGTTATATGGTAGGAGACCAAGGAGGACCCCACTGAGTAAGAGACATAATAAAGCCTAATTTGCCAAAACACACCTGAACATGCCAAAATCCTTCTGGGAGAATGTCCTGTGGACAGATGAGATCAAAGTAGAGCTTTTTGGTAAAGCACACCATCTCTATGTTTACAGAAAACAAAATGAAGCCTTCAAAAGAAAATATCACCTTCCCTACAGTCAAACATCTGTGATGTTTTGGGGCTGCTTTGCTGCCTCTGGCACTGGGTGCCTTGAACGTGTGCATGGCATCATGAAATCAGGAGAATATCAAGGCATTTTAGAGTGTAATGTCAGACCCAATTTCAGAAAACTGGGTCCTCATTGAAGGTCATAGGTCTTCCAGCAGGACAATGACCCCAAACACACTTCAAAAAGCACCCAGGAATGGTTCAAGATAAAACACTGGACTGTTCTGATGTGGCCAGCAATGAGTCCAGATCTAAATCCCATTGAAAACTTGTGGAGAGAACCGAAATCAGCAGTTGGGAGAAGGCACCCTTCAAATCTGGGAGAACTGGAGCAGTTTGCACAAGAGCAGTGGGCCAAACTGTCAGTACGGAGGTGTAGGAAGCTCATTGAAGGCTATAGGAAGCAGTTGTGCTACCAAATACCAAATATTAAGTCTAGGGTGTCAATAATTTTATCAATGCCATTTCTGTTTATTTTCTGATTTAAATGGATATATTAAGTTCTGTAAAAAAAAAAAAGGTTCTGTAATATTAACAGGGAAATAAAGAATTTTTGGTCAATTTCAACATATTTTTAGTGAAAATTGTGAGTTACTTGAAAAAAGTGCAAGGGTGCCACGATGGTACATAAGTGGACATTATGAAGGGCCATATTTTGTGTCGTAGTTGTATTTAAAAAAACTAAAAAGACCCGCAAATTTGTTGTGTTTTTTCAATATGGCCCTTGTGCTGATTGAGTTTGACAGCCCTGTTTTAGACCTCGTAGTAGGGCTTTCATTATAGATTCAAGTTTATTTGCCAAGTTACAAATATTATTATCTACTCTACTTGACCCTAAACATTCCTTCTCCACCTGTAGATGCGTAACACCAGGATCGACCTGTTGGAGGAGGAGCTACGGCTGCTCAAAGAGGACATTGAGGACCACAACGCTAAGAACAGTTCTCTGGAGGAGGCGTTAGTCCGCTACCGGCTGGAGCTGTCCCAGTCGCAGGAGCAGCTCCTCTCTGTGGAGGAGGTGAAGAGGAGCACGGCCCTGCAGTGCAGCGCCACCCAGGACTCTCTTGCCTCCACCCGCGGCCAACTGAAGGAGCTGCAGGAGCAGGTGACCCGCCTCAACTCCCTCGTCGAGGAGGAGAAGAGGAAGAGGAGGATGGCGGATGAGCGCTACGGGGAGCAGCAGGATGAGCACGAGCAGGTGCTGAGGAGGAGGCAGAAGGAGTTGGAGCAGGCCAACTGGGCAAAGATGGAGGTGGAGAAGAGCGTGGGGACCCAGGAGAGGGAGGCAGAGCGGTTAAGGAAGCAGCTGGAGGAGGAGGGGCAGCGCTTCAAAGAGCTGGAGCAAGAGCTGTCTAAGGTAAGGAGACAATGCAGTGTGGAGATCAGTAACCTAAAGCTCAGCTATGAGTCCCAGATTACCATCTGCAGGACGGACATCCAGCACCTGTCTTCCCAGAGGGAGGAGGTGGACCAGGGCATCAAGTTGCAGTGTGACCGGCTAGAGGCTGATAGGAGGGACCAGGAGGACCAGCTCAAGAGGCTGAATGTGTCTCTGAGTCAGGCCGAGGAGCAGCGGAAGATGGCGGAGGAGGAGGCCCATTCTCAGAGATCTGTGGTCACAGAGGAGGCGCGGAGGAGAAGGGAGCTGGAGGCGCAGGTGGAGATATTAGTCAGGCAGAGAGGGGAGGACAGTAGTCAGTATAGAGATGAGGTGTCAGAGCTCACCAAGGCCCTGCAGGACAGTAGCGGCCAGCTGGTCCTCCTCACACACAGCCTGGACGAGGAGCAGAGGAGGAGGGGAGCATTGGAGGAGGAGAGGACCAGGATGGAGCTGCTCCTGGGGGAGATTCAGGGCAAGCAGACCTCCTCCTCCCAGGGTGTGACCCGGCTGAGGGAGGTGGAGGAGGAGCTGGTTAGTATCTGTACAGAGTTTAAGAAGGTGAGCGGTGAGAAGAACAAGGCAGAGCAGAGTGTAGCCAGGTTACAGGGATGCATCAAGGAGCTGCAGGCTACTCTTGAAAGGAAAGATGGGGAGGTGGAGGCTTTGAGGAGAACCAGCCAGGAGGAGGTGATCAAGAGGAGGCACGTGGAGACAGAGCTCCAGAAAACTAACCACACCATGCGGGAGTACACCAGCACCATCACCATCCTGCGTCGCAGTCAGGAGGAGGCCAAAACCGTGGGGAGGAGGAGAGAAGAGGAGCACAGGAAACTCCAGGAGGAGCTAGAGAGGAGGTTGAAGGAGTTCAAAGCCTCCACGGAGAGTCTGGCGTCTCTGAGCTCCGAGCTGAAGTCACTCCAACAGCATCTCCTCCAGGAGCAGGCCAAGGTCCGCGAGGCTAATCTCCGTAACGAAACACTCTACAAGACCATCGAGGAGAAGAGCCGAGTGCTCAACGAGAGCTCGGTAGAACACGAGCGTCTCCAGACCCTGACCCAGACCCTGACCAAAGAGCGACTGCGGCTCGAGGAGGAGTTGAGGGGGGTGAAACATGAGAGGGAGGAGCTGCTGAGGACCAGACAGGGGGCTGATGACGAGCTGGTGGCCCAGATCACTGTCCTGGAGCTGCAGCTGAAGAGCAGCTCGGGAAGCAGCCTGGATACCCAGAGCCTGGTGGCAGAGCTCTCTTCGGAGAGGGAGAAACTCAGGATGGAGATAGGGCAACTCCAGAGTCAGGTCTTTGAGGTACTTGTCTTGAACCTCAGAGGTTCATGTCGGACTGTTTTGTGTTTCTTCAAATCAGACTATACTGATTTAGTTAGTTGGTGGAATAGCTTTAGCTGGCTGCAGACAATCCGTTTATCTTGCATGCTGGCAAACCTCAATTAGATGCCTGCCTTTGCTTGTTTATTGTGAAACCCATGCAATGCATGCATACTTGTATGTGTTGTGATTTGCATTTTCAATTGAAAGATTGAAGGGAAAAAAACGAATGCAAATGCAATCTGTGCATCCAATGTGGTTGCCTTCACCATACTGCTTTCTCACACCCCTACCCCCAACTAGATACTTCCTCTGTTGATTTACCAATCATCATGCTTTTTGCCTTTGCCTTGTTTTGTCTCCAGTGATCCACAGTGTCTACATCATCACTGATCTTGTCCTCTGGCGTTAATTTAGTCTCTGTCTTTGTAATTATTGTCGTGTTCATGTCTCTAGTAATATTAGTAGAATGATTCTCGTTTGTCTAGTCTAGTAAACTGGTAATCGGTCTCTGACAGTATCTGTCTATTTCCTTTGAATGTACAGGAAACCAATTGCACTCTTGTTTCCATGTTGGGGAATTCTGGTAATTTATTCCTTTAGTCATATAATTTTAATTGACCAATGATAACTGCTTATTGTCAATGTGTTGGTAAGTTATTGGAGCTGTGTTTTGTTTTTCAATAACAGAGCATGCTGTTCTTATTGTAAATGCCAAATCTCCGAATTATGTGACATTTTCTAACAAAATAATTCATTATTATTCTAAAACTAATCACTCAACTAATATTTTGCAGGTGGACATTTATTGTCATGAATCTTGTCCTGGAGGCCGAACTGAGCGATTTCCGCTTAGATAGGCCAGCTGCAAATTCAAAATTGGCTATATTGTAAATATTTATGAAAACTAAGCTTAATTCAAGGTTAGGGGAACCACTAGGCATTCGGGTTAGCAGTATGGTTAAGGTGAAGGTTAGGTTTTAAAAAACTGTGCCAGTTAGTGACCACCCTGCAGAGCTGCCTCAAGAACAAGATTCCTGATGAAAAACGCTAACCTGCTACTATTCTGCCCCTTTGTCTATCTGTCTATCTCACCTTCACCCCTCTGTCCCTCTCTCTCCTTCTCTTCCTCTCTCTCTCCCCCTTGACCCCCGTCTCTCCCCATCCAGACATCCTGTCTGATTCAGTCCACTGAGACCCAGTACAACGAGATAGGGATGGAGAGAGATGCTCTGCTGTTGAAGCTAAAGCAGACAAACCAGGACAGAGCTCGCTCTCAGAAGCTAGAGGAAGAGCTGAACCACATGAAAGTCTCTCTTGAGTCCGAGTCACGCATCAAGCTGTGCCTGCAGGAGGAGAACGAGAAGGTGTGTATTGTTGATTTCACTTTGCTGTCTGGAGTCAATCTTATATATGTATTTTAAATTTGATTAATTAATTAATTCCTTTATTTATCTATCCATCCATCCATTGATTCATTCATTTATGATTCATATTAAATGAATTTGTATTATCATCATTTTTTTAAAATTTTGTATTATTATCATATTTTATATTATTTATTCATCCATCAATTAATACATTTATTAATCCATTCAGGTCAAGAAGGACTTCCTGTACTGGAAGGGCCAGTACGAGTCCAAGGAGGGCGAGGTGAGGCAGTTTAACTCAGAGAAGGAGAAGCTGGAGCGGGAGAGGAGCTCTCTGAAGACTGAGATAGAGCGGTTGATGAGAGAGCTGAGGGAGGTGGAGGAACGTTATAAGAGCAGGCTGCTGATCACCCAGACCCAGTTCTCTGAACTCACCTCCGCCAGAGACTCCCTGGAGGCAGAGTTGAGTAAACTCAGGGAGCGGCCCTACGCCTTCGCCAAACACACCCAGACGGACGAGAGCGGAAAGAAAGACCTGGACCCCGCCACGCTGGTCTTCGATGGTGTCCGCAAAATGGTGACGGCCAAGCAGCTGCTGGACTGTGGGGTCATCAACAAAGTGACTTACGGACAGCTCCTGAACGGTCAGAAGACCGTCAGCGAGGTGTCTGTGGACATCAAACTCAATCTTAAGGGGACTGGTAGTATCTCTGGTGTGGCTGTGGGACCTCAAGGTAAAATGTCCCTCACAGAGGCCAAGAGAGAGAACATCCTCTCTGAAGACAGCACCATCTTGCTACTAGAGGCCCAAGCTGCCACAGGCCACATTGTGGATCCCAGAGCCAACGAGAAGATGACGGTGCAGGAGGCGTGCAAGAGAGGAGTGGTATACGAGGAGGACAGAGAGAGGCTGCTGATTGCTGAGGCTGCATGTCTGGGGTACCGTGACCCCAACACCACCAAGCTCTTGTCAGCAGGCCAGGCTATGAGGAAGGGCCTGATCGATAGAGTCACAGCTCTGCGGATGCTCCAGGCACAAGAATCAGTAGGGGGAATCATAGACCCTGTCCTCAGTGTCTTCCTCCCTAAAGATGCAGCCATGGACCGGGACCTGATCGACGAGGATCTGTACCGAGCCTTGAACCAACGACCTGAGTGTTACTTGGACCCAGACACCCAGCTGGGAACCAGCTACGTAACCCTGAAGAGGAGATGCAAGGCCGAACCCACCACAGGTCTCCTGATCCTCCCCGCTCCAGAGAAGCCCATGACAGTGAATGGTCTCAGGGGAGAGGTGTCTGTCACAGACCTGATGAGTGCTAACCTCTTGGAGAAATCTGACATGGACCAACTGAAGGAAGGCAAACTGACCAGCCAGGACATCGAGCACCGGTTGAGGTCGTACCTCCGTGGCTCCACCTGTATTGCGGGGGTCTACAACGAGGCAAACGACAAGACCTTGTCCATCTACCAGGCCATGAAGGAAGGGTTACTGAAGCCCAGCACCACCCTGGAGCTCCTCGAAGCCCAGGCCGCCTCTGGATTCATGATTGACCCCGTCAACAACCTCTGTCTGACCGTGGTCGATGCCTACAAGAGGGGCCTGGCTGGGCCGGAGTTCAAAGACAAACTGTTGTCTGCAGAGAGGGCCGTCACCGGGTATAAAGACCCAGGCACGGACAAGATCATCTCCCTGTTCCAGGCCATAGAGAAGGGGCTGATCGAGAAGGGACATGGGATCCATCTACTCGAGGCTCAGATTGCCAGCGGGGGCATCATCGACCCCAGACACAGCCACCGCATCGAGGTGGTGACTGCCTATAAGAAGGGCTACTTCAGCAAGGAAATGAACCAGATCCTGACAGACGAAGGGGACAACTCCAAGGGCTTCTTCGATCCAAACAACCAGGACAACCTAACTTATCTCCAGCTAAAGAAACGCTGCATCATAGACCAGAAGACTGGCCTGGTTCTCCTCTCCATCAAGAAGAAGAAGGAACCGCCTCAGCCTATCACCCAGAAGAGCACTCTAAGGAAGAGGAGGGTGGTGATTGTAGACCCAGACACCAATAAGGATATGTCGGTGAAGGAAGCGTACGACAAGGGGCTGATCGACCACGAGATGTTCCTGGAGCTGTCGCAGCAAGAGTGTGAGTGGGAGGAAATCACTATCACCACTCAGGATGGATCCAAGAGATTGGTCATCTTCGACAGAAAGACGGAGATCCAGTATGACATCAGAGAGCTGCTGGAGAAGAGTGTGATCAACCAATCATTGTACGACCAGTACAGATCGCAGATGATTACTCTCACACAGTTTGCTGACATCATCACCAGCAAGACCAAAGCAAACAGATCCGCTGCCTCGTCTTCCTCCTCATCATCAACATCATCATCCAAAGCCAGAGCAGCAGCAACATCAGCAGCAGCATACTCATCAAGCACCTACTCACCACGGATCACTTCAACATCATCTACTTCCATCAAGGCTGAGAAGACGAGCTCCATCATTGGCAGCTCTGCCATTGGACCCTCCTCCATTGGCGACTGCTCCACCATCACCAGATCCACCACCAGCAGCTCCTTTACCCAGCCTGATGGCCCTTCCTCTCCCAGCACTCTGAAGCATATCGCCAGTATCTCTGTCTCCCTGGCTTGCCCTGCTGAAGCTGTGGTCTTGGATGGGGAGCAGAGCCCCGTGGGCGCCATCTTTGACATGGAGGCCCTAGAGAAGATCTCCATCTCTGAGGCTCACAAACGTGGGCTGGTGGACAGCATTTCTGCCCAGAGACTACTGGAGGCCCAGGCTTGCACCGGAGGCATTGTAAACCCTTCCGATGGACGGCGCCTGTCCATCCAGGAGGCCACCAGCCAGGGGATCATCGAGAACGACATGGCTACCAGGCTGAAGCCCGCCCAGAAGGCCTACATCGGGTTTGAAGACATCAAGTGCAAACATAAAATGTCCGCTGCTGAGGCCATGAGGGAGAAGTGGCTTCCCTATGAGGCGGGCCACCGCTTCCTGGAGTTCCAGTTTGTTACTGGAGGCCTGTATGACCCAGAGCTGGGCCGCAGGAGAACCATCAAGGAAGCTCTCAAAGAGGGCTGGCTGGATGGAAGAGGGGCCCAGAAGCTCCAGGACACGAGGCACCATGCCAAGAACCTGACCTGCCCCAAGACCAAGCTGAAGATCTCTTACAAAGAAGCAATGGATAACTGCTTGGTAGAGGAGAATACAGGAGTCAAGATGCTCCAGGCTGCATCTGCCTCCTCCAGAGGGATCAGTAGTCCGTACAACTCATCCACTCCCGGGTCCACATCGGGCTCCAGGACCGGGTCGAGGGCGAGCTCTCGGAGAGGCAGCTTGGACCTGGGATCATCTGGCTCCTCCAGACGATACAGCATCGTCAGCAGCACCACCTACAGCCGCACCTCCTTCAGTTCCAGCTCCATGTCATAGGGTGATGGAGAAGAGGGAAAAATAGGGATAACTATTAATTAGTTACATTAACTTAGTCTTTGTCTTAACCTCTGCATACTTTTAGTTTTTTGTTTTACATATTACCTTTTGCTTTACTTATGTAAGGAAGCCCTGCTTATTGGTCAGTTAGAAATGTGTCTGTCCTAAATAAAGAGGTCCCATCAAATGTTGTATCTTCTGTTTAAAGTGGCTGCAGACTGATAACAATGAAACAAACATTCCTGGGTGTTTGAATGGAAGAAAAATACTTCATGTAAATTGTATTTGTTCTCTCTGACATCATGATACGAGCACTTTGCTGCCACATAATATTTTTTCAAAACTGTTGTACTACAGTATAAATGTATCATTTTGATGACAATAATGTAACAAATTTACAAATGTATAAAAAGTTGGATGGGAGAGGGTTAGTGTCTTATGTGTGTTTCGGGGAACATTCATAGGTGTAAGGTACAGTACTGTTTCGTGCATGGGATGTGAGAAGGTGTCATAATAACATTGCTTAGTGTTTATACTGTTAGTGTAATATGGGGCTGTCTTCTTTTAACACAATGTAACTATTTTTCTATTTCTCAAAATAAAATGTTACATCCTTGCTCTTTGGTTTCTGTGTGAAATAGCCTATTTATGGTCAGTAAAATTATGTAATGGTCTTTGTACGAGTACATAAAAAAATACCACGCTAAGCCTAAAATGTCCTTAGAGCACTGAGACATGTATTCATAGTCATAAATATTGTGTGAAATAAACACAGAAATCATCAATGATCATTTAGAATGTGCCAGATGACCTAAACTAATCTGCAGTTCAGAGAGAGCAGTTTCTACATCTGGTTTAGAGAATATAACTATGGTGGTGTGTGGGCGAGCGGTTTGCTGATTTGAACGTTGTGAACAGAGTGCCCCGTGGTGGCGGCGGGGTTATGGTGTAAGCTATGGACAATGAACCCAATTGCATTTTATCAGTAGCAATTTGAATGCACAGAGATACCATGACGAGATCCCGAGACCCATTGTCGTGCCATTCAACCGCCGCCAACACCTCAAGTTTCAGCATGATAATGCACGGCCCCATGTTGCAAGGATCTGTACACAAATTCTGGAAGTTGAAAATGTCCCAGTTCTTCCGTGGCCTGCATGCTCACCTGACATGTCATCCATTGAGCATGTTTGGGATGCTCTGGATTGACGTGTACGACAGTGTGTTCCAGTTCTCGCCAATATCCAGAAACTTCCCACAGCCATTGAAGAGGAGTGGGACAACATTCCACATGCCACAATCAACAGCCTGATCAAATCCATGTGAAGGAGATGTGTCGCGCTGCATGATGCAAATGGTGGTCACCACAGATACTGACTGGTTTTCTGATTCACGCTCCTATCTCTTTTTTAAGGTATCTGTGACCAACAGTTGCATGTCTGTTCCCAGTCATGTGAAATCCATAGATTAGGGCCTAATGAATTGATTTAAATTGACTGATTTCCTTATATGAACTGTAACTCATTCAAATCTTTGAAATTGTAGCATGTTGCGTTTATATTTTTGTTCAATATAGTTTGCCTCACTTGTATAGTTTAACATTGTAAGGATAAACTATTCATGATTTGATTGTTATGTAGTTATACACATGGTCTGTGGTTGTGAGGCTGGTTGCACATACTGCCAAATTCTCTAAAATGACGTTGGAGGTGACTTATGGTAGAGAAATGAACATTCAATTATCTAGCAACAGCTCTGGTGGACATTCCTGCAGTCAGCATGCCAATTGAACGCTCCCTCCAAAGCGTGTGTTGTGTGACAAAACTGCACATTTTAAAGTTACTTTTATTTTCCCCAGCACAAGGTGCACCTGTGTAATGATCATGCTGTTTAATCATTATCTTGATAAGCCACATCTGTCAGGTGGAAAGATTATATTGGCAAAGGATAAATGTTCACTAACATGGATGTAAACAAATCTGTGCACAAATTTTTTAGATTTTTACAGATTTTTATGAGAATGAAACATTTCTGGGATATTTTATTTTTTCTCATGAAACATGGGATCAACACTTTACATGTAGCGTTTATATTTTTGTTCGGTGTAGAATGGCAGTAGACCGTAGTGTAGGCCGTCATTGTAAATAACGTGTTCTTAACTGACTTGCCTAGTTAAATAAAGGTTAAATAAAATAAATAAAAGTAACATTGAATGTTTGTTACCCAGCTACAGTACACCCTCTATTGGCAGACATCTGTAACTACAGCAAATAATATAATGTTCATTGCCATCTGCTGGTTGCACGTGCTGTCGATGAGGAAATGGTCAACATGTTATGAATGGATCAATAGCCTGCGTTTCACTTTCTCATTGCTGCGCATGTGATTTCTGTTATTCAAACATCTTTGGTATTGCTAGCTTGGGTTCCATTGCTTGCATAGTGACGTTGATATACTTATATGAGAAGGAGATGTACCAATAGTGGTTACAGAATCTAGCTAGAGCGATAGCTAGCAGGTTGCAGACAGTCGTGTAGGTCGCGCCCGGCTTCAGAGCTCCTTCCCCGGTGACTGCAAGCTGGAAAGGACGTGGATGCGGTGAGGCCCACGGGTACAACAAGGTAGGAGGCTAAATAAGCTTGACATAAAGCAAATTTTAACAGTAAACTGTACTTCTGTTACGTTATTCATCCAACAGTATAATGGTTTTCAGTAGTGTCATTTTAACACTGTCACAGAAAATACTAGAAACTCAAGTTTAGGGCTATCATGGATCCTTGGGACGTCCATACCCTAAGCCTAACTTTAACCTCTAACCTTAACTATAAACCTTACCTAAAACGAACCTTAACCCATAAAGGTCCCGCACAGTCATCCTATTTCTCAAGTAAAAATAGCCTTTGAATGACCAACACATCACCCATAATATTTTTAAGCTATTAAAATGGTCAGAATTGAAGAAATTGTATACTTTCTTGGATCTTTAACTATCAGGAAACCTTAAGGAAATGCTGAGTGGGGTGGCAGTTTATATTCATGAGATCGCATTGACTGACAGTTATTGGAATTGCCCATGTGGTCGTTTCCAGGTACCAAGATAAACAATGGGCCACATGTCATTGATGACAAGTGAAACAATGGGCCACATGTCATCCAGATCCTAATTGGCATGACTCAACCCATTTTCTCTGAAAAATGCTCTCTCTCATGGTCAACAGAGCTATTCATGGTCTGTTGGATAGCAGACAAACAGCAGCAATACACAATTGCATTTCTATTGTTTTGTAATTACACTGAACAAAAAAAAACAGATAATCTTACTGCTGCTACTCGCTGTTTATGATCTATTATCTATACATAGTCACTTTACCCCAACCTACATGTATAGTACTAGTCAAAGGTTTGGATACCTACACATTCCAAGGTTTTTCTTTATATTTACTATTTTCTACATAGTAGAATAATAGTGAAGACATCAACTTTTGACTGCTACTGTACATATTACCGCAATTACCTCAACTAACCTGAACCACCGCACATTGACTCAGTACCTATAGCCTCGTTACTGTTATTTTATTGTTGCTATTTAAAAAAAACTTTATTCAGTAAATATTTTTCTTAACTGCATTGTTGGTTAAAGGCTTGTAAAGTAAGTGTTTCACGGTAAGGTCTACTACACCTGTTGCATTTGGCGCATGTGACAAATAACATTTTATTTGAAATATAAACGCAACATGCAACAATTTCAAAGATTTTACTGGGTGACAGTTCATATAAGGAAGTTAGTGAAATGAAATACATTTATTAGGCCCTAATCTATGGATTTCACATGACTTGGAATACAGATATGCATCTATGTTGTTAGTGTATGCAACATGATGGACTGACTGGTTTACATGTGTATGATGTGAGAATGTAGGTGTGTCATTATTTTAATGGAAGGTGATGCCGAAGAAAAATGGCCATCCTGGATGGCCAATAAAGTTGTATTCTATTCTATCTCCTGGTCACAGATACAGTACCTTAAAAGAAAGGTAGGCATGTTGATCAGAACCAGTCTGTTTCTGGTGTGACCACCATTTGCCTCATGTGGTGCTGCAAATCTATTGTTGCATGGAGTTGATCAGGCTGTTGATTGTGGCCTGTGAAATGTTATCCCTCTCCTCTTCCATGGCTGTGCGAACTTGCTGGATTTTGGCAGGAACTGGAACATGCTGTTTTACAATCCAGAGCTGCCCAAACATGCTCAATGATTGACATGTCTGGTGAGCATGCAGGCCATGGAAAAACTGGGATATTTTCAGCTTCCAGGAATTGTGTACAGATCCTTGCGACATGGGGCCTTGCATTATCATGTTGAAACATGAGGTGATGGCGGCGGATGAATGGCACAACAGGATATCGTCACGGTATCTGTGCATTAAAATTGCCATTGATAAAATGTAATTGTGTTCATTGTCCGTAGCTTATGCCTGCCCATACCATGACAGTTTGTGCAGAAATTCTTCGGTTTTGCAAACCAGCTGTCTGGGTGGCTGGTCTCAGACGATCCCGCAGGTGAGGAGGTCCTGGGGTGGTGTGGCTACCCATGGTCTGCGGTTGTGAGGCCGATTGTGAGGCCGATTACTGCCAAATTCTCTAAAACAACGTTAGAAGTGGCATATAGTAGAGAAATTAACATTCAATTGTCTGGCAACAGCTCTGGTGGACATTCCTGCAGTCAGCATGCCAATTGCACACTCCCTCAACTTGAGACATATGTGGCATTGTGTTGTGTGACATAATTGATATGCCACACTTGTCAGGTGGATAGATTATCTTGGCAAAGGTGAAATGCTTACTAACAGGGATGTAAACAAATGTGTGCACAAAATTTGAGAGAAATAAGCTTTTTGTGCATATGAAACATTTCTGGGACTTTTTTTATTCCAGCACATGATACATGAGACCAACACTTTACATCTGCGTTTATATTTTAGTTCAGTGTAATTATAGAATACAGTTGACTGATAGACTTCTTCGCCATATTTTGTAAAGGAACTTCTGCACCTTAGAAGCTTAGACATACAGTGCCTTTGGAAAGTATTCAGACCCCTTGACCTTTTTCACATTTTGTTACGTTACAGCCTTTTTCTAAAATGGATTAAATAAAATAAAACATATTCAGCCATCTACACACAGTACCCCATAATGTCAAAGTGAAAACAGGTTTTTAGAATTTCTTGCAAATGTATATAAAAAAAACATACCTTATTTACAAAATTATTCAGACCCTTTGCTATGAGACTCGAAATTGAGCTCAGTTGCATCCTGTTTCCATTGATCATCCTTGAGATGTTTCTATAACTTGATTGGATTCATTCTTCAAGGCAAAAGTGCTCCAGCTCCTTCAAGTTGGATGGGTTCCGCTGATGTACAGCAATCTTTAAGTCATACCACAGATTCTCAATTGGATTGAGGCCATTCAAAGACATTTACATGTTTCCTCCTAAACCACTCATATGTTTGAAACAAGCCATTCTTTTAATTTCACCAATTTGGACTATTTTGTGTATGTCCATTTCATGATATCCAAATAAAAATCAATTAAAATGACAGGTTGCAACAAAATAGGAATAATGCCAAGGGGGTAAATACTTTTGCAAGGCACTGTACAGATCTGGGGAAGGGTACCAACCCATGTCTGCAGCATTGAAGGTCCCCAAGAACACAGTGGCCTCCATCATTCTTAAATGGAAGACGTTTGGAACCAAGACTCTTGCTAAAGCTGGCTGCCCGGCCAAACTAAGCAATCGGAGGGAAGGGCCTTGGTTAGGGAGGTGACCGAGAACCCGATGGTCAATCTGACAGAGCTTTAGAGTTCCTCTTTGGAGATGGGAGAACCTTCCAGAAGGAAACCATTTTTATAGCACTCCACCAGTCAGGCCTTTATGGTAGAGTGGCCAGACGGAAGCCGCTCCTCAGTAAAAGGCATACAACAGCCCGCTTGGAGTTTGCCAAAAGGCACCAATAGACTCTTGTCAAATTGATGTCAGATTTGCCTTTTCGTAGCTGATTAGGAGAAGTTACGCCGCAGGTTAGGAGAATTAGCTAAAATGCAAAAAATTATATTGATTTTGACAAAAGCTGGATTCCGTCTATCCATCACTGGGCCTGCCCTCCCCACTCCCCATCCCGCTGCGATTCAGCATCACATCAGTGGAAAATTATAAAACTGATATTGGACAATCAAATTTGATATGTACACTACCATTCAAATGATTGGGGTCACTTAGAAATGTCCTTGTTTTGAAAGAAAAAAACATTTTTTTTGGTCCATTTTTAAAATAACATCAAATTGATCAGAAATACATTGTTAATGTTGTAAATGAAATATCTACAGAGGCCCATTGTCAGCAACCATCACTCCTGTGTTCCTATGGCATGTTGTGTTAGCTAATCCAAGTTTATCATTTTAAAAGGCTAATTGATCATTAGAAACCCCTTTTATAATAATGTTAGCACAGCTGAAAACTGTTGTGCTGATTGAAGAAGCAATACAACTGGCCTTCTTTAGACTAGTTGAGTATCTGTAGCATCAGCGTTTGTGGGTTCGATTACAGGCTCAAAACGGCCAGAAACAAAGTACTTTCTTCTGAAACTCATCAGTCTATACTTGATTTTAGAAATGAAGGCTCTTAAATGCGAAAAATTACCAAGAAACTGAAGATCTCGTACTAAGCTGGTTACTACTCCCTTCACAGAACAGTGCAAACTGGCTCTAGCCAAAATAAAAAGAGGAGTGGGAGGTTCAGGTGCACAACTTAGCAAGAGGACAAGTACAGTAGAATGTCTTGTTTGAGAAACAGACGCCTCACAAGTCCTCAACTGGCAGCTTCATTAAATAGTACCCCAAAACACCAGTCTCAACGTCAACAGTGAAGAGGTGACTTCGGGATGCTGGCCTTCTAGGCAGAGTTGCAAAGAAAAAGCCATATCTCAGACTGCCCAATAAAAATAAAATATTAAGATGGGCAAAATAACACAGACACTGGACAGAGGAAGATTGGAAAAAAGTTTTATGGACAGACAAATCTAAAGTTTGAGGTGTTCGGATCACAAAGAAGAACATTTGTGAGACTCAGAAAAAACGAAAGGAGTGCTTGACGCCATCTGTCAAGCATGGTGTGGTCAATGTGATGGTCTGGGGGTGCTTTGGTGGTGGTAAAGTGGGATATTTGTACAGGGTAAAAGGGATCTCGAAGAAGGAAGGCTGTCACTCCATTTTGCAAAGCCATGCCATACCCTGTGGACGGCACTTAATTGGAGCCAATTTTCTCCTACAACAGAACAATGACCCAAATCACAGCTCCAAACTATGCAAGAACTATTTAGGGAAGAAGCAGTCAGCTGGTATTCTGTCTATAATGGAGTGGCCAGCACAGTCACCGGATCTCAACCCTATTGAGCTGCTGTGGGAGAAGCTTGACCGTAGGGTACGTAAGAAGTGCCCATCAAGCCAATCCAATTTTTGGGAGGTGCTTCAGGAAGCATGGGGTTGAAATCTCTTCAGACTACCTCATTAAACTGACAACTAGAATGCCAAAGGTCTGCATTGCTGTAATTGCTGCAAATGGACGATTCTTTGAAGGACACAATTATTTTTTTATTGAAATAATAAATATGTGTAACCTTGTCAACGTCTTGACTATATTTCCTATTCATTTTGCAACTAATTTCATGTATGTTTTCATGGAAAACAAGGACATTTCTAAGTGACCCCAAACTTTTGAACGGTAGTGTAAATAAACAAAATTCATTGAGATTAATCTTATTCTCCTGTGAAACGAGGCCCGCGTCATGTTTTTATGAAAGTACTTGTTTACAAAGCTGAAATCATCTCACTCGTTTCATTTCCAAGTTCCACTGAAATAAGCTCAACTGAAATGTACCAATTACGCATTATACAAATTATTAGTCTATTCTAGTCTATCAATCCATTCCAAATCGTTATACTAATAGTGAGATATGTTGATGTTGCCTAGGGCGGCAGCAGAACTGCTAGGACCGGGCCTGACGAACACAATAATTTGCCTCTAATTTACTTGCGTTTGCGGCAGACCTTGCCCTGCTCAAAGTGAGCCCCGGCTGTTGGGAAATCAAAACTGTCCAACGCATGGGTGCAGCTTGCGTGCACATCAGCTTCGTTACTTTCTCATCAAGAGGGCGTCTTTACCCTGTTTTGGAGAAAGATTCCCCTCGGCGGGCACACTGGACACTGGGATAATCAACACAATATTTTGCCCTGTCGGGAGGTACATTTTAGCTGCAGTCCCTTATGATGGCCTTGCGTCTTTTGCGTGAGTAAAAATAGAAACATACTCACCCGACACTAATTTCCAAGCAGGTTGTGGATTTATTAGCCTATGAAGTATATTTGCCTTTGATGTTGGAGCACTTTTTTTCCATCAATGAATAAAAAGCATTATTTTTAAATGGAGGGGGGGGGGCAATTTGGCCATCAATTTAATTTATTGGCTTCTCTTTTTTAAACCAGCATTTACCGGTTAACAGAAACCCTGCCATCCTGGAAGTCCTCTGGCCCTGCGGCCTTGTGAATGTTAACCTGTTTAAAGGTCTTAGTCACATCGGCTATGGAGATCCTGATCACACAGTCGTCTGGAACAGCTGCTGGTCTCATGCATGGTTCAGTGTTGCTTGCTTCAAAGCGAGCATAGAAGGCATTTATTTAGCTTGTCTGGTAGGCTGATGTCACTGGGCAGCTTCGGGCTGGGTTTCCCTTTGTAATCTGCCTTTAGCTCAGTGATGATGTTACCTGTAATCGATGGCTTATGGTTGGGATATGTGTACGGTCACTGTGGGGACGAATCCGTTGATGCACTGGTCAGATTTGCCAAATGGAGGGTGATGGAGAGCTTTGTATGCATTTCTGTGTGGATTGGGAGGACTGTAAATCCTTGGTAATGCTTGCCTCCTTAAGCCAAGTGTTGTGTGTGTATTTATTTCTCAGAACAGAATAGGTTCACGAGTTTCAGAAGAAAGTTCCTGGACATTTTGAGTCTGTAATCGAACCCACCAATGCTGATGCTCCAGATACTCAACTAGTTTAAAGAAGGCCAGTTTTATTGCTTCTTTAATTAGAACAACAGTTTTCAGCTGTGCTAACATAATTGCAAAAGGGTTTTCTAATGATCAATTAGCCTTTTAAAATGATTAACTTTGATTATCTAACACAACATGCCATTGGAACACAGGAGTGAGGGTTGCTGATAATGGGCCTCTGTATGCCTATGTAGATATTCCATACAAATTCAGCCGTTTCCAGCTACAATAGTCAATTACAACATTAACAATGTCTACACTGTATTTCTGATCAATTTGATATTTTAATGGTCAAAAAACAGCTTTTCTTTCAAAAACAAGGACATTTCTAAGTGACCCCAAACTTTTGAACGGTTGTGTGTGTGTGTGTGTGGGAGGGTGTGCGTATGTTATTTCTCTCCAATTGGTAGTTTGTCTTGTCCACTCACTGCAAGACCCATACGGACTCGGGAGAGATCGAGAGCCATGCGTCCTCCGAAACACGACCCTGCCAAGCCGCACTGTTTCTTGACATTGCTCACTTAACCCAGAAGCCAGCCGCAACAATGTGTCGGAGGAAACACCGTACTTCTGGCTACCGAAGTCAGCGTGCAGGCTCCCGGCCCGCCACAAGGAGTCGCTAGAGCGCGATGGGCCAAGGACATCCCAGCCGCCCACCCCTAACCCGGACGACGCTGGGCCAATTGTGCATCCCCTCATGGGTGTCCCGGCCACGACCGGCTGTGACACAGCCTAATATCAAACCCAGGTCTGTTGTGACGCGTCAAGCACTGCGATGCAGTGCCTTAGACAGCTACGCCACTCGGGAGGCCCTGGGGACCAATAACTTTTTGATCAAATTTGATCAATATACCAGCTACAGTCATTTCTCATACTTGGGTCACCCAACTTTGAACTGGTTTCATCCAAATTTCAATCAATTTGATGAAAAGCATGATTTTCACTGTTCGGGACCTTTTAAACGTTCTGTGAAACAGAAATGTTTTCTTTTCTGGAAACGTAAATATTTAGGTTGCAGGGAGGTTCTGACAACATTTTAGTTCCCTGAAAGTTATTTAATTACCTTCAATAGCCTATAATTTCTCTTCTCGGAGCGTTACTAAAACCTCCCAGGAGAACTTTCAGGGAACCAGAGTAAAATGTTCTCAACCTTGCTGCAAGCTAAAAATGAAGAGGTGTTGTCTCACAATCTATATCACATTTCAATGTAGATCATGTAGTGTTTTATCAGTGTTCTATTATAATCTAGCTAACCTGCCATGGAATTCCATCGTAATGTTACGGTGAATCACTTTAAAATGTATACCAAACAAAAACCAGTGATTTTCAAAGTTTAACAAACCGTAGAACTATTTGCACAAGGGCTACTTTGAACATTTTCCAAAAACACATTTACAGGAAGAACTGTGCGGATACAAAGTTTGGTAACAGAATACAATAGTGAGACTTTACCGGAATTCTGTTACTAGACTTTGCATCTGCAATAAATGTTTTTATAGTTTTGATTTACTGTGTAAATTGTTCAAAGTAGCCGTTGTGCATAGAGTTGTGTGGATTGTTAAACCTTGAAATCAATGGTTTTTGTTTGTTATACATTTTTAAGTGAGAAATCCGAGTCTTGGCGTAATTCCATTATTGCGGATTTGCCCTTAATGTTAACTCCAGTGTCCGTAGAGATGATGGCGTTTGGCTAAGTATCTTTAGCGATCTAAGCCTGCCAGTGCCCGACAAAGTAAGTGTGCTGTGGTTATGATGTCATTTTCAGGAGACGCTATCAATAAATGACCCTTCTTTAACACTGTGCTTTTCCAGGTGACAGTATGGCTGAGGACCCTCAGAGGAACTTCCGTTCCGCCTATTATGAGAAGGTGGGCTTCAGAGGGGTGGAGGAGAAGAAATCACTGGAGATATTACTGAAGGACAACCCACTGGGTATGTACATTACAGTACTGCTACTGTTACAATGGGTACATCATTGTTATTATCACTGCTGCTCTGCTTCTACCTCCAAGTCTGTTCGTATGAGTTTTTTGTGTTCCTTCGTCAGATGTGGAGAAGCTGAGCACTTTCAGTCAGAGATTCCCTCTGCCCTCAATGTACAGGATCCATGTATGGAAAGTGCTGTTGGGTAAGTCTTTTAACTCAGACTACCCACAGGATTCAGAGCATATTTCACATACCAGCACGCCTCTCAGCCCATAGAAAACCCTATTTCTCTCCAGACACACATACACTCGACAGATTCGTCTGACAGACCAACCCGCTGCAGTGACTTGCTGATGTGACCCACCCTGTGTCTGTCTCTAGGTATCCTTCCTCCCCACAGTGACTCCCACTCCCTGGTGGGAGGGTACAGGCGGGAACAGTACCAGGATGTGTTGGAGGCCCTGAAGGTGATGAGGTTTGTCCACATGGCCACTCCCCAGACGCAGGTGTACCTACGCATGTTCCAGCTGGAGAGCCAAGTGCTGCCCAGACGCTCTGATACCTCAGCCCCGGTAAGAGGAGAGAGAGAGAATAAGAGGGGCCTTTAAAAAAAAATATATATATATATATATAATTAATTATTTAAAGGTCCAATACAGCTGTTTTTATTGCTATATCAAATCGTGAATGAGAAAGTTGTGCTTCTAACTATCATACCCCCCCCCCCCCCCCCAAAAAAAAAAAAAAAAAATGGTAACCTCCCCCTGTTCTGTTATTGTAATGGTGAGCGGTTAGCATGTCATATGATATTTGTGCGTCTAACTTTCTCACTCATCATTATTAACGATTCATTCAGGATTATCTGTAATCATGGTAGCATCCACATTAATGTAGAAGTGTTTAGAAACACATTCCATTCTTATTTACTTTTAAAGTGACTCCAAAATGACACAATGCATTATTTACCATTAATTAATATTGGGCACAATATCATCTGCAACACAACCAAAACAAAGAGCAAATGCATCTAACAAATTTGTTGAGTCACAAGCTTGATGTAGTCATTGCGTGCCAAATACTTACCTTTTTACTACTTTAATACACATGTAAGTTAATTTGTCCCAATACTTTTGCTCCCCTTAAATGGGGGGACAATGTACAAAAAGTGTTGTAATTTCTAAACGGTTCACCCAAAATGGATAAACACACCCTCAAATGAAAGCTGACGGTTTGCACTTTAACCTCCTAGTCATTGTTTGATTTCAAATCCAAACTCTTAGAGTATAGAGCCAAAATAACCCAAAATTCTTCACTGTCCCAATACTTATGGAGGGCGCTGTATATAAACCACAGGAAAATCACGTTTTTGACTGCACTGGGCCTTTCTTTGCATATTTTAAAGTAAACAGAACGTAAACAGTTGGAGTGGGAGATTAAATTAAATCAGGCTCTTGTTCTGAACGTCCAACTTACCTCTGCCAGTATCCCTACACATTGTACATATTGTATTGGAACTGACCCTGTATCCAGCTTACTTACTTTTCGTGTTCTTCTTATTTTTATTACTTGTGTGTTTTGTTCAACCTCAGGTTATTTGTTATCAATGCATCGACATTGATTACTCCGTTGTTGGGTTTAAAGCTTGCAAGAAAGTAATTTCACTGTACTTGTGCCCGTGACATTAATACTTGAAACTTGCCTGGTCCTACTCAGGAACTTGATTTCACTTTATTCTTTGTTCTCAGTAGGATAGGCTATTTATGTGTGAGACTGACGGGTGTGTCTCTGTTTCAGGACGAGGAGGATGAGGACTTCCTGTCCATAGCTCGAGCCATGGAGGAGATTGTAGAAGACCCTATGGATTGTTATTGGCTGATCAAGAGCTTTGTCAACCAGTTCAACAATAAGTTTGGAGACTCCATTCCCCACCTGGTGAGCAGTGGATTGGAGGGTGGGTAAGGGGATGAAAGGGGTGGTCTGGACTACACTTGTTGTATGGTGTTGCCTTGCTCATTGTTGTTACTGTTATAGTCAAATATCCAACATGAAAATTGTACATGTAGCTGATGTGTGCACTGCATCTACCTCTCAACACATCTAACCCCCCCCCCCCCCCCCCCCCCCCATCTGTGTCCGGTTGGTTTAGCCCAAGAGTCTGGAGCACTACCTGAGTGTGGAGGAGCCCCGGCTACTGAACCATCTGAAGAATACTGGGGCCCTCGCCATGCTGCCATACAGCCTGTGGTTCAGGCGCTGCTTTGCTGGCTGCCTGCCTGAGTCCAGCCTGCAGAGGTTAGGCATACTGAGGCTGGTTTCTCTCAACAACCCAGCCACACAGGCGTGAGAGGTGTAATCTTTGCATCAACAGACCACATTTGTTGTATGAAGCACTTTGCTGTTCTGTGAGTGGCTTGGGTCTGGGACTTGGTATGAGAATCATGTACCATGTTAGCTTTGAAGCTTTCAGGAAACTCATTGCTCTATGCTGACGTTCTGACTCATGTCATGTATTCTGCTCTTTCAGGGTGTGGGACAAGGTGATCAGCGGGTCCTGTAAGATCCTGGTCTTCGTTGCCATGGAGATCCTTCTCAGCTACAAGATCGTGGTGATGGGGACCAGCAGACCGGAGGGAGTGGTCAGCATCCTGTGCAACGTGAGTGACGTCATCATCATAGGATCCGCTGGAGGTTTGAGGCTTTTCTCCCCTTTTTGTCTACCAATCACATTGATTTGTTTTTCTCCTCTACTACCAGATGCCCCAAGAGAACACTGACGCAATAGTGACTAAGGCCATTGACCTGTGGCACAAGTACTGTGGCACCCCCATGCACTCTGTATAGGATCACAGGTCTCCTGCCGGACCCTCTTGATGGGGTTGACATTGACATTGGGATACGCTTGGACTCAAATCAATCACATTTATTTGTCACATACTTCGTAAAACAACAGATGTGGACTAGCAGTGCAATGGTTTCTTACGGGCCCTTCCAAACAATGCAGAGAGAAAGAGCATAGAGAAATAATATAAAAGTAATAATATGTCTATATACACACACGGTGCCAGTTCCAAGTAGATCTGCAGGGGTATAAGGTAATTGAGGTAGATATGTTCATATAACTAGGAATAAAGTGACTAGACAACAGTATAGATAGTAAACAGTAGCAGCAGTGTATGTGATGAGTGCCTGGTATAGAGGTCCTGGATGGCAGGGAGCTCAGCCCCAGTGATGTACTGAGCTGTACGCACTACCCTCTGCAGAGCCTTGCGCTTGAATGCCAAGAAATTGACATACCAGGTGGTGATGCAGCCAGTCAAGATGCTCAGTGGTATAGCTGTATAACTTTTTGAGGATCTGAGAGCCCATGCCAAATCTTTTCAGCCTCCATGCCAAGTCTTTTCAACCTCTGACTGGAAGTGCTCTGAGGAACCACCGTGTTGAGGGTAAGTGTGGCGAATGTGTTGATGCCTACCATCAGCACCTGGGAGCAGCCTGTCAGGAAATCCAGGATCCGGTTGCAAAGGGAGGTGTTCAGTCCCAGAGTCCTTAGCTTAGTGTTGAGCTTTGAGAGCACTATGATGTTGAACACTGAGCTGTAGTCAATGAACAACATTCTCACATAGCTGTTCCCTTTGTCCAGGTGGAGAAGGGCAGTACCCCGTTGCAGAAAATTACAGATTTGGGCAATGTTAAATGCCTAAATTGGAAACGCAATGGCTGTACAGTAACATGACATCAGAGCTCTGGCTCTGCGCTTCACTTCGCTGTATGGGTTTTGACTGACAGCCGTTCTGAACTTGAGCACCTCGCACGACAAGAAGTTGCCCCCATCCCTCCCGCTAATTGGGCAACTTTTGAGGGAAATGCTGTAAATTAAGATTCTATGTATACTGAAAAAAATATTAACGCAACATGAAACAATTTAAAAGATTTTACAGAGTTACAGTTCATATAAGGAAATCAGTCAATTTAAATAAATATATTAGGCCCTAATCTATGGGTTTCACATGACTGGGCAGGGGTGGAGCCATGGGTGGGCCTGGGAGGGCATACCCACTGGGGGGCCAGGTCCAGTCAATCAAAATTAGTTTTTCCCCACAAAATAGCTTTATTACAGACAGAAATACTCCTCAGTTTCATCAGCTGTCCAGGTGGCTGGTCTCAGACGATCCCGCAGGTGAAGAAGCCGATTGTGGAGATCCTGGGCTGGCTTAGTTACATTAGGTCTGCGGAATTGTGTTCATTGTCCATAGCTTATGCCTGCCCACACATGTGTAATGATCATGCTGCTTAATCAGCTTATTGATATGCCACACCTGTCAAGTGGCTGGATTATCTCGGCAAAGAGAAATGCTCACTAGCAGGGAGGTAAAAAAATGTGTGCCCAAAATTGAGGAGAAATAAGCTTTTCGTGCATATGGAAAATTTTGGGGATCTTTTAATTCCGCTTATCAAATATGGGACCAACACTTTACATGTTGCGTTTATATATTAATTCAGTATATTTTGAAAGATGAAACTTTGAGGATTTATAATAAATACCAAATTGATGTCATACAAGCAAGCCAAACACCCTTGAGTCGAAAATGTGCACTTCACATTTCCATGTCATAAACATTGACACTGTATAAGACAAGTTTTATGATCACTGTTTTATGTACAGTTACAAGATGACATGCCGTCATACCCTGGGTTATTCTGAACAGAATGATCCTCGGTTTCTCTATTGTGAAGAAAATTTGCCACAGCGCACGCACCTGAATGCGCTCATGACTCCTTTCTATGCGCACCAAAATTCTGATCCGTTTCCCTGAATTGCATTGTGAAAACCTTTTATAATGTCTTTGTCTAACACTGTAATATCATATTTTATACCTTTTCTAGTCATGTTGACAATGGAACAGGCTTTGAAATGATGCCCACCTGACTCAGATTGCGATTTATAATTGACCATTTTGGATTGCGTAAGTAACTGTAATTGTGTGATTTGCGGGGATGCAATGTTGTTCCAAACAAAATAACTACAGGTGTGCTTGCTGCTCTAGTTCCTGAATGGCACAGCTAGGAGAGCTCACCTTATAGTTGAAGACTCTTCTTTAAATCATAAAAGTGCATTGAAATTACTTAGAAACTGTGCACCCTTTAGAAAGGTGTGGCCACTTGGAGATACCTGTTAATCCTCTCACTCAAACCCTTGTAATTTATTTGTCTTATGTGTTACCTACCCCACATTTTCCAGGAATATTCTTATTGTGTTACTGAATGTATCAAGAACATTTTCAGATGTAGTTTTCAACAAATGTGACGCAAAGTACAGCATACAGTACTAGTAAAAAGTTTGGACACACCTACTCATTCAAGGGTTTTTCTTTATTTTTATTATTTTTTTCATTGTAGAATAATAGTGAAGACATAAACTATGAAATAATGCATATGGAACCAAAAAAGTGTTAAACAAATCAAAATATATTTTAGATTCTTCAAAGTAGCCACCCTTTGTCTTTGACAGCTTTGCACACTCTTGGCATTCTCTCAACCAGCTTCATGGGGAATGCTTTTCCAACCGTCTTGAAGGAATTCTCACATATGCTGAGCACTTGTAGGCTGCTTTTCCTTCACTCTGCGGTCCAACTCATCCCAAACCATCTCAATTGGGTTGAGGTCGTGTGATTGTGGAGGCCAGGTCATCTGATGCAGCACTCCATCACTCTCCTTCTTGGTCAAATAGTCCTTACACAGCCTGGAGGTGTGTTGGGTCATGGTCCTGTTGAAAAACAAATGATAGTCACACTAACCGCAAACCAGATGGGATGGCGTATCGCTGCAGAATGCTGTAGTAGCCATGCTGGTTAAGTGTGCCTTGAATTCTAAATACATCACTAACAGTGTCACCAGCGAAGCACCCCCCCCTCCACACCACACTATCACACTTCCTCCATGCTCCTACTCCATGCTTCACTGTGGAAACCACACATGCAGAGATCAACCGTTCACCTACTTTGCGTCTCACAAAGACACTGCGGTTGGGACCAAACATCTCTTGGGCTTATCAGACCAAAGGACAGATTTCCACCGGTCTAATGTCCAATGCTCATGTTTCTTCTCTTCTTCTTATTGGTGTCCTTTTAGTAGTGGTTTCTTTGCAGCAATTTGAACATGAAAGCCTGATTTCACACAGTCTCCTCTGAACAGTTGATGTTTAGATGCGTCTGTTACTTGAACTCTGGGAAGCATTTATTTATGCTGCAATCTGAGGTGCAGTTAGCTCTTTAACTTGTCCTCTGCAGCAGAGGTAACTCTGGGTCTTCCCTTCCTGTGGCGGTCATAATGAGAGCCAGTTTCATCATAGCGCTTGATGGTTTTTGCGATTGCACTTTAAACTTTCAAAGTTCTTGAAATGTTCTGCATTGACTGACCTTCATGTCTTAAAGTAATGATGTACTGTCGTTTCTCTTTGCTTATTTGAACTGTTCTTGCTATAATATGGACTTGGCCCTATTTGGTAAAATACCATCTGCTGTATACCACCCCTACCTTGTCACAACAGAACTGATTGGCTCAAACGCATTAAGAAGGAAATCAATTCCACAAATGAACTTTAAGCAAGGCACACCTGTTAATTGAAATGCATTCCAGGTGACTACTTCATGAAGCTGGTTGAGAGAATGCCAAGAGTGAGCAAAGCTTTCATCAAGGCAAAGGATGGCTACTTTGAAGAATCTAAAATATATTTTTTGATTTGTTTAACACTTTTTTTGGTTACTACATGATTCCGTATATGTGTTATTTCATAGTTTTGATGTCTTCACTATTATTCTACAATGTAGAAAATTGTAAAAATACAGAAAAATCCTGGAATGAGTAGGTGTGTCCAAACTTTTGACTGGTACTATATGTAAAAATGCACATCAAATCAAGTGTTATTTGGATTCAGTGTTGTGTCAGGTGAACTGTTGTCCTCACTTTGGTCTAATACTTTTTCCATAATCTCCAAACTGTTCCTGTTCAACTGCTACCATTTTCATATTCTTCTGTAAGAAAAATTTCAATTTATCCTTATCCATATAGGCCAATTCCCATGAGTGTAAAGGGTTAACAGGAGAACATCCAGTCCTCTGCCACTAACACAACATACATTGAGCTTGGACCCAATGGATAAAATGAATGACTGTACAGTACAAAGGGCTGGTCCAGGGCCTGTCATGGTTGAGGTTACTATGGTTGTTTCTATGGGGAAACTGGTCCTAAACCTGTGCTTAGGGAGGTTTACTAAGCAGACAGGTTTGGATCGTAGCAGCAATCCACTATATTTATGGCCTGGTCTCAGATCTGTTTGTCTTGTCAATTCCAACCATGCTTGTCAACTCCTCCAACCTACTCAGTTCAGACTCCTTGTAATGAAGCCCATTTCCTTGAACATGTGTCCCAAAGGAAGGAATTTGGAGGTGGCTTTGCTTGACATGTGAACATCTAGCAGAAGATCACAGCTGAATCATGTATTTATATATCGATAAACATGCATTTAATGACAGAGAAAGTTGAGTGAATTAAAACCACATATATAATACTCTTCTATTTCTATTATGAAAACAGTTTGATTTCAGTTAGTGAAGGGAAGTAAAGTTATATACGGTGGGATCTGAAATTGACACTTGATAAAAAAATAACTTCATAAAATAATTCAAATACTGAGCTATATTGTATGCAACAAAAAAAAGTGTACTCATACAATTGCTCAGAGGTAGAGATTTTGTTTAACAAGTAATACTTTTTTTTCTCAAAGAGAGAGAATCATTGACACCCCTGTTTTCAATAGGATAATGACACTGAACCTTTTCTAAAGTGTTTTATGTGTTGGAGAACATATTGGGAGGGATCTTAGACCGAATCCTTCCAGATCCTTGATATCCTATGTGCTTATGGGCTGCCCTCTTCAATTCAAACCATATGTTTTAAATTAGTTTTAAGTCCAGAGACTGAGATTATCTTTATTTGGTTCATCGCACTCTAGCGACTCCTTGTGCCGGGCCAGGCACCTGCAGGCTGACTGTCATTAGTTGAATAGTGTTTCCTCTGACACATTGGTGTAGCTTGTTTCCGGGTCATTTCGACACCAAGCCCACCACTGCTGTAACAGCTGACATAAATTGTCATAATATAACACTGTCAAGACATATCTAGATAGATCTGTTGTGACATACGCCGCGTTCAAGTGCTAGTCGGAATGAGGAAACTCAGAAATGTCCGATTTGCTATCTGGTTTCCTAGTTCTGACTAGCATGTGAATGCGGCAATATATTACGTTATTTATTTGGCTGGTTATGACACCTACAAAAGTATCAAAACCCACAAACTCCCACACAAGGCGAACCAATCCATTACACCATAGCCTGCTTGTAAACTGTATGTTTATGTTTTAAATAACATTTTCAAAAATGTTACATATTAAAATATCATTGTAGTTGCACATACATTGATGTCAAACATGCACCTACCCCAATACTCTGTTGCTGATAACTGGGATAAATGCAGGAGCAGTTTGTGGCTGATGACTGACATACGGGCATGTATGTGATAGGCCTATCTGGCTTATATGAAATAAACATAAAATAAAACATAAGTCATAATGCTTCTTGATGGTGTCAAAGTGTATTTTCTTAGTCTAAGTAAAGTGACACAGGATGGTCATAATGCTTCTTGACAGTGTCATAAAGTGTATTTTCTACAAGTTATTCAAAATACAATGAATAAAAACATGATTGTAAAACAATCTTTCCAACAAAAACAAAGGATTTAACTCTAAATCGTATTATTTATTCCAATGTGTTTTTTTCCCTGCCAAGAAGTTTCCTTTAGATAGTTTCTGCAGCCTCCCTTAAGGTCTTCACCTACAACCCATGATGCAGCAGATACAGTGCCTTGCGAAA
Organism: Oncorhynchus mykiss; assembly: GCF_013265735.2. Lineage (NCBI taxonomy): Eukaryota > Metazoa > Chordata > Actinopteri > Salmoniformes > Salmonidae > Oncorhynchus > Oncorhynchus mykiss. The sequence continues at coordinate 35,637,599 of NC_050570.1, forward strand.
GTATTCGGCCCCCTTGAACTTTGCAACCTTTTGCCACATTTCAGGCTTCAAACATAAAGATATAAAACTATTATTTTGTGAAGAATCAACAGCAAGTGGGACACAATCATGAAGTGGAATGACATTTATTGGATATTTCAAACTTTTTTAACAAATCAAAAACTGAAAAATTGGGCGTGCAAAATTATTCAGCCCCCTTAAGTTAATACTTTGTAGCGCCACCTTTTGCTGCGATTACAGCTGTAAGTCGCTTGGGGTATGTCTATCAGTTTTGCACATCGAGAGACTGAATTTTTTTCCCATTCCTCCTTGCAAAACAGCTCGAGCTCAGTGAGGTTGGATGGAGAGCATTTGTGAACAGCAGTTTTCAGTTCTTTCCACAGATTCTCAATTGGATTCAGGTCTGGACTTTGACTTGGCCATTCTAACACCTGGATATGTTTATTTTTGAACCATTCCATTGTAGATTTTGCTTTATGTTTTGGATCATTGTCTTGTTGGAAGACAAATCTCCGTCCCAGTCTCAGGTCTTTTGCAGACTCCATCAGGTTTTCTTCCAGAATGGTCCTGTATTTGGCTCCATCCATCTTCCCATCAATTTTAACCATCTTCCCTGTCCCTGCTGAAGAAAAGCAGGCCCAAACCATGATCACCACCATGTTTGACAGTGGGAATGGTGTGTTCAGGGTGATGAGTTGTGTTGCTTTTACGCCATTGTTGCCAAAAAGTTCAATTTTGGTTTCATCTGACCAGAGCACCTTCTTCCACATGTTTGGTGTGTCTCCCAGGTGGCTTGTGGCAAACTTTAAACGACACTTTTTATGGATATCTTTAAGAAATGGCTTTCTTCTTGCCACTCTTCCATAAAGGCCAGATTTGTGCAATATACGACTGATTGTTGTCCTATGGACAGAGTCTCCCACCTCGGCTGTAGATCTCTGCAGTTCATCCAGAGTGATCATGCGCCTCTTGGCTGCATCTCTGATCAGTCTTCTCCTTGTATGAGCTGAAAGTTTAGAGGGACGGCCAGGTCTTGGTAGATTTTCAGTGGTCTGATACTCCTTCCATTTCAATATTATCGCTTGCACAGTGCTCCTTGGGATGCTTGGGAAATCTTTTTGTATCCAAATCCGTCTTTAAACTTCTTCACAACAGTATCTCGGACCTGCCTGGTGTGTTCCTTGTTCTTCATGATGCTCTCTGCGCTTTTAACGGACCTCTGAGACTATCACAGTGCAGGTGCATTTATACGGAGACTTGATTACACACAGGTGGATTGTATTTATCATCATTAGTCATTTAGGTCAACATTGGATCATTCAGAGATCCTCACTGAACTTCTGGAGAGAGTTTGCTGCAGTGAAAGTAAAGGGGCTGAATAATTTTGCACGCCCAATTTTTCAGTTTTTGATTTGTTAAAAAAGTTTGAAATATCCAATAAATGTCGTTCCACTTCATGATTGTGTCCCACTTGTTGTTGATTCTTCACAAAAAAAGACAGTTTTATATCTTTATGTTTGAAGCCTGAAATGTGGCAAAAGGTCGCAAAGTTCAAGGGGGCCGAATACTTTCGCAAGGCACTGTATATGTCTTTCTTTGAAAAGTAAAGAACAGAAATCAAAATAGAGTATTTGACAATGCAGGGACAGCTCTAAAGAAAGCTGAAAAATAAAACTTCACACTAAATACATTATGGCAATAGCAAACACTTTCTCAAATACATTTACAATCCCGTTTTCTCAATGTTTTCATAAAAACAGCTCTTAACTATTAATGTAGGTAGCTAACAGTGTTTGTTTAGTTAACATTAGCATCACTATCAGTAAGAGGCGCAGGTCTGGTTTTAGAAGTGGAGGGGGTGTAACTTGGCTGTGGTCTGTTTAAATGCGATTTTTTTTTAAATTGGGCAGCTAATTTCCTACATTTCTACACTATCTAATATGACCCATGGCCCTATAGCTGTCTCTATTTAGAACAAAAAGTAAGCAAAAATGCCCACAATCATCAGGCTAGGTAAGAGCAGTGGTGTAAAGTACTTAAGTAAAAAATACTTTAAAGTACTACTTAAGTCGTTTGAGGTATCTGTAATTTACTTGACTATTTATATTTTTGGCTACTTTTACTTCACTGCATTCCTAAAGAAAATAATGTACTTTTTACTTTTACTACATTTTCCCTGACACCCAAAAGTACTCGTTATATTGTGACAGGAAAATTGTCCAATTCGCACACTTATCAAGAGAACGTCCCTGCTCATCCCTACTGCCTCTGATCTGGCGGACTCACTAAACACAAATGCATTGTTTATAAATTATGTCTGAGTGTTGGCATGTGCCCCTGGCTATACATCAATATAAAAAAAACTAGAAAATTGTTTGATTAATATAAGGAATTTGAAATGATTTACTTAATATACTTAAGTACATTTTTAGCAATTCCATTTACTTTTGACACTTAAGTATATTTAAGACCAAATACTTTAAGACTTCTACTGAAGTAGTATTTTACTGGGTGACTTTCACTTTTACTCAAGTCATTTTCTGTTAAGGTATCTTTACTTTTACTCAAGTATGACAAAAGAGTACTTTTTCCACCACTGGGTAAGAGATCCTTATTAAATATGTTTATTGATTGATAAGACTGAACTAGATCAATGATAATTCAATCATCAATATTGTGTTGCACCTTTAACCAATAGCCTAACAACTCTCACAAATAAAGTACAAAGATGTAACTTTTGATTGTCCATATTAAGACATCCTCTATATCAAATTGTAGCCAGGCCCCCCAGCCAGCCCGAGCCGCCTGCACGCCTGACCCCACCACCCCCACCAGTCTAGTCAATCACTCTACTCTCTCCCTAACAACTTCCTTCCCATCTTTTTTTGTCTCAAGAGGAAAGGTTTGAAAAACCAAATTTTAATAAAAGCACCCATATACCTGCACATTAACACACAAAAAAAGTACATCCTCCATACGATATCATAGGCCTAATAATTCTGTAGAGCTCTTTTTGTACACAATAAATCTGGGTCACCCCATCCTGCCCCTAGGGGTCCATGGCCCTGCAGCGCCCCAACCCAACACACCCCACTCATCTTTAGGATCTTAGTGAAACATTCATTATTGGTTTCAGGTGTGTTAAGCCAAGGCCAGAGTGACAACCAACAGTACGACAGACCCCCAGGGCCAGGACTGAGCAGCCCAGCAGCTAGGGATTGTGTAAATAGGTATCTCCCCTGATGTGGGCATGTATTCAATACAGACTCCTTTTGACTGTAACTGCTGCTGGCAACAATTTAATTACGTTCTTTTGCCGACGTCTACTGACACCAGTCATATTCAACCGGTGATGCACGTTCGTAAACTCCTCAGTTATTCTGCACTCTGGCACACTCAGAGGAATGTTTTGAAATCGGAGTAGATAGCCTGAGTGAATTTACGAACGCTGAGCCTTTTTCTGAAATATTTTATACACATGGTGTGTGTGTACAAAATATTTTAGAAAAAGGCTGTGTTGTTATCTTTGCAATGTGAGGTATTTAAAGGTATTAAGAACATAGGTGTCAATGATTTTGACCCCTACCTATTTTTGAAAAAAAGATTATTACTTAGTATAAAATAATATAATTTCCCAATTTTTGGAGCATTACAATATATCTTAATATTTTAATTATTTATTTTATACAGTCATTTTGCTCATCTTTATCCAGGGTGTCAATCATTTCGTACACCACTGTATATATGGAATAGAGAAGGTTGAAGAAAAAAGCAGTTATGAACGTTTTTAAAAGTTGTTTTATATATAATTTCCTTTATATAAGAAACTGCATACATCACAAGCCCCGTTTATACCTGGTGCTTTCATAGGTTGGTTGTCCTGATCTTTTCTACATTCTGATTGTGCCCACATTTCCAGAAATGTGTCTACACAGGCTATTAAAATGTCTTATCTGTCCACTGTCTTGGTTGTGACCAGATTTCCTTCCTTTATTCAAATTATTTCACAGTTATTCTTTCAAAATAATATTTATTTATTGTAAGATATGTTGATGTAATCAGTCAATGGTGCCACCTGGCAATGATTTTAGACGGCAGAAAAACAATGATTTAAATGGTTTCTCTGTCCAGATCTTTCTACACAATGCATGCCTGACTACCTCCGGAAGTGGGAAGAATGATCTGATCACAATCAGATCACAATGTGTCTTTTGATTTTCTACACCTGCCTAATAATGTGGGCATAACCAGAATTTGGACAAGATCCGGACAAAGGACCCAAGTTAGAACCAGGTATAAACAGGGCTATAGAAGATGAACAAATAGTTAACAATCATCACATGCAGTTTCCTTCTGTACAAAAAAGAAAAACATATTTAAATTCATATTTAAATATTTAAGTTTCTTTTGTATTATGTACATATATTATACAAAGAGTGTCCTCTTTTGCTAGTTTGGATACAGGAGAGAGGCACAGGGAAACAACACTGAGTCTTGGGTCGTGTTAATGAAGCACTCCGTTGTAAAACATTTTCCTGTTTTGTGCCTAATGAACATAAACGCACACACACACACACACACACACACACACACACACACACACACACACACACACACACACACACACACACACACACACACACACACACACACACACACACACACACACACACACACACACACACACACACACACACACACCACAAGTCAAAGGGTTCAGACTAAAGGATCAAGACCAACTCATCAACTGCATGTGTTCATTGTAAAAATAATAATAATAATAATGTTTTTCCTTGTATTTTGAGGTGTCTGGCTTCTTGTGAGCAAAAGGTGGTACTGTACTTTCATTCACAGCCAAAGGGTGGTCTAATATAGGTTCTCCACTATGAGGCCAAACCAGGTGGAACCATACAATTCCTGTTTTGAGAACATTGAGAAATTGAACAATTCCATTCCATTCAGAACTGATACTTACCAGTCTATGGAGCACGCTACTGAAACATTATATTGACAACATACTTGATCAAATGTCATTCAAACAAAGTACATTTGGCAATGTTTTCATCCCTGTAAACAATACAACAGGCACAGTGACACTATACAGAGGGTTGCAGAACTCTCAACAGTAATAATGATGATCTGGGTTGCATTCAAGATCACAACAGCATTTCAAAGTGTATTTGGTATTGAGCGGGTAGCTCTCTGAAATGTTCCCAGTACTTGTTCACTTGAACGCAGCCCAGAAAGACAGACAGATGGAGGAAAGAAAAGTTCAATTATTGCTTGGTTCACATTTCACTATCCCAACATGAACACAACATGGACAGGAGAGTTTTGTGTTGTATTTCAACGTTTTTAGAGGTAAATATTCCGATCATATTCTCCTACTACAGTTTCCTTCAGAATAGCACATACCGTGTACGGTATTGTAAAATAGTACTTTAACCACAACACACTTATTACAGAATCCTATTCTGCAGTACTATCAGATTAAAAGGGTTTGGTCCCTCTGTTTTGGAAACAGCAGCCCACAATGGAAAATAGTCAAACTAATAATGTACCAAAAAGTATTAAAAAGGCAGGAACATTAACCAATGGAGGATAATAATTTTTTAACCAATCAGTTGTTGGATGTCTCTCTGTATTCCTTACAGATACCCTCCCAAACTCAATTTCCCACAATCCCAAAGTCTTGTTGGCACAGATATAGGAATAGAGTTCCATAACCCCTCCGTAGAGTACCGTCAAAAACTAAAGTGCAGTAAAGTAAACACATGAACTATCTTCATAATTAAAAAGGATAATAAAAGGCTGTTAAAAACAATACGTTTTAGTCCATATAATCTCCGTTTAGAGGAGAACCCAGTCAGTCAGTCCATCCAGTGCTTTCCATCAATCTCTCTCCATGTGTACGATGCTCCCTCTCCACAACCCCGACGTGGCCACACTGTGACCTCTCTATAAACACAGAACCAAGATACTGTTGTGATTGGTCCAGTCTGCCCTCTCTAGATATTGGCACATATTTTGGGTCAACACTGGAGCCTGGAGTAGTGTCAGCTGCCCAGTTCTGTACACACACCCCTCCCAGGTTCAGATTACATTTCTGGTCAGTTTCAGTACATGTTCTACTCTGGTTCTAGTGTGGTTCTGGACCAGTTCTGGTCTTGTTGTGTTCTGGTCTGGAAGCGAAGGGGTGTGGTACACAGAGGCAGTAGTTTGCGATCCAGCACTTGAGGTTATTGTAAAAGATGGCAGAAGAAGAACTACGGTCGATGAAACCTACAGGACAGAGAAAGGGAGACAGAGAGAGAGCTAATTGAAGTTTTTTCCCAAAACGCTATATCCACCAATTTTAAACATTTGTGTTTTGTCATCAGAAATGATTGCTTCTGGGTACCTTCATGTGTGTGTAAAATATTACTGCTCTCAGATTTCTTATTCATAGATTTTTAGAGGTGTATGAAAATGGGCTTTTTTTGCTAAATGCTATTTTAATTGTTTAGATGGAATGGAATCTTCGTATCCTGTATATTTGACTGTGATATGTGGTTGTCTCACCCAGCTATCTTAAGATGAATGCACTTACTGTAAGCCACTCTGGATAAGAGCATCTGCTAAATGACAAATGTTTTACATACATATCTCATATTACTGTAATGAATTATTTTTAAAAAACATTTAAATATTGCTGTCACAAATGTAACATTTGTACATTTATTCATACATTTTTTCCCCCGTTATTTACTACATTCGACTGTGTATAACCTAGCAGGACTATTTATGGTGGATATATAGTATTTAGCAAAAAAATAAAATGTCGCTGAAATGAAACCACCAAGTGATACATTTTAAACAAATACATATCTGTCATTGAACAACCCCATGCCATGATTAGGGAGTGAAAAAGCACACCAATCTCTTTCAGAATTTCTTTAAACAATAAAAGCTCATTTGCCAACATTTCTGAAAATGTATATATAGCGTTTTGGAATGAAACTCTTCAAATAGTTACTGTATACAGCTTGAGGTATGGGCTAGTGTCTTTGTGTTTTATGGCAGCTTGTAGTATGGCTGTGACATACAGTACATACCTGGTAAGATGGCGACTACCCTCATGCACTTCCATCTCTGTGTTTTTAAATTCATTGAGTTCTTTACGTATGGCAGCCTAAGAGGGACAAACAGAGCCAGAGATCAGTGGGGAGAAAACAGTATTTGCATAACTGTGCATTTGTGTATGTGTGTGTACACACACACACATGCATGTGAGTGTTATTACCTTATCAGCAGCTGTGAGTCGTGTCCAGGGTTTGTCTGCCCTCCTGTCGTAGTCCTGAGCGTCAGCAACCTCTACGTAGTCACTGAAGCGGGTCAGGATCTTAGCTTCCCTCAACTCCTCCACCGTGGGCCTCTGACTCAACTGGGTACAGGGGGGTAAAGGGTTATCAGAGTGTGCGTGTGCAAAATGTTGTTGGTGTCTGGCAATTGGTGTCTGACATAACAAGAGAAACACGGCTGATGCACAACCAAATTTCAAAATTGCACCTTGTGTATTCTACTATTGTAACTCTCAACAGTAAGTTGCGACAGAGAGGAAGAGGCAAAGTGAGAGGAACAACCGGGCCCACAATCTGTCTTCTCCAGCAGGTGGCGTTTTAGTTTTTTAAAAATTGATTGGCTTATTTGATCTATTAGAAATTTTGGAATTCTTAGGTTGTTACGAGTGTACTGATACAAGTAGGACGCGTGACATCCTGGCAACTTTGAGAAAAAATACGATATATCGGCGTTTGCCAGTTGTTCAAAAGCGTAGAGCCCTCTCAGTGGCTAGAATGGTCCCACTTGAACTTGCCTCATCCCCACTGCTTTCTATTTTTTAAGACAATTCGTTTCATCTTTAGAGTGGCCACGAGAGTATCTGGTCAATATAATGCATAGTCTGTCGAAGAGAACATGACTGCATTCCATTTTTTTTTGTACAAAAATAACAGTATTTTGGGTCTGGGGCCCCCTAGCGGCCGCAGGGACCTAAGCAGGCGCTTATGTCGTTTATGCCTTGGACCTGCCAGCTGTGTTTGTGTGGTGATTGAGGGTCACCACACACCCACTCATATTTCCAATGGTCTGTCTGTCATGTAATGGAAATTGATACCTAATTCCCCCCTCTTAGCCTCTTCCTCCCCTCTCTCACCCTCCCCTCTCTCACCTTTCTCGACAGGCGTTTCTTGAGCTCCCTCATCTCCTCCTGCTCCTCCAGCTCATTGTGGCCTAAAATAGGGGAGAGAGGGAGAGACAGGTTAGAATAGAACATAATAGAATAGACACTTTGTCAATTTTGTAAGAAATGGAAGTGTGTCTTCTGCCTATCTAGTCTGTGCTACTTACGTTTGAGTATGTTTCTCTGTTCCAGCTCTTCTGTAGTTGGCCGTTGACTCAACCTCCTGAGGAAATAGAACCTGAGTCAGTCTGGACCATTTCCTAACGTGTTTTATTGTGTTATGTTTTATTCTGTTTCATTTGCTGATGTCAGAGCAGGTTTTCTATGAGCCTCAGATTTACATGTATTTATTTACCACCTCAACAGTCTGACACAATGATTCATACAGCAACCAGAGGGAGGGAAAGAGATGGAAATAAATGGAGAGAGGGGAGGCAGGAAGGAGTAGGGGGAAGCAGAGTGGATGGAGAGGGAGATAAATGGAGAGGGGAGGGAGGAAGGAGTAGGGGGAAGCAGAGTGGATGGAGAGGGAGATAAATGGAGAAAGGGAGGGAAGGAAGAGAGGGCGAAGGCAAGTTGTAGTGAGTGTGACAAATGAGAGTGGGAGGCAATATAAGGAATTGAAATTATTTGTGAATTCTGTTTCCTTCCTGTATTGCCCAATGATTTACATACATTAGATGACTGATAGGGGAAGCTGGGGTTAAAGCCAGAATCCGTACGGGAGTAGCAGTGAAGGGACAATTGGGGAGAAAAAAGTGTAAAAAAAAGCAGTGCCAATATGGCCAACCGGTGGCTTCAAAGCCACTCAATGCATCAGCAATCCAGGGTTAATATACATGACTGATATTGCCACAACCCTCCTGTATTCATGTTCTGTCCTCTGTGAGCGTAAAATCCCACATGAAGATGTCTGCCCTCTCACTGGCATATTCAAGATAAAAAAAATGTAAAAAATGTGACAGGCTCTCTGCTACTCTCCCTCCATCCTCTACCTCTCATCAATTTCCCTCCATCCTCCGTCCCTCTACCTTTTCTCACTTCCTCACTTCCAGCTTAGCTTCCTCTCTCCATTATGAGGTGTCATCTATCATGCTGTCTTAAGTAGCCCGGTCACATCTCAACCAGGCCACTGCAGGGTGTACAGGTGCTGACTGGGAGATGAGGTGTGTGTGTGTGTGTGTTTGTGATTTCAAGCACACGCGAGTTCATCTCTCACCATAACAGCTTGTTGCTTGGCAATCAGTTTGACTGTATGCAATGTGTAAGAGCAGATGAGCCTGCGTGTGTTAGTATGCGTGAATATGACTCGCTCCATGCGAGCTTGGTGCCTATATGATAACGTGACTCAAGTCTCTCCGTTGCTATAGGGAAGGTGTGCATCTGTATGTGTGTGCGCGTGTCTCTCACCGTGTGAGCTTGGTGCCTATCTGCTGCCTGAACTCCAGTTTCTCCTGGTCTGACTGTGTGGGCAGTATGTTCTTATCCTCCAGCTCTCTCTGTGACGGACGGTTACTGATCTTAATGGCCAGGGAGTCCTTCCTCAACACCTTCAGAGCCAGGGTACCTATACACATGTACACACACACACACACACGGACACATTTTTTTTTTTATAGAGAGGCCAGCATAAGATCAGCAAACTTTGTCCATAACATTTTTGATAAAATTGGAATTACTAGCACCACAGCTAACTCATGCAGTAGCAATTCAACTGTCACAGCAGTTACCCCATCCAGTGAGAGCTACAGGATGGGAGTGTGTTCACTGTTTCCAACCCACTCTTCTGTGTACATCACCCTCTTACAGAGAGGAGAGGTGTGTATAAATACCTCATAGACATAACGGGGCTCAAATCAATCATTCAGACAACTGCTCATGAAAAAAAAGTGAAGGGAACTACTGGAACAAGGGATCTGAGAAACAGCCATGGCGTATGTGTGTGTTGTTGACGTAACAGACGTGTTACGGGACACCTCTCATTCACACGCCACTGTCACCTCGGCGCTTTGATTGGTCACATTCAACGCTCAAATCAGGGACGTGAACCGCAGCTCTGACTGGAGGGGTCCAATGAAAGGAGAGCTCTTAAACCACATATCCCAGCAGCCATTGAGGCTGTTACCAGGAAGCAGGGGCACCAAGCAGAGACCAAACGGCCACCACTGTCCCAAACCAATTATGTATAAACAAACACGTACTTGTAAAGAGTGTTTCATCTTCATCATCTTCCTCCTCTTCTTCATCATCATCATCATCATCATCATCATCGTCATCTTCTTCTTCATCATCCTCATCCCTGTACGAACCAGGTAGTTCTTGATAGTCTTCCTCATTGGGGAGGTTCTCTTTGTTGTAGTCACATGCTATCATCACCGCGGGAACCGCGTGGTGCAGCGAGCTGAGGTCAGTGAGAAAGGTAAACGGTTAGCAAGAGATGGCGGGCGTTTGTGTGTCTGTCCATCCGTGTGTGTGTGGTGTTAGACAGTGGAGTAGTTAGGTAATGTCAGGTTGTTTCCACCATCAGTTCCTATGAAAGGAGCTATGACCTATAACCTCTGGAACTCATGTAAACGGCACCTCAGCTGAGAAAACAAGACTGAAACACTGTAGAAAAACAAGCCAGCGCTCCTTTAATTGCCACAGTAAGTGGCTCCTAAAATAACGTTGGTACCTCACTCTGCCCGGGAAGCATTGCATGACTTATACTGCCTGGACGTAACGGAGATGTAAGGGAGGGATGTAACAGACATGGTCGGCTTTAGAGGCTCACATTACCACACCTAAATCACACAGCCTGCCTCAACTATAGGGGAGACGAGAGGCACAGCGGAAACAAACTGCACACCAATCACAAATGAGCCTTGAGGCAGCGTCACCGATCAGCAACCAAGCAGCAATCGAGCAACTGCGGAGCTCCCATAACGGAGAATAATGATCTCTGTTGCTTTTACAAACTCAGTTTAGGTGTGCCCTACATAACATTCAGACAGCAAATGAGTAAATCAAAAAGGGCTACAAAAGGAATAGGATGTCTACATCTATTAGGTGCTCGGGTCCATAACCACCTGCCGGCCCACCAATTAGAGTGATGGATCATGGGAGGCCAATCTGGCGCCGACACATCAGTCACAGAGTGTGTGGGTCGATTGCAGAGTGTTCTCCACGTGTGTCATGTGTCTGTGGACAGATGGAGACGGTGTGTGTGTGTGTGTGTGTGTGTGGCGCTCTAAAATGGTCGGAACTGGTTAGACACCAGCCAATGATACACATACACCCAGAGGTAAAGCCAAGGCTCTGGGAATTTGTGCAGCTCTATCTCTGAAGCTGAAGTCAACGCCAGCCATGCTGCTCTCCAGGGAAGGTTTAGATTAAATGGTCTCTGTACTGAGATGTGATTGACCAGACGTTTCAAAATGCTGCCCAGTGCAGATGTAGGTGAGCCAGTTTTCTACAGCAGGAAAATAATCTTGCAGCAATAGGACATGTGTATTATTATGTGGATTGTAATTTAGGGACATTTTTGTTGGGGTTGATACATTTTCGGTAAGGGAAAATCATGTCAGAAGACTTTTAAAAACTCAAATACACCAAGTTTTGAATTTCCTGTTGCAGGAAAGTTCTCCTGCAAAAGTGTGATCAAATTAAGATCCTACATCTGTATTGTGGCAACTCCCAATTTAACCCTACTGATTAGAAACCCTTAGTCACATGATAAACAAGCTCCTTAACGACCCTATCCAACTCGCTGCTGTAGTGTAGACACAGGGCAGGACCAATGGGAATAGAGTACAAGGCAGACTGGATATGTGAACCATTGAATCCATCCACATGGAGGCATGGATACACACACACAAACACACACTTCTCCTTAATCCTCACCTCTTGTATCGCTGCATAGTGAGGGCCAGGGTCTTGTTGAGTTCCTCGATGATGCGGCTGGGGGGGTGTAGGGGCACAGGGAGGGTCCCGTAATGTAGGGAGTGGCCCCCCAGGGACCCCACGTGGTGGGAGGGAGGGGGGCACTTCTGAAAGGTGAGGGCCGAGGGCTCCATGCTCCCCCCCGCACCCACAGGCACACAGATCATCAGCTTCTTAGGAGGTAGAGGAGGCGACAGCTTCATGGACATACAGGGCAGCTTCACTGGCATACCGTCTAGAGGGAGAGAGAAGAGAAAAGAGAGAAGAGAAAAATCAGTCAGATACACAGATTGATACACCCACACAAGCGGCACGCTGGTGGGCTGGGGTACAGTAAAAACAGAAAGCAAAGTAAACGCATAGAATGACACAGGGATACGCGCATAGACACAAAGGAATACAGACCTGTGATGTGGTTGGGCAGCCTGTTGAACGGTTTGGGGGGTAGCACTGGGGGTTGTTTTTTATGTTTTATGGTGTGATGTGATGACTCTGCCCCAGCCCCTTCGCCTGGATACACCATAACCTTCTTAGTGGGTGGAGGCTGGCTGGGATTCTGGGTGTGGTCTTGTGGACACGCCCCCTCTCCAGACATCTGGAACTCAACTGTACCTGGGCATAGAATAAATCAATCAGATGATATGTTAGAACAGGGTGAATGGAAATGAACCAATATGTGAGCATATTGGGAGAAGGCCTGAGATTTGAGATCAACATTGACCAATCAGATGTCATGTAACAGCACAGTGAGAGACTATGAACCATTGCTTGAGTGTGTTGATAGAAGGCCTGAGACGTACCTATGGCTGACCCTGCTCCATCCATCAGCTCAGCTCCATCACATGGTGATGGATCAGACCCTCCTAATGCTGGAGACCTCCCGTTCTCCATCTTCTCCTCCTCTCCTCTCATTACTACCGCCCCGTCTGCAGAGAGAGAGAGAGAGATATATAACATGTTCACAGTACATATCTGGCCTGGAGTCAATCCATGTGGATGCTGTGATGCCGACTGTATGACTTGACGTCGTTTCCGCCAAAAATTATTTTTGATTACGCAACAAAGAACAACTACAACAGTTTTGCCAAAAGTCTTCTGCGTTCTAACTTCCCTCTTCTCCCTCTGACCCCTCACCTTTGTCATAGATGTCCTTCATCACTCCTCTCTTGATCAGATCCTCTCTGCTCTGCCGGGTCGACATCTTCCTCTCCAGGACTGAGGGTACAGGATATGACATCACAACAACATTAACTGACATCATATGGTACAGGATTCTACTCTATTCTACTTCATCACCAACTTCACTGTGCTTATAACTGGCCAGCAGAATCGGCACGTTCTTTTTCTGATACATTGGTCTCTGTCTGAATCCTGTGAAAAAATACTGCACAGTTAGTGTAACACTCAACATACAGTATATTGGCTGCGAGAATATGTGTGACTGTTTGAATTATGCCAAAATGTAAGCCATTATTTTAACATGCCATAATAATTCTGTTCAGAAAAAAAGCATAAACTGCAACGACAGCTGGGGGAGCAGCATGAGATTAGAAAGGCAGCGCCCCACTGGTGTGTGTGTGTGTGTGTGTGTGTGTGTGTGTGTGTGTGTGTGTGGACTACCTTGCATAACAAACCATAATGCCGTAATTCATTTTGGTAAATTTACTGCAATAAATGTACAGTTCTATATTACAGTATAGTAAAGAGCAATGCATTAAGGGGGCTCAACGGCATTCCGCTACACTGCTGTAAAATTGTACAATATAGTACTGTGCACCTGTTTTGCTGTATGTTTACAGCAGCATACTGTGAATTATGGTGCATTGTGGGAAAATGTTGTGGATGGCGAAAGAATTTCTGGCTCATGAACATATTTTGAGCCGTGCCTTGTAAGAGGCTGTATTTAAGGCCCCTGTCAGTGAGAATGCTGTACCAAATGAATTGATATGTGTTAGTAGTACCTGAACAATTTAAAGTGTACAGGGGACAGATCGGCAGCAAGTCTTAAACCTTTACTGGTGTTATGCCTTGTAATCACGGCCAGTTCAGAAGCCTCTGTTTAGGCCTCTAGAAATGCAAGTGATTTAAAACACGAAATATCCATTATATGCTGTAAAATACAAACACCTAGCAGCCAACCTGCTTGCATCAATCCCATGTAATTACAGTAAAATACAAATATTATGATAACAGTAGCATTTACTTTCTTTACAAGTGGCTAATTTTACAGTATTGTTCTGCTTCATTGCTCTGATACTACAGTAACTTATAGGAAGCTCATGGCAAGTTACTGTGAATATTACAGTAAAGTACTTTGCACTAGCCAGAGATGGGAAAAGATACCTTTTGATGCATCTTGTTACAAAAATACTTTGAAGACCAATGTATCCTTAACTACAACAACTTTATCAGTAACTGTTACATAAATGTTTTACTTGCAATGACTGTGATAGGTTTGTTTTAGTTTAGTGCAGTGGTTCCCAAACTGTGGGGAACTTAGTCCGGCTTTCAACTTACTCTTGAAAGTTGTAATAGTAGAATGCGCAAGGTGCCATTTCAAAATTGGGTATTGCATCATCCGCTTTCCACTTGTCATGTCAGTCATAACTTGTCAGAAATGTCCAGATCAACTAGCCCAATGTTTTTAAGCCCATATATTTTGTTGTAATGTTTGAGTCACTCAAAAATTACATGAATACACATTAGACCATTTTAAGAAAATTATCTTTAAAAATTAAAAAAAAAAAATCTCTGCACCCCATTACAAAAAGTGTAGAATGTCAGGAAATAAGCTTTAAACCTGTAACATTTTCTCTCCGCCAACAAGAGGGGTGTGAACAGTTTGTGTCACGAACAGTGCTTGTGCCCATAGAAATAGATGTGTTCCCCAATGCTGGAAGTACACTGACTGTAAGTCACTCTGGGCAAGAGCGTCTGCTAAATGACCAAAATGTAAATGTTAAAAAAAAAATTAACACTTGAAAAGCACACTGCTGGGTATTATTCTAATGAGGTCCACCTTCAAACTATTTTTATTTTGATCAATTTTGGCCTTGTTTGGCACTAGCTGCCTGCACTGTAAATCTAACAGTTTACTAACCACTGTGCTTACAGTAATGCAATGTCAATTATACAAATAGAGCACGTTGCTCTAGTCAGGTGTTACAGTAATATGCTGTAAATGTGTGTTTCAGTAAAGGTCCTGTAAATCTACAGTAATTTACTGACTTCTGTGCTGCCAGTACTGTATATTTACAGTAACCTACTGGCTACTGTGTTGCCAGTAATTTACTGTAAAAATTACATTAAATGTTTTACAGTGTAGATATTATACCATAACAATGGTATAACATTATATTAGATATCTTATTCAATTTTGGATCATTATTCAATTCAAGTGACATTGTTAGCAAGAACTCCAGTATCTGCCATCAAACTGAATCTGCAGGGAATTTTCAGTCAACACTTTCACAGCTGTTCTCTACATTTTTGATGAACAAGACTGATCTTGTGTAAATTTTCTGTAGCAGTATTTGGTATTTTTTTTATTTCAAATCATTTATAAAAAGGCTTAAGGGGACAATTATGCTCGAGTCTGTCTGGTCTTGCTGATGTCTAACATGCACACACGCGCACATACACACACACACACACACGCACACAATGTAATAATACCACTGTTTAAACTTTAAAGAAGAGCCTGGACATAGCTCCAGTCTCCTGTGTTATCGTTGGCCCCACTGATCCGGTTGGCGATAATATACAGCTGCAGCTGACCTACAGCATTCATGCTGATCCCCTGTTACATAACCATAATATAACTAGCATACACCATGCACCTGGCTCTCATGCTTCATGGAACCTATGTGCTATAACTGCTGATCCCGTTACATAATATAACCATCAACCAGTACAGCCCCTAGCTGCCCATCATATACTGTAGCATATAGCCACCTAGCACTGCCTTCTGCCTCGTGCCTCATAGTACCTACATTTGTCAACATAATGGAGTCGTACTGTTCCTGCTAGGGGGTGAGCTGGTGAGACCGTGATCTATTCCACAACTGAAGGTTGTAGCTTTAGGACATAAGAGTGCGGCTACTGTGGGGCAGGGGGAGTGCTTAAGGGGCAAGCAGAGAGGTAGAATACAAGGGATAAATCTAAGTGGTTAGATCTTAGGGCGGTAGATTTTAGGGTTAGGGGAGAGGTAGAAAGCAAGGCCTAGGGCTTCGGGGTTAGGGTTTAGGGAACGTGCCAAACTCATTCCACGGGGGGCAGAGTGTCTGCGTGTTTTCGCTCCTCCCTTAGACTTGATTGGTGAATTAAGGTCACTGATTAGGAAGGAACTCCCCTCACCTGGTTGTCTAGGTCTTAACTGAAAGGAAAAAACAAAAACCAGCAAACACTAGGCCCTCCATGGAATGAGTTTGATCCCCCTGGTTTAGGGCTTAGGGTTAAAGGTTAGATATGGTTCTCACCAGAAGATGTCTGCTTGAACTTCTCGCTCTTCTTCTTCCTCCATTTCCACGGCTTGAAGAGACGCCCTAGGGTGGCAAACTTGCTCCGCCTCCGAATGGGAGGGGTGTGTGTGCCAGGGACCAGCGAATCAGATCGCATCGCCGCTATTCGCTCCACCTCCTCAACTGGAAGAGAGGAGAAGAGAAGAGGAGAGAAGAGGAGAGAAACCAGTCACATAATCCATAAAACAATATGATTCAAAGTATGTGGAACTCAGAGGAGCAATTGAAAGAATCATTGTAATTAATACATAAAGACACAATGGAATTAGACATCATTACACAATAAATTATGAATAGGGAATGTTTACAGATGAGGTTCACATTTTTCTCAATATGATGTACATACACAGCCCAGTTTGGTGCCATTCAAACTTCTCAATCTCTCTTTTTTTTTTTCATCTCTCTTCACTCATCTCTCCATCTCTGCTGTGTAAGGGAGACGTCAGACTGTTCTAAAGTAAATACAGTTGAGTCCTTACTCAATTTTTCCATCTCTAAACTCCACTCACCTCTAAACTCCCAACAGGCTGCAATTTTTGTTCTCGTTCAAATTCAAATAAAAATACTGACTGTCTCGCTCTTACACACACACACACACACACGCGTACACACACACACACGCACACACACAGCTCACCTCTTAGTCTGCACAAGCAGTAAGAGTGTGTAAGTGAGTGTTATATGCCTTTATGGCACTGCCCCCTGACCTCACATTCGCACCACATCATGATGAAGGTGTGAGTGTTCTTAGTGATATGTGCACATTGAGTGAATCTGGTCATACTGTGTATAATAGGAGAGAAGGAAAAACGAATCCATCCGCTGGAATAGCTTCTGGCAGGGATATAGGAGGGTGGGTCACAGTACAGTAGCAACCTACTACTTTATCTTATCTGCAGTTATAGGTGATTCTAGATCCTTCTCAATCACTATGGATATTCCGGATTGGGGCTACTTGATAAAACCACATATCAACATTATTTCAGTTGACTAGCATGTCTGTTATCTTGGTGAATCAATGTGCCCTGTGTTTGTATAGCCTACAAAGTACAATCTCAGTGAACTATTCAAAGTGGTGCTGTCTGTCTGCTTTGATGATACAGTAGAATTGCGTCACGCGGAGTGGATACATTGTTGCATGTTAGAATAGTAACAGCATACATGTAAAAACCCAGCAGAAGTATAAACAGACTATTAAAATGCTATAGCCTACATCCAATAACGTATCAAAAACAACCAATACACTCATACAGCCACATAAATATTCTGACTCCGAGTTGTGCTATTAGGATTGGGAAAAGTCTCAGCAGCCCCGTCCATCAAGAAAAACTGCCCGCGATGGGGCATATTTTTACAAGCAGTGTGCAAGTCAAGGGAGCGGTCGATTTGGAGGAGCGGCGCCAACATGAAATGGAGATCAAAACATCTCCCTCTTGCTGCTGCTGTGAAAACCTCAACACTATTCTCCCTCCACTCACCGTCCTGAGGGTCAGCGCCACGGCAGTTGCTGCATATGTGCTTGATCTCCTTCCCGATCTGGCAGTGGATTATGAAAGGCATATTGTTGTTGTTGTTTGCCACGGGTTGCTGCGGTAGCTGCTGCTGTTGCTTGCCACTGTCGTTGCGGTTCTTGGACTTCATCCGAGGCAGGCAAAATGCTCTCCTCTTCCGCGGCTTCTCCTCGGTAAGGGCTGGGAGTGGGGAGAGAGCGTCGTTACTAGATCCAGAGGAGTACCAGGGGCTCATACCGGCGTTTGCAGGACCCGCCATGGTTAGGCAATGAACGGCTGTGGGGTGGACCCGCTGATCCTGATTCCCTCTAGCTCTCAGAGATGGAGGCAGGGGAGTTTGAAACGGCCTCTCCCTTCTGCACTAGCGCAGGAGACATAAGATAGTAGCTGTCCAATTCGGCCAATCCTTTTGCGCACGGGGGCCAACGACGTCAGAGTTAGGGCTGCGAGATTTGTCCATCTGTATTATCGGTAGCTACATGGCTATGTTCTGTTCATATCCAGTAATTCAATGTTATTTTCCGTTTCTTTACGGGTCCAATCCATAGAGATCCTATTAAATTACTTATTTAGTTTGTTTGCCTTAAATTACTTATATAGTTTGAAATTAATTATTTCGTATTCTAATTCCTAATTTTATGGTCCAATCCCTGTTTATGAATCCCCTACGTCATGACATTTGAAACTGCCTCTCAACTGTATGGGCGTGCTGACCGTCTATTTAATCTCCACCCACTACGGAGAACTGACTTTATTCTGTTGCTACAGCCTACACACAATACTTAATATGAACATCACTATGAACGCAAAAAACCCTGATATTAAATAACATCTGAACAACAGTGGAGGTATACCTATAAAGCCATCAACATAACATATATATTCTATAGGCCTACACCCAATCTTTCACTGCACAAACACATACTGTAGGCCTATTCACTACACTAGTGCAGGGGCCTGAACTGCCAAAGAAGCAGTTTTTCCATTTCCAGTGTTTATCCAGATTCCTCTACTCCTAAACAAACAAACAAACAAGCACACACACACACACACACACACACACACACACACACACTAAATAGCTTTACAGCCCAGTAGGGAGCTAGAAATACTATACTGCCAAGCTAATGAGATTGTGTGTGTGCGTGTGTGTGCGTTTGCTAATGTAAATCTCAAAACCCTCCTCCAGGCATGTCGCCTTCCCAGCATGCAGTACTGCTATCACAGCTCCACACTTACAGTGGAGTGGGGATTATCACTGCTCAGTGTGTGTGTGGGGGGGTGGGGGTGCATTCTGTCTGGCTACATCACCGCCTGGTATGGAAACTCCGGTGAACACATGTCCCGGATTGTGTGGGACAGTACCACAATTTGGCCCTTTGTCCCGCAACCAAACAATCACAGTAGCTGGGGTACAAAGGAGCAAAAACATAAATACCAATATGGGGATGAGGTTGTCGGGTGGGCTGTGTACAGGTGCAGTGACCGGTAAGCTGCTCTGACAGCTGATGCTTAAAGTTAGTGAGGGAGATATAAGTCTCCAGCTTCAGTGATTTTTGCAATTCGTTCCAGTCATTGGCAGCAGAGAACTGGAAGGAAAGGCAGCCAAAGGAGATGTTGGCTTTGGGGATGACCAGTGAAATATACCTGCTGGAGCGCGTGCTACGGGTGGGTGTTGCTATGGAGACCAGTGAGCTTAGAATGTGGGGCTTTACCTAGCAAAGACTTATAGATGACATGGAGCCAGTGGGTTTGGCGACAAATATGTGGCGAGGGCCAGCCAACAAGGGCATACAGGTCGCAGTGGTGGGTAGTATATGGAGATTTGGTGACAAAACAGAAAGGAACTGTGATAGACTACATCCAATGAGCTGAGTAGAGTGTTGGAAGCTATTTTGTAAATGACAGCACCGAAGTCAAAGATCAGTAGGATAGTCCGTTTTATGAGGGTATGTTTGGCAGCATGAGTGAAGGAGGCTTTGTTGAGAAATAGATGGCCGATTCTATATTTAATTTTGGATTGGAGATGCTTAATGTGAGTCTGGAAGGAGAGTTTACAGTCTAACCAGACACCTAGGTATTTGCAGTTGTCCACATATTCTCAGTCAGAACCGTCCAGGGTAGTGATGCTAGTCGGGCGGGCGGGTGCGGGCAGCGATCGGTTGAAGAGCATGCATTTAGTTTTATTAGCATTTAAGAGCAGCTGGAGGCCACGGAAGAAGTGTTGTATGGCATTGAAGCTCGGTTGGAGGTTTGTTAACACAGTGTCCAAAGAAGGGCCAGATGTATACAGAATGGTGTCGTCTGCATAGAGGTGGATCAGAGAATCACCAGCAGCAAGAGCGACATCATTGATATACAGTGCCTTGCGAAAGTATTCGGCCCCCTTGAACTTTGCGACCTTTTGCCACATTTCAGGCTTCAAACATAAAGATATAAAACTGTATTTTTTTTTGAAGAATCAACAACAAGTGGGACACAATCATGAAGTGGAACGACATTTATTGGATATTTCAAACTTTTTTAACAAATCAAAAACAGAAAAATTGGGCGTGCAAAATTATTCAGCCCCTTTACTTTCAGTGCAGCAAACTCTCTCCAGAAGTTGCGTTGTGCAGACCTCACTACCCTCTGGAGAGCCTTACGGTTGTGGGCGGAGCAGTTGCCGTACCAGGCGGTGATACAGCCCGACAGGATGCTCTTGGTTGTGCATCTGTAAAAGTTTGTGAGTGCTTTTGGTGACAAGCCAAATTTCTTCAGCCTCCTGAGGTTGAAGAGGCGCTGCTGCGCCTTCTTCACAACGCTGTCTGTGTGGGTGGACCAATTTGGTTTGTCCGTGATGTGTGCGCTGAGGAACTTAAAACTTACTACCCTCTTCACTACTGTCCCGTCAATGTGGATAGGGGGGTGCTCCTTCTGCTGTTTCCTGAAGTCCACGATCATCTCCTTTGTTTTGTTGAGTGTGAGGTTATTTTCCTGACACTACACTCCGAGGGCCCACACCTCCTCCCTGTAGGCCGTCTCATCGTTGTTGGTAATCAAGCCTACCACTATGGTGTCGTCTGCAAACTTTATGACTGAGTTGGAGGCGTGCATGGCCACGCAGTCGTGGGTGAACAGGGAGTACAGGAGAGGACTCAGAACGCACCCTTGTGGGGCCCCAGTGTTGAGGATCAGCGGGGTGGAAATGTTGTCACCTACCCTCACCACCTGAGGGCGGCCCGTCAGGAAGTCCAGTACCTAGTTGCACAGGGCGGGTCGAGACCCAGGGTCTCGAACTAGAAGATGAGTTTGGAGGGTACTATGTTGTTAAATGCTGAGCTGTAGTCGATGAACAGCATTCTCACATAGGTAGTCCTCTTGTCCAGATGGGTTAGGGCAGTGTGAAGTGTGGTTGCGATTGCGTCGTCTGTGGACCAATTGGGGCGGTAAGCAAATTGGAGTGGGTCTAGGGTGTCAGGTAGGTTGGAGGTGATATAGTCCTTGACTAGTCTCTCAAAGCACTTCATGATGACGGAAATGAGTGCTACGGGGTGGTAGTCATTTAGCTCAGTTACCTTAGCTTTCTTGGGAACAGGAACAATGGTGGCCTTCTTGAAGCATGTGGGAACAGCAGACTGGGATAAAGATGGATTGAATATGTCCGTAAACACACCAGCCACCTGGTCTGCGCATGCTCTGAGGGCGCGGCTGGGGATGCCGTCTGGGCCTGCAGCCTTGCGAGGGTTAACACATTTAAAAATTTGACTCACGTCGGCTGCAGTGAAGGAGAGTCCGCAGGTTTTGGTGGCGGGCCGTGTCAGTGGCACTGTATTGTCCTCAAAGCGAGCAAAGAAGTTATTTAGTCTCTCTGGGAGCAAGACATCCTGGTCCGCGATGAGGCTGGTTTTCTTTTTGTAATCTGTGATTGATTGTAGACCCTGCCACATACCTCTTGTGTCTGAGCCATTTAATTGTGACTCTACTTTGTCTCTATACTGACGCTTAGCTTGTTTGATTGCCCTGCGGAGGGAATAGCTATACTGTTTGTATTCGGTCATGTTTCCAGTCACCTTGCCCTGGTTAAAAGCAATGGTTCGCGCTTTCAGTTTGGGAAGGTTTTAATAGTTACTCTCGCTCACCGAATCAGCGTATTCATCAATGTTGTGGTTTGACGCAATGCGGAACATATCCCAATCCACGTGATCAAACCAATCATGAAGCGTGGAATCAGATTGGTCAGATCAGCGTTGAACAGACCTGAGCATGGGAGCTTCCTGTTTATTCTCTGTCTATAGGCCGGAAGCAACAAAATGGAGTCGTGGTCAGCTTTTCCGTAAGGAGGGTGGGGGAGGGCCTTATATGCGTCGCGGAAGTTAGAATAACAATGATTCAGGGTTTTACCAGCCCTGGTAGCACAATCGATATGCTGATAGAATTTAGGGAGTCTTGTTTTCAGATTAGCCTTGTTAAAAAATGTTAAAATACCCAGCTACAATGAATGCAGCCTCAGGATATGTGGTTTCCAGTTCACATAGAGTCAAATAAAGTTTGTTCAGGGCCATCGATGTGTCTGCATTGGGGGGGAATATACGCGGCTGTGATTATAATCGAAAAAGTAATTGGGGTTGCAACAATTTCGGCGGATCATTTTAGAAAGAAAGGGACCAGAATGTCTAGCTGATTTGTAGGGGTCCAGATTTTACAACTCTTTCAGCTATCACCAGCTATCTGGATTTGGATGGAGAAGCAGGAGGAGGGGGGCTAGTGCAAGTCGTTACGGGGGGATGCAGAGCTGTTGGCCGGGGAAGGGGTAGCCAGGTGGAAAGCATGGCCAGTCGTAGAAAAATGCTTGTTGGAATTCTCGATTATCATAGATTTATCGGTGGTGACAACCTCAGTGCAGTGGACAGCTGGGAGGAGGTGCTCTTATTCTCCATGGACTTTACGGTGTCCCAACACTTTTTGGAATTAGTGCTAAAGGATGCAATTTTCTTTTCGATGCTAATGCAGTACGCCACAGGATGATTTTGTGCTGGTCAAGGGCAGTCAAGTCTGGAGTGAACCATGGGATATATCTGTTCTTAGTTCAAACATTTTTAAATTGTTTTGGTGCTGGTCAAGGTCAGTCAAGTCTGGAGTGAACCAAGGGATATATCTGTTCTTAGTTTAAACATTTTTTAATGGGGCATGCTTATTTAAGATGGTGAGGAAAGCACTTTCAAAGAACAACCAGGCATCCTTTACTGACAGGATGAAGTCAATATCCTTCCAGGATACCCAGGCCAGGTCGATTAGAAAGGCCCTCTCGCTGAAGTGTTTTAGGGCGCATTTGACAGTGATGAGGGATGGTCGATGGACCGTGGACCCATTACGGACGCAGTCAATGAGGCAGTGATCGCTGAGATCTTGGTTGAAGACATCAGAGGTGTATTTAGAGGGCAAGTTGGTCAGGATGATATCTTTGAGGGTGCCCATGTTTACAGATTTAGGGTTGTACCTGGTAGGTTCCTTGATCATTTGTGTGAGATTGAAGGCATCTAGCTTAGATTGTAGGACGGCCGGAGTGCTAAGCATATCCCCGTTTAGGTCACCTAACAGTACGAACTCTGAAGATAGATTGGGGGCAATCAATTCACATATGGTGTCCAGGGCACAGCTGGGGTCTGAGGGTGGTATATAACAAGCGGCAACAGTGAGAGACTTATTTCTGGAAAGGTGGATGTTTAAAAGTAGAAATTCAAACTGTTTGGGCACAGACCTGGATAGTATGACCTCTGCAGGCTCTCTCTGTAATATATTGCAACACCACCCCCTATGGTAGCTCTATCTTGATGGAAAATGTTGTAGTTGGTGATGGAAATTTCAGAATTTTTGGTGACCTCCCATGCCAGGATTCAGACACGGCTAGGACATCAGGGTTGGCGGGGTGTGCTCAGGCAGTGAATAAAACACACTTAGGGAGGAGGCTTCTGATGTTAACATGCATAAAACCAAGGCTTTTACGGTTACAGAAGTCAACAAATGAGAGCGCCTGGGGAACAGGTGTAGTACTGGGGGCTACCGGGCCTGGGTTAACCTTTACATCATCAGAGGAACAGAGGATGAGTAGGATGAGGGTACGGCTAAAGGCTATAAGTACTGGCCGTCTAGTGCGTTGGGAAAAGATAATAAAAGGAGCAGATTTCTGCGCGTGGTAGAATAGATTCAGGGCATAATGTACAGACAAGGGTATGGTAGGATGTGAGTACAGTGGAGAAAAACCTAGGCGTTGAGTGACGATGAGAGAGGTTGCGTCTCTGGAGGCATCAGTTATACCAGGTGAGGTCTCCGCATGTATGGGGGACAAAATAGCTATCTAAGGCATGTTGAGCGGGACTGGGGGTTCTACAGTGAAATTAAACAATAAGAACTAGCCAAGACAGCAGTAGACAAGGCATATTGACATTCAATAAAGGCATAAACCAGTCACAGGTGTTGATTGGGAGAGCTAAGACAACAACGGTAAATAGCAATGAATGGGCAGAGAGGGTCAGTTAGGTACACACAGGACCTGAGTTCGAGGCTGGGGCCGACAGATAAACAAAATGAGATACCGTGTCAGTGAACAGTCCAGCATGCATCAGCTGTGTAGCCGAGTGATCATAGGGCCCAATGAGCAGCAATAGGTGACTCAGGGAGGCGATCGGTAGTCGCTACTACGCTAGATGAGCGGGAGACACAGCGTTCAGAAAGTTAGTGGACCGGGGCTAGCAGATGGGTTTTCGGCAACATCGCAATGGGAAAGCCTGTTGAAACTACACCGGACGATTACGGTCGGCAGACCAGTCATGATGGATCGGCGGGGCACCGCGTCGACAATAAAGGGTCCAGGCCAATTGGCAAGAGGTATTGTAGCCCAAGAATTAGCTGGTATACTTCGTCGGCTAGCCGGGAGATGGGCCTAGCTCGAGGCTAGCTCAAGGCCAACTGGTGCTTGCTTTGGGACAGAGGCGTTAGCCAACAATAGCCACTCGGTTGCAGCTAGCTAGCTGCGATGATTTGGTGTAATGGTCCAGAGCTTGCGGCAGGAATCCAGTGATGTGGTAGAGAAAAGCAGTCCGATAAGCTCTGGGTTGATATCGCGCTGTGCAGACTGGCAGGTATTGTCCAAGCTAAAGCTGGCTGGTGTCCGGGCTAAAGGTTGAAGACCGCTAGCAGTGGCTAACAATGATTAATAGCTAGTAGCTAGTTAGCTGGCTAGCTTCTGATGGAGGTTCCAGTTATAAGGTATAAAAATAGCAGATCCGTATCACATTGGGTGAGGCGGGTTGCAGGAAAGTATAGTTAGTTCGTAGATGGAAAGTGAGATTAAAATATATATGAAAAAAAAAACAGATAACAGACTATTTACATGGGACACGTGCCAGTCTCAAATCTCTTGAAGACTGAAACAGGATTCCCTCAAGAATTTCCCTGTATTTAGCACCATCCATCATTCCTTCAATTCTGACAAGTTCCCCAGTCCCTGCTGATGAAAAACATCCACACAGCATGATGCTGCCACCACCATGCTTCACTGTGGGGATGGTGTTCCTCTCTCGGTGAGAGGCGTTGGGTTTGCGCCAAACATAGCGTTTTCCTTGATGGCCAAAAAGCTACATTTTAGTCTCATCTAACCAGAGTACCTTCTTCCATATGTTTGGGGAGTCTTCCACATGCCTTTTGTGTTTGCTTATTTTTTTCTTTAAAGCAATGACTTTTTTCTAGCCACTCTTCCGTAAAGCCCAGCTCTGTGGAGTGTTCGGCTTAAAGTGGTCCCCTGGACAGATACTCCAATCTCCTCTGCGGAGCTTTGTAGCTCCTTCAGGGTTATCTTTGGTCTCTTTGTTGCCTCTCTGATTAATGCCCTCCTTGCCTGGTCCGTGAGTTTTGGTGAACCTGGCAGGTTTGCTGTGTTGACATATTCTTTCCATTTTTTAATAATAGATTTAATGGTGCTCCGTGGGATGTTCAAAGTTTTGGATGTTTTTTTTATAACCCAACCCTGATCTGTATTTCTCCACAACTCTGTCCCTGATCTGTTTGGAAAGCTCCTTGGTCTTCATGGTGCCGCTTGCTTAGTGGTGTTGCAGACTCTGGGGCCATTCAGAACATGTGTAGAGCTACTGAGATCATGTGACAGATCACGTGACACTTAGATTGCACACAGGTGGACTTTATTTAACTATTTATGTGACTTCTGAAGGTACTTGGTTGCACCAGATCTTAATTAGGGGCTTCATAGCAAAGCACTTATCCGTTTACATTTTTTCATCAAATTTTTTCAACAAGTAATTTTTTTCATTTCACTTCACCAATTTGGACTATTTTGTGTATGTCTATTACATGAAATCCAAATAAAAATCTATTTAAATTACAGGTTGTAATGCAAGAAAATAGGAAAAATGACATGGGGGGTGAATACTTTTGCAAGGCACTGTATATCATAATGTACTGGTGCGCTTCAATTAGCTCATTCTGTGCAGTGGGAGGGGGATTTTTATTTTATTCATGCAGGCTACACTGTCCCGCAAATGTCCCTCAAAATCATCCCGTTGTCCCACATTTTAGTATTTTAAATGTGGTCACCGTAATGGCAACTGCACCGCCCTGAGCTGCAAGGCTCTACAGAGGTTGGTTAAGACTGCCCAGTCCATCACTGGGGGTGAGCTCCCAACCCTGCAGGGCAGCTACACCAGGCAGTGTCTGAGGAAGGCCCGGGAAGATTGCCAAGGACTCCAGCTACCCAAGCCACGGACTGCTCTCTCAGTTACCTTCTGGCAGGCTGTACCGGAGCATCAGATCTCGGACTCAGCTTCTACCTCCAGGCAATAAGACTGTTGTACAGCTAACACTAAGCTGTCTACCTGCACAAACCTGCATTCACCTTCAGAGTATTTGTACTGGCTCACTTCAATCCTGCACCTTAAGAGACTATTCACACACACACACACACACACACACACACACACACACACACACACACACACACACACACACACACACACACACACACACACACACACACACACACAATAATAATAAATAGTAGCAGCAATGATGATGATGATGACACACACACAGTCATCATCGCTGCTACTACTTATTACTAAGCTGCTCAACCATGTCACTATTCACTATTGGCACATTTCATAGTTTATACCGTATATTATTTTTGTGCATATCCAAATCATGACTGTTTCTCCTCTTTTTTTACGACCTTTTATTACTTATTTGTGTATATCTTTCATCATGTGTACTGCACTGTTGAGGAGAGCTTGCAAGTAAGCAATTCACTGTACTGTTTACAGCCTGTATCCTGTGCACGTGACCAATACTTAAAAAAAAAAAAATATTTCACCTTTATTTAACCAGGTAAGCTAGTTGAGAACAAGTTCTCATTTACAACTGCGACCTGGCCAAGATAACGCAAAGCAGTGTGACACAAACAACAACACAGAGTTACACATGGAATAAACAAGTGTACAGTCAATAACACAATAGAAAAAAAGAAAGTCTATATACAGACCCATAACGGATGCAGGCAATGAGGCAGTGATCGCTGAGATCCTGATTGAAGACAGCAGAGGTGTATTTGGAGGGTAAATTGGTCAGGATGATATCTATGAGGGTGCCCATGTTTATGGATTTAGGGTTGTACCTGGTGGGTTCCTTGATCATTTGTGTGAGATTGAGGGCATCTAGCTTAGATTGCCAGGGTATTAAGCATATCGGCTTAGACTGCAGGGGTGTTAAGCATATCCCAGTTTAAGTGTTGTAGTTGGGGATGGAAATCTCCAAATTTGTGGTGGCCTTTCTTAGCCAGGATTCAGACACGGCTAGGACATCAGGGTTGGCGGAGTCTGCTAAAGCAGTGAGTAAAACAAACTTAGGGAGGAGGCTTCTGATGTTAACATGCATGAAACCAAAGCTTTTTCGGTTACAGAAGTCAACAAATGAGAGCACGTAGGGACGCGCAGGTCCTGGGTTAACCTCCACATCACCCGAGGAACAGAGGAGGAGTAGGATGAAGGTACGGCTAAAGGCTATAAGAACTGGTCATCTAGTGGGTTGGGGACAGAGAATAAAAGGAGCAGATTTCTGAGCATGGTAGAATATATTCTGGGCATAATGTACAGACAGGGGTGTGTGGGGTGCGGGTACAGTGGAGGTAAACCCAGGCACCAAGTGATGATAAGAGAGGTTGCATCTCTGGAAGGGCTGGATATGCTGGGTGAGGTCATCACATGTGTGGGAGGTGGGACAAAGGAGGTATCTGAGGCATGTTGAGTGGGACTAGGGGCTCCGCAGTAAACTAAGACAATAATAACTATCCTAAACAACAGTGTGCAAGGCATATTGACATTTGAGAGAGACATAAAGTGAGGCATAAAGTAATCACAGGTGTTGATTGGGAGAGCTAGCGTAGGCAACAACGGGTAAGACAACAACAACAGGTAAAATGCCGATGAATGGGCAGAGAGGGTCGGTTAACTACACACAGGGCCTGAGTTGGGGCAGACAGATAAACAAAAATAAACAAAATGGAGTACCGTGAACACATTGTTCTGATTTTATTTAGGAGTGAGGAAGATAGAGAGAGGAAGATAGGAGTGTAGGGAGAAAATGCGATTCTGCTGCAATATCATTCATGATTCATCCTTCAATCCTTCTCTATATTCCTTGTTAACAGAAGATGGAGAGAAGGAAGAGGAGGGTGCAACGTGGATGATTCATCAGCTATTTCTATAGCGAATGCCATCTGAACAAAGGTAATAATTGCAGTGTATACATCTAATACATATCACTATACGAGAAAATATGGTCTTATCTGACTCACACCATGGCAGGTTGTCATGCTGTAGACCTGGTTGACCTGGTTGAGCTTAAATCATAATAGTGATAGGTGGACAATTGCCAGTTCATTCATGCAGCGTTACTGCCCCCTGCTGACAGCAATAGAAATCACTTATTGCAGCAGTAGCTTCCTGTTATAAAAAGCAGGTGGCGATAGTTGATAGTAAATGGAGGACAGTCACAGTAGTGGCTCGTTCTGCAGTAGATTCATTCAGAGGTAACAACACACAGACAATGCTGCCTATCTAACACACATGAACACGCGAACAAGCACATACACACACACACGCTCTCACACTCAATTCAATTCAAAGGGATTTACTGGCATGGGAAACATATGTTTACATTGCCAATGCACTCCCTCTTACCTCTCTATCTCCCCCACCCCAACCCAGTCATGGTTTTGAGTGTAGCAGTCAGGGGTGCACAGCCAGAGAGGAGAGAAAAGTCATCAAAGCTGACTCACTCTGTAATCACTCATGTAAACAGTCAAGATGGGGCAATTAAACAGAGGACACTGTTTAAACCATGTGTGTGCGTGTGTGCTTGCATGACAGCAAGCATGTTGCAAGTATATGTGTTATGTGTGTCTGTGTGTGTGTGCCCACATGCTTGTATGACATTTAGCACAGTGTGAGCAAGTATGTGCTCTGTGTGTGCGTGCATGTCCGTGTGTGTGTGTGATGACATAACAACATGGTAAAAAGTCCCCCCTCCTGGCTGATGCTGACTGGCTGTTGAAGCACTGTGAGTCATAGAGCCTTTAACTCAGCCAGTGATGAACAGCGAACATTATCCTCTGTACTTTAATATCGTTGTAGCCTCTTTACCACTGCAGCAGTCAATACCACTTGGTTAGGGCTATATGACATCATCATCATCATCATCTCTGCAATTCCTCGACTATCAATTGCTCAGGATAACATCAGGGCATGGACTGCTCAGAGCTCAGTGGTATTACTGGCACCTACTGGCAGAGTGGTAGAGAAGAGTAGAGATTTGGTAAAACATGTACAGTATCCAGCATGGCTCAACAATAATACGGTCTGTTTATATATTTAACTTGATCCAACGATTTGCTGACTGGTTATGAACTTTGTTATTTCAAATGTGACACAGATAGGACAAGGAAATTGACCTGACCTTCATGTAGGTTTTTCAACATTTTATCCCAAATGAAACAGAGTACCACACAATATAATACCATCCTGGCTCATCAGTCATATCGTTCCCATAGAAATAGAGTCATCTGACCTGCATTATGCGTAGGCATATTCCGGCGCTATAGGACCATTTATCCTCTATTGACTAACCTACATCATAACTATGAACGGAGGCAGGAGGTCTGTCTTATCGATATGCTCCCGTCATGAATGTTAGAGCCAAGTTCATTATTATTTTTTTTTACCAATGACCAAGTGAGGGGGAACTGACATACTTCCAGTGGAAGCAATTAAACGTCTAGCTTGTAATAGGCAGAGGTCAACCATTTTATTTTCTCTCCCATGTAAAGTGATATTCCCTGGGTAAAGATTTAGGATGCAAAGTTAAGGATTAATGGTACTGGAGTAGAGGTAATCTCAGAGATATAGCACAGTACTGAGCTCCAAAACTTTTGTATCTCAGCACATTCACACAGGCATTGATACAAGGTGCCTAAATGCGTGTTACATTTAAACACACAGGTCTAGGATATTAGGGTCAAACTTGTGGAGCTTAACAGGGGTGATTTATGTCCTCATTATCCAATTGTATTGCAACAATCTCAGGCGGGTGTTTATTGTCTGTATCTGAGCTCTAGAGCATATCATAACCCAGTTCTCTGCCGAAATATCTTCCTGCATATCTTGTATCCACTGAAGTCTCTTACTATCAGAGTTGTCTTTATGTGTAGCTACCATTTCCCATACAATGACGTCATTTGACCTTTCCCATAACACACATTGACAGAGAGCGTTTCTCTAGTGGTCAAAGGAGGATGTAGGGAAGATTGTTTTAGACTGGAAAGAATAAAGCTTCTCAATTGTAAGTATCTGAAAAAATTATTTTTGTGGTAAGTTAAATCTTCCCTTTAGTTCTTCAAATGAAATGGGCCCTTTTTTCATTGTATAAGTCCATTCATTTAACATTACCCTTTCTTGCCCATTCTTTAAACCCCAAGTCATTTTTTTTACCAGGGGTGAAATTGTCATTGTCCCAAATTGGAGTAAAACTGGAAAATACAGGGAATTCGCCCAGATATGCTGTAACTTGTGCCATATAGTTAGGGTGTTTTTAACAAAGGGATTAGTCGTATTCTTCTTTAGTTTCTTAAAGGGAGCAGAGTACAAATATCCATCCAAAGTTAAGCCTTTTGTGGACAACATTTCAGTCTACAGCCAGGGTGAGTATGGTTTCTTGGAGAACCAAAACATTGCAGATCTAAGTTGTGCAGCCAGTAATACCACTGTAGGTTTGAAAGTTGCAACTCCCCTCTGTCATAGGGCAAATAAAGAAGAGAAAAGGCTAAGCCTTGGTTTTCTGTTGCTCCAGATAACATTTGAGAGTATCTTTCTGATCTTTGGGGGAAATAAAGTGGTGGAGCCAGAGGAATTGATTGAAATAGATAAAGACATTTGAGTAGAATATTAATCTTAATAATATTTATTCTACCAATAACAGATATAGGCAATGATGTCCATCTATTGGTGGATTCTGTTACACATTACCATGGGTTCATCGTTGAACTCAAGGAGCTAATTTCTGGTGTGATTTTAATACCAAATATGTGAAACCTTGTTCTGTATTCACAAATGGATGTTGTACAACTGGATTCAGTCTCTCTTGCTTGTTGAGGAAGAGGATGGAAGATTTGGTTTTATTAACTTTAAACCTAGAAAACGGACCAAAGTTATTAATTCAATTGGAGAGGGAAGAGATAGAATTCTTTAGATCTGTTAGGAATTAAAGGGTATCATCGGCATACAGGGCCACTCGATGTTCAAAATTGGGTGGGCCCTTACTGCACTTGCAAAGGGTTCTATAGCTAAAAGAAAAAGTATTGGACTGGCCGGATATCCTTGTCTTGTGCCCCGAAAAAGCTTAAAAAGTTGTGAAATGTCACGAATATCACCGAAGGTGTAACCCCTTCCCGTTCGGGTGGCGCTCGGCGGTCGTCGTCGCCGGTCTACTAGCTGCCACCGATCCCTTTTTCCCTTTTCGTTTGGTTTTGTCTAATTGTTTTCACCTGTTCCTTGTTGGGGTTTTTTGGGTTGGTGTTATTTAAGTTCGATTAGCCCGCTTGTGTTTGTGCGGGCTTGTTTCTGTTATGTAGAGGTGTTCGTTATGATTGTGGGTTTTCCGCTGTCCGGTTAGATACCAGTGTGTATTTTAGGTGGAGTGTATTTACGCCTGTGTTCGGCGTCACCTATTTGTACATTTTTTGGTTGGACATTAAAGCGTGTTTTTCCCCCGTATCCTTGGCTCTCTGCGCCTGACTCCACACCCAGTCACTCTTTGAATGTTACATAAAATCAAGTTGTTAGTGGCAACTTCTGCAGTGGGGTCCGTATATAATATCTTAATCCATTTAAAGAAGTAGTTCCCAAACCAAAATCTCTTTTAAGCACTTCAAATAAATAACCACTTAACTCTATCGAATGCCTCCTCTGCATCAAGTGGGAGTATGGCAGTATCAGGGGTACCCTTCACACATGTTTAGTACTCTCCTCACATTGTGAAAACCTTAATGGTTTTTCACGAAGCCATTTTAGTCTTTGTGTATCAGATATGGGAGCACTCTATCCAATCTCCTGGCTAAGGCATTAGCAAATATTTTAGAGTCAGAGTTCAGAAGAGAAATCGGTCTGTAACTTTCACATTCTGTTGGGGATTTATTAGGCTTCAGAATTAGAGTGATTCAAGCAGTCCTTGGAGAGGGGGGAGACAACTTTGCTGAAAGGATTCAGCATACATATTCAAAAGTGGACCAAGAAGTTTGTCCTTAAATATCTTTTAAATATCGATTGGGAGCCCATCAGGACCTGCCGCTTTACCTCCCTTCATATTGAAAATAGCATCAGGTATTTCAACACCATCCAATTTCTTTTGTCTTCTGAAATAAAGGGAAAATCAAGATTCAGAGTTGTAAAGTGTGTTGTATAAGGAAGCAAATGTTTGGGTTATTTCTACAGTATCCATTGATAATTGTCCTTGTAAATTATGAATTGCATTAATGTCTCTGTCTGAATTTAACTTTTTAATGCGCCAGGCCAGCAATTTACCAGGTTTTTCATCTTGATCATAGAAGGACTTTTTTCATACTGAGCTTTAAGAGCAAATACTTCCTTGTTTACTTCTACTGAGTTATCCAAAAAAGCTTTCTGTCCATCTCTCTCCTTTTCCGATTTAATTGATTTGAAACTTGTAAAACATATAATTTGCCCCCTAATATATGCTTTTAAAGACTCCCACCTAGTACTCGCTGACGTTTGGTCAGTGTTCACTGTAAAATAAACATCTATATGCACTCCAATGTAATGTAAGATGTCTGGGTCCTGTAACCATCTGGGATGCAAATGCCATCTAGAGGATCCTTTTACTAGTTTTGCATCCTTATAAAATAATCACACAGGTGTCACTCAGAACAACACTATCATATCCACTTCCTATACGAGAATATGAATTAGTATGATTCAAATGTCGACAAGTAACATGAATACTCCCTTTAACTCGGGTTCTGAGTCCTCCAAGGTTCACATAGATTCAAGTCCTGAATGAAATGCTGTAATTTCTTTCTACTCTGCGAGTGGGAAGTGTCTAAACCAGAGGAGCGATCTAGATGAGGATCAAGAGTGCAATTAAAATCCCCTGCCATTGTGACTTTACCAGGAAGTGAGGCTATCGATAGAAATACATTCCTAAAGAATTTGGGATTATCAACATTAACCAGATTAATACACCCATTCAAAAGAGTTCCCTGTATCAAAATGAATCTATCAGCTGTATCAGTTACAATATGATCTACTTGAAAACGGAAACAGATTTGTGAATTACAACCATAACACCATGAGAATGAGAGGAGAAACTGGATGTTATTACTTGCCCTTGCCATCTCCTGCGTACTTTAAGTAGCTCATCCTTCATCAAGTGAGTTCCACAAAGTCAATTTTTGTTTTGCATTTGGGAGTCATTTAACCAAAGATAAAGCATAAAGGCATATCTAAAATATGTTTAGTATCCACAAGGACCGCATTCATATTTTGTATTGAGGAAAATATGTAAAGAACAGTTGGAACAAACAAACATAAATCTATCCTAACAGTAAAACACTGAACCCCAAATCCCCTGTCTCACTAACGCTTCCCAACGCTTCCTCTCCCACCTCCCCCTAACCGTAGAGTGTAGCCTGGTGGACGACTGATCCATTAATGGGAGCAGTCTAACCTAAGCGACGCTAAACAAAACAGTGTCTCCTGCCTTCTCTCGGCTATTACTCCTCAAAGGCATATCCAGCGAGATGATGTGAAATATCACAACAGTATTCATTTGAAAAATAGCTCCACCTAAAACAGTAACGCTAGCCTGAGACTAATTTTAAAGTTACAGTATGGACAGTCCAAAATAGTTGTAGATGAACAGTTGCTAGTAGCTACAAAGTAACAAAATGGCCCATAAATATAGCGTTAGCGTAGTATACCATGATCAGTTTAGAAACCCCCAAAAATATCAGAGATCAGAAATGAACAGACTGCGTGAGAAAAAGAGATACCGTTGAATATATGCTACCTTTACCCAAAGGTCCTTTGCACATGGTGTCAGGCTTGCACGTGATTGTCAATCATTTTAGTCCAAGGATATGATAGAAACTTAAGTCTTCATATAAAGTAGTCCAAATGCTTCTCGTGGTGCAGGATGTATGAATAAGGTCCCACTGTGCCATGGCTGGCTCACTTGCTAAACATGTGAGGTAACATTAGGCATTTTGAGTCTGTTAACATGGAGTTAAACATCTTTGCAGGCATTTTACAGTGTTTTATGTAATCCAATGGAAGAGAATTATCAAAGTACCAAAAATAAACGTTCAATGGACAGCTATTTCGCTTGTCATATAGAAGAATCTGAGCTAAGTGATGAGCTCATACAGGCTACAAATCATATAAAGAAACTTTGAGTGGCTAGCTCACCATATTATTCACTTAACTGTTATGCTAGCTACAGTACTACAGTAGCAGCTAATACATTAACAAATGTTAGTTAGCTTACCAACAGTCACATAATCCAAGCTGTTGCGAGATGTTCTTCTTGTTTTAGGAAGACTATGTAGATTCATAAATGGATGTAGATACGCCTGAAATTGTCCAAGAAAATTGCTGTTCGTGTTACGAGGATTTAAAATAAGAGATTAAAATAATTTAAAAGAAGTTTCGCCGAAATTGTCAGGAGAGCACTAAAAACACATCCTCTCTCTGTTCAACGCAATAACCCCCCCTCCCTATTAATTCTACTTAATGAGACACTAAACAAAACAAGATCTCCATCTCTCTCTCAGATGCACACACACATAGATAACTTTTTGCTCGTCTATACTGTTTATGTCATCTAGTCTCTGTTCAGGATCTGCTCGCTGACTCAGTGTGGCTTCTCTGAAGTGACAAGCACACCTGCAGCATGACGGAAAAGGGGGTTGTGCTGGGCAGAGTGTGTGTATGTAGTGTGTGTGTAGCTAATGAGGTGTGTGTGTGTGGCTCCATACCTGACAGACACACTCATGCATGAGGTCTATTTGCATCCAGGAGCTCACAGAGAAGGACCATGCCAAACCCCTCTGCCTCCACTGAGCTACTCATCTGTGGTCCCTCTCCCTCTCTCGCTCCCCCACTCTATCACTCCCGCAGTGCGTGTGTACGTGTATATGTGTGCGTGTGTGTGTGTGCTATATCCTCGCTGCTCCTCTCAGCTCGCCTCTCTGTGTGACCGGTCTTGTTAGTGCTGGCTGTGCCAAGCTATGAGTCATCTCAGTTCTCTCTGACCATAGTCAGGGTCAAGACCAAGAAACTATCCTCACATACTGCTGCCTCAGAACAGCTTATCTCATACTCGACTAGATTATTAGATTACTAGATCTATTAGATCTATTAGATTTGTGACTCTTGTAATTAACGCTACATTTCATGGAAAACTGTAATTTATACGGTAATTTCAAGTTACAAATTTCAAGTTTTTTGTTTTTTGCAAATGTATAACAAATAAAAAAAAACTTATATCGCATTTACATTAGTATTCAGATCCTTTCCTCAATACTTTGTTGAAGCACGTTTGGCAGCGATTACAGCCTCTAGTCTTCTTGGGTATGATGCTACAAGCTTGGCACACCTGTATTTAGGGAGTTTCTCCCATTCTTCTTTGCAGATCCTCTTAAGCTCTGTCAGGTTGGATGGGGAGCATCGCTGCACAGCTATTTTCAGGGCTCTCCAGTAATGTTTGATCGTGTTCAAATCCAGACTTTGGCTGGGCCACTCAAGGACATTCAGAGACTTGTCCCAAAGCCACCTCTGCAATGTCTTCGCTGTGCGCTTAGCGTCATTGTCCTATTGGAAGGTGAACCTTCGCCCCAGTCTGAGGTCCTGAGCGCTCTGGAGCAGGTTTCATCAAGGATCTCTCCTTGCTTTGCTCCGTTCATCTTTCCCTCAATCCCGACTAGTCTCCCTGTTCCTGCTACTGAAAAACATCTCCACAGCATGATGCTGCCACCACCATGCTTCACCGTAGATATGGTGCCAGGTTTCCTCCAGATGTGGCATTCAGGCCAAAAGAGTTCAATCTTGGTTTCATCAGACCAGAGAACTTTGGTTCTCATGGTCTGAGAGTCTTTAGGTGCCTTTTGGCAAACTCCAAGCGGGCTGTCATGTGCCTTTTGCTGAGGAGTGGCTTCCGTTTGGCCAGTCTACCATTAAGGCCTGATTGGCAGAGTGCTGCAGAGATGGTTGTCGTTCTGGAAGGTTCTCCCATCCCTACAGAGGAAATCTGGAGCTCTGTCAGAGTGACCATCGGGTTCTTGGTCAACTCCCTGACCACGGCCCTTCTCCTTCGATTGCTCAGTTTGGCAGGGCGGCCTGCTCTAGAAAGGATCTTGGGTGTTCCAAACTTATTCAATTTAAGAATGATGGAGGCCACTGTGTTCTTGGAGACCTTCAATGCTGCAGAAATGTTTTTGTAACCTACACTTCCCCAGATCTGTTCCTCAACACAATCCTGTCTCGTTGCTCTATGGACAATTCCTTCGACCTCATGGCTTGGTTTTTTCTCTGACATGCACTGTCAACTTTTGGACCTTATATAGACAGGTGTGTGCCTTTACAAACCATGTCCAACCATTTGAATTTACCACAGGTGGACTCCAAGTTCTGAAGGATGATCAATGGAAACAGGATACACCTGAGCTCAATTTTGAGTCTCATAGCAAAAGGTCTGAATACTTATGTAAGGTATTTTTTAAATATTTTTTTTATACATTGCAAAAAAATTCTACAAACCTATTTTTGCTTTGTCATTGTGGGGTATTGTGTGTAGATTGATGAGGAAAATGTTTTATTTAATACATTTTAGAATAAGGCTGTAACGTAACAAAATGTGGGAAAAATCAAGCACTGTAGATCCAGTTTCTGTCTACAAGAGGTTTTAGAGACTATGGAGATTGCATGAGGCAGCATAATAGCTAATTATAAACTCCTGCATTGTATTCCTTTAGCTCAATAAGAACAACAAATACCCAGAAGTGGGGAGGAGAAAAGGAGTGGAAATCAATATTCTGTGCTATTCCTCTGATCTCAACTCCTGGAGAACAGGACTGGAAAGAACAGAAGTGTAACAAGGGATTAGTCATCAAAACAAGAGAGGGTGGAGAGAAAGTAGAGAGATTTAAAAAAGGGAGAGAGGAGAGAGGTGTGGAGAAAGGATGCGAATGTGACAAGGAGACTAAAGTGTGTTTGAGAGAGAGAGAGACAGAGAGAGAGAGAGAGAGAGAGAGAGAGAGAGAGAAATAGAGAGAGAGAGAGAGAGAAAGAGAGAGAGAAAGAGAGAGAGCTTGTGAGTGGGAATCTTGTTATGTTCTGATCCCTTTTGATCAGTATGTGGGCGTAACTAAACCCCTCGGCTTACCGTCTGCGATCGTCAGTCTCTCATTTTGTCATATAGTAAATTAAACATTACGTTCGCTTCACATCCTATTGATTATACTGGAATCACATTTATTCCTGTGGCTGTGGTGTTTGACCCGGTCTGTTACTGTAACCCTGCAGTGACGGTGTGTGTGTGTGTGTGCGTGTGTGTGTGTGTGTGTGTGTGTGTGTGTGTGTGTATGTGTGTGTGTGTGTGTGTGTGTGTGTGTGTGTGTGTGTATGTATGTGTGTGTGTGTGTGTGCGTTTGTGTGTGTGCAGTCAGTGGGGTTAGGCGGTAGGATATTGATGTGCCATCCTGCAGGTCTGTGCCAACACCACAATCAATAGTGGCACCACTGGGCAGCTCCTGTAGCAAACCAGTCTGCAGAGTGAGCTTTTTCATTGAACAGGAGTAAACCGTATTCCTCTTTCCACTATTGTGTCTGTGTAGTGCATGCCAGTCTGCACTGGGTTTAAGAACTACACAACGCACCTGTATTAAACGTTGACCAATAAAAGGCGTTTTCTGGTCGGAAGCATCAGTACTTCATGTTTCCAGAAAGATGACGTCACTGTGCGATGTTAAGCTCTGAGCTGCCATCCACTGCCATCTTCCCCCAGGGCTGTGTAAAACAGACCAAGTACTTCCTTTCATCTCCTCCATGCCATAAATCAGGCCAAAGAGATTAATCTTCTTACCGTCTAACTTGGTGTGGCTAATTTAGGCTTTAAGATGAGAACATGAGTCTAGCTGAGGGTGGTAGGCAGAGGTTAAGATTGTAAAGCTTGTTCTGCATCAGAGAGAGAGAGAGGGAGAGAGAGAGAGAGTGTGAGTGAGTGAGTAAGTGAGTGAGATCTGTTTGAGGTTTACCCTACCTTTTAGGGATGGGCACAGTTCATTGAAAATCTGGATACCAATTGAAAATCAACCACCTCATTGACACAACTCTGGTATAAAGGACTCGGAAGTGTAATGCCCAGGTCCAGCTTTCATTTGAAATGCATGGAAGCGTTTGAGTGCTATGGCAAGAATGGGAGGTTGAAATAAAATAAAAATGTTTACACAGGTAAATAATTTCACGTGCATTTGACCTGGAAAGCAACAGTAACTAAGGACCTGGAAAGCAACATACTAATGTATGAATTACTTAATTAGGCATCAATCAAACATTTTTAACACATGAATAAACAGTTATGGCTAAAATTGTGAGGTAGTCATTCAGTGCTTGCCAAATTGTGAGCCTATAAGCTTGGTTGAATAGTAGTTCTTAAATGCACTAAAATGGTCATAAGACAATCTCTTATTTCATCATGTAACCTTGCAAGGGTTTCACGGTTGAAGAACATTCTCACTTTTAGGATGTATTGGTGCACTTATTTATACATCCCAGGAATTAAGGCATCACTTCAAGATATGCCCATCTGCGCAACAAGCTTGAAATAACAACGACCTCGAATGTGCCCACAATTTGTGTTGACACTGACTCATAGTGACAGTACGCAAAGAACCGGGATCAAGAAGGTGGTTGTGTGGAAAATCCAGACATAAGAGATTGCTGAAAAATAAGTGTTGTAGAGGAGACAGGTTTTCCATGCACTTTGTTTTGCTTTTTGGATGCAGTAATTGTGCTGGTCTATTTAGCATAGGTAGTTATCTAGCTAGCTAGAGTTTGCCAGCTAACGTAAACTCACTCACTTTTGTACATCGCCTTGGTCCGTACAATTGACCTTATTTTAGCTCCCCAAAAAACGGAATACTTCCACATCAACTGTAATGTCAATACCATTGTAAAGCACAATTTCTCCCATTTCCAACATAATCAATTACATGACCCCCATGCTGCCCGTTTAAAAAAAAATGGCGGGTGGGGAAGTGAAACTAATGCGTGATAGTAAGAAGGACAGATGTTGTGTGGGAAAATTGCTTCTTTTCCCCACTCGATCTGTCCAACTTATCACCTTACCGCCTCTAAAATGTAAATAAAACACTATAAAGAGTTTATATAATGTGTCATTACATACCTATTTGAAGGTTTGTGTTGAATTTGAATCAGGTTTTTAGGGCGGTGCTAAAGTGATCTTAGAAGTAAACAGTGGCTTTGAGAATGATGATCGCATGCAGTGATGACGCAAAAATGACTAGGTATCCCCCCTTACCCCCGTCACTGTCCATTTCTTGTTTTTAAAGGATGAGAGAAGTGCTACACCTGGTGGAGAGAGATTATAAGACAGAAATAGTTGCTTTTTGCGTGGTGTACGTTACAGCATGACACTTCACAATGTAACGGAGGGTCAGTTTTTTCAACTTCTCTCCAATACTATAGAGCCATTACCATGTCGATCAACGCTTGAATAGAAACGTTGTTCACACCACAGATCTTGAAGTCAACACAGTCGCTACAGTCCCATTAGTTTTCTTTGTAGCCTCGTTGAAATGTTGCAGTTACCCACATTTGTACGGAATGGGTTGAGTTTACGTTAGCTATCTTAGTGTTGGCTAACTAGCAAACAATAGCTTGCTAGCTGGAAAACATGAGCTAGCCAACTACCTATTCTAAATCATAGCTAGCAAAGGTTAGCTGCCATTTATGGTAGCTAGCTAACTTAGTTAATTAACATCTACAGAATAAACTATCCATGCCTTAAAAGCTAATGTTAACTAGCTAGCTACCTAAATATGGCAAATAGTTAGCTAGCTGGGCTCGATGGTCTTAACTTATATGAACCTCAGGGTATCCAAGGGTATTAAGCGAGACACACCCAGCATGTTAACATTAGCTATCTATCTATCTATGTCTTGGCTGTTGAAGGATGAGGACCAAGGTGCAGCGTGGTGAGAGTAGCGGGCCCCGGACTGGGCGCCCTCGTTGCGGCCCCCGGACTGGGCGACCGTCATCGCTGGAGGCTCCGGACTGGCGACCGTCGTCGCTGGAGGCTCCGGACTGGCGGCCGTCGTCGCTGGAGGCCCCGGACTGGCGGCCGTCGTCGCAGGAGGCCCCGGACTGGTGGCCGTCGTCTCTGGAGGCCCCGGACTGGAGGCCGTCGTCTCTGGAGGCTCCGGACTGGAGGGCGACGCTGGAGGCTCCGGACTGGAGGGCGCCGCTGGAAGCTCCGGACTAAAAGGCGCCTCTGGAGGCTCCGGACTGGGGGGCGACACTGGAGGCTCCGGACTGGGGGGCGACACTGGAGGGTCCGGACAGGAGGGCGACTCTGGAGGGACCGGGCTGGAGGCCGTCTCTGGAGGGACCGGGCTGGAGGCCTTCTCTGGAGGCTCCGGGCTGGAGGCCGTCTCTGGAGGCTCCGGGCTGGAGGCTGTCTCTGGAGGCCGTCTCTGGAGGCTCCGGGCTGGACGCCGTCTCTGGAGGCTCCGAGCTGGGCGCAGGCACAGGACTCACCAGGCTGGGGAGACATATAGGAGGCCTCTTCCTTGGCCGAGGCACCGGATACACTGGGCGTGGAGGCGCACTGGCGGGCTCGAGCGCAGAGCTGGCACCACCTGTTCTGGCTGGATGCCCGCTTCCACCCGGCAAATGCGGGACGCTGACACCGAGCACACCGGCCTGTGAATGGTCAGCCTCGACTCAGTGCGCATCACCCCATAGCACGGGGCCTGACCAGTCACATGCTCGCCACGGTAAGCACGGGGCGTCTCCAACCTGATTCAGCCACATTCCCCGTGTGCCCCCTCCCAAACAATTTTTGGGGCTGCCTCTCGGGCTTCCTTGCCAGCCGTGTTCCCTCATAATGTTGCTGCTCCGCCTTAGCTGCCTCCAGTTCCTCCCGTGGACGGCGATACTCCCTAGCCTGCCTCCAGGGTCCCTTACTATCCAGGATCTCCTCCCATGTCCAGGAGTCCTCTTTACCACGCTGCTTGGTCCTTTGGTTGTGGGAAGTTCTGTCACGGCTGTTGAAGGATGAGGACCAAGGTGCAGCGTATATATTACTTTATTAAAGAATGACGCCTACAAAAAACAATAAACCTTACAAAACAAACCGTGAAGCTTAAGGCAATAGGTCCCGCAAACAAAGACAACTTCCCACAAACACAGGTGGGAAAAAGGGTACCTAAGTATGGTTCCCAATCAGAGACAACAATAGACAGCTGTCCCTGATTGAGAACCATACCCGGTCAAAACATAGAAACACAAAACATAGAATGCCCACCCCAACTCACGCCCTGACCAAACCAAAATAGAGACATAAAAAGGATCTCTAAGGTCAGGGCGTGACAATCTATTTGTGTCAACACATCTATGAGTAGTTCCTTTTCAATGTTAACAGATAGTTTATTAGTATTAGCAAGCACCATTATTATATATAATGCTTGCTGGATAACACAACTAGGTAGCTAGGTCTAAATCCTAAATGATAGCTAGAAATCATGATAATGATGATAACAGACATATTGGAGGAAGGTTTCTATACCTTCTCTGATGATAGCTAGCTACTATAGTTGGCTAATTGTAGAGTGTCTATGCTACAATGTCATACATATTTTTTCTCTACCACAGATTCCCACAAGGTCTCAGACTTCAGGATGGGAAAGGCTTACAAGAAATAAACAGATGAATACACAGATGTTGTCGACTTCCAATGTTATTTGTAATGTTAAAAAAGGTAAAACAAGACACGTTTTTGCTAGCTAGCTAACTAGGCTACTCACCATATTATAGGCTGCAGATTTTAGTCACCACTATTAACTTCTTATGGCTTGGGGGCAGTATTGAGTAGCTTGAATGAATAAGTTACCCAAAGTAAATGGCCTGCTCCTCAGTCTCAGTTGCTAATATATGCATAGTATTAATAGTATTGGATAGAAAACACTCTAAAGTGTCTAAAACCGTTTGAATGATGTCTGTGTGTATAACAGAACTCATATGGCAGGCAAAATCCTGAGGAGAAATCAAAACAGGAAGAGAGAAATCTGAGCTTGGTATGTATTCACCACAGTCCCCTTGAGATATTAATGATGTTGCACTTCCTAGGGCTTCCACTAGATGTCAACCGTCTATAGAAATTTGAATGAGACTTCTACTGTGTTGTGGGACTGAATGAGAGCAGAATGTATTAGGTGTCTGACAGTCAGCCATTTTCTGATCATGCTCATTCCTCATGGTATCCACTTGCGTTCCATTGCTCATCAAGACACAAAGGAATACTCCGGTTGGAACTTTATTAAAGCTATATGTTAAAAATATCCTAATGATTGATTCTGTACTTAGTTTGAAATGTTTCTTCGACCTGTAATATAACTTTTTGAAGTTTTTGTCCGACGTAACGCTGACCAGAATGAGCGTTTGGATATGTATGCCAAACGCGCTAACAAAAGGAGGTATTTGGACATAAATAATGGACATTATCGAACAAAACAAACATTTATTGTGGACCTGGGATTCCTGGGATTGCTTTATGATGAAGATCATCAAAGGTAAGGGAATATTTATCATGTATCATCTTGTTTATGTTGACGCCAACATGGCGGCTATTTTGACTATTTTTCTGAGCGCCGTCTCAGATTATTGCATGGTTTGCTTATTCCGTAAAGTTTTTTTGAACTCAGACACAGCGATTGCATTAAGGAGAGGTATATCTATAATTCCATGTGTATAACTTGTATTATCATCTACATTTATGATGAGTATTTCTGTTGAATGATGTGGCTATGCAAAATCACTGGATGTTTTTGGAACTAGTGAATGTAACGCGCCAATGTAAACTCATATATTGATATAAATATGAACTTTATCAAACAAAACATACATGTATTGTGTAACATTAAGTCCTATGAGTGTCATCTGATGAAGATCATCAAAGGTTAGTGAATCATTTATCTCTATTTGTGTTTTTTGTGACTGCTATCTTTGGCTGGAAGAAATGGCTGTGTTTATTGTCGTTTGGTGGTGACCTAACAATCACTTGTGGTGCTTTTGCTGTAAAGCATATTTGAAATCGGACACTGTGGTGGGATTAACAACAAAATTACCTTTAAAATGGTATCATATACATGTATGTTTGAGGAATTTTAATTATGAGATTTTTGATGTTTTGAATTTGGCGCCCTGCACTTTCACTGGCTGTTGTAATATCATCCCGTTAACGGGATGTAAGCCCAAAGAGGTAATAGTTATTTTATGTTATTGAGTAAGCCTATATCTTTGTTTATTCTAATTAACCCAACAGCAAACATCCTTATTCTTTGTAAGAAATGAGAGGTATTTTTACATGTTGCAATAAAGTTGACTGAACTATAAGCTCATCTTTTGTTTGTTTTCACTTGGTAATGAGTAGTAAGTAAGTATATGGTAATTGCTAATAGGAACGATATATCTAGGTAACGTACTATGTAGGTACACATAATAATTACACGTAAGTAACGCTCAAGATACACTTAATTTCAACTAACTAAATCCTGTATAACACCTAGTAATTACATTGCACTTATACATTTATTGCATGTACTCTGTGGTGTACTAGTGTGTTTATCCTCCCACTCAGATAACACTTTCCTTAAAATGAGGGCCAGGTTGTCAGGATGTGTAATGTACAATATAAGTAGACATTAATTACAAGTAGCCCTCAAGATACACTTCATTTTAACTAGCTAAATC
This sequence comes from Oncorhynchus mykiss, assembly GCF_013265735.2. Taxonomy (NCBI): domain Eukaryota; kingdom Metazoa; phylum Chordata; class Actinopteri; order Salmoniformes; family Salmonidae; genus Oncorhynchus; species Oncorhynchus mykiss. The sequence goes on from NC_050570.1 coordinate 35,682,375, forward strand.
CTGTGTAACACATAGTAATTACATTGTACTTATGCAGATAGTACATGTACTTTGTGGTGTACTAGTGGGTTTATACTCCCACTTGGATGGCTAGTAGGTTCAGGTTAACTACTCATGGTGTGATTGTGGTAACGTACAGGAACTCAAGTCCTTTTGTTCACCCAACCTAGAATACCTCAAAATCAAATGTTGACCGCATTACTTCACAAAATAATTAACTTTAGCCATCCTCACAGACGGATATATTCCCCCTCAAGCCGATACCAAGACGACTCTCAAGGAACTACACTGGACTTTGTGCAAACTGGAAACCGCATATCCTGAGGCCGCATTTTTTGTAGCTGGGGACTTCAATAAAGCGAATCCCCAAAACTCTTGACCATTGCTACTTTCCCTTTTGGGACGGCTACAAGACCCACCCCCGCCCTCCTTTCGGCAAATCAGATCATGCCTCCATTCTGTGCCTCCCTTCCTATATTAAGAAACTCAAACAGGAAGTATCAGTGGTATGGACTGTTCAACGCTGGTCTGCCAAATCATAATCCATGCTTCGAAATAGTTTTGATCACTCAGACTGGGATATGTTCCAGGTTGCCTCTGAGAATATCATTGGCGTATACATTGACACGGTGACTGAGTTCATCAGGAAGTGTATAGGGGATGTGGTTCCCACTGAGACAATTAATGCCTATCCAAACCAAAAAACGTGGCTAGATGGCAGCATTCGCACAAAACTGAAAGCGTGAACAACGCATTTAACCACGGCAAGGTGACTGGGAATATGGTCAAGTACAAACCGTCCAGTTATGCCCTCCGTAAGGCAATAAAACAGGCAAAACTTCAGTACAGAGACAAAGTGGAGTCGCAATTCAATGGCTCAGACACAATATGTATGTGGCAGGGACTCCAGACAGTCACGGATTTTAAAGGGAAAACCAGCCACGTCACAGACACAGATGTCTTGCTACCGGACAAGCTAAACACCTTCTTCGCTTGCTCTGAGGAAAGCACAGTGCCGCCAACGCGGGCCAACGCCACTTCCGAGGATGGTGAGCTCTCGTTCTCCATGGTCGGCGTGAGTAAGACATTTAAGTGTGTTAACCCTCGCAAGGCTGCCAGCGCATACGGCACCCCCAGCCGCGTCCTCAGAGCATGTGCAGCTGGCTGGAGTGTTTATGTATTCAATCTCTCCCTATAACAGTCTGCTGTCCCTACTTGCTTCAAGATGTCCATTGTTCCTGTACCCAAGAAAGCGAAGGTAACTGAACTAAATTACTATCGCCCCATAGCTCTCACTTCTGTCATCATGAAGTGCTTTGAGAGGCTAGTTAAGGATCATATCACCTCCACCTTACCCGACACGTAGATCCATGGATGATGCAATTGCCATCGCACTGCACACTTCCCTATCCCATCTGGACAAAAGGAATACTTATGTAAGAATGCTGTTCATTGACTACAGCTCAGCCTTCAACACCATAGTACCCTCCCTCATTAAGCTCACCGACAAGCATTTCACTGCACCCGCAATAACATCTGCTAAATATGTGTGACCAACATAATTTTTTTTTTGAAGGTACAGCCGTAGGGTACTCCCGTCACTCCCATGTAACTTTGGCATCACCCTTTTTTTTGTCATTTCAATAAACATTTTCAGCAGTCTCACTTGTCATTGTTAACATACTTGCTTGTCACAACAACAAATCATTTTCATGATACTTATTCTGCCAATCTAATGTGTTACCTGACCTGCTAACACTGACAGTTAAGCTAGTAAAGCTGTCACATTATACTTACATCACTGTTTATTTAAAACCTAGCCTTTTCCCCGGTTAGCTGAGGTTAGCTGGCTGGCTAGCGAGAGAAGTTCATCACGATCTAATTCACTAGTCTGAGAAATGTTGCGTAACTACTTCCAGGTTTTGCCTACTCTTGAACGGTCTAGTTATTTAGAAAAGTTGAATCTAGTTGGCTTGCCTATATGTCCTTTCAACTTGCTGGAGACCATCTGGGAATACAACCCTACCAAATGGACCAAACCAAAGTAGCCTATGGCAGTATCTACACCTACTTGGTGGAATCTCCAGGTTTATATAAATATCCAAATGCAGAAGAATTTTATAGCTGTTATTTGGATGGATACAGCTCACTAGCCCTTACTACAAGCTAACTAGCAAGTTTTATGCAAAGCAAATTACCGGTGATGAAGTGCTTGAACACACATAAATGTGTAACCGGAGCCCACAGCTTTCGATCATCATCACCGCATAATAGCCTGAAACCATGAGGTTTGTTTAACCTGGTCCTTGAGCAGTTGATGAAACTTAATTTGCTGGTCTTTTCTCCTACTATTGTTCAAACAAAACGGTACGCAACAGCTTTTTGGCATCTTAAAAGCAGGGTTAGTTAGCTTATTGAAGGAAGTGAGCACCACTCTTGACAGGTTGATCAGAATCTATTTCTGCCTCAGAGCTTGATCAGATCGCTAGCAGCCTCAGAGGCTGATGAGTCAGGATCTGCCTTGTAAGCTGTTTCATAGGTAAAGCTCCTTGCAGGCAGATTATCAGTCAGTGCATTATGTATGTGATCAAGAGTGGGTGCGTGCTATTCCTGACAGGCTGAACAAATCACTTTTTGCTGTAGACCTTACAGTGAAACACTTACTTACAAGCCCTTAAACAACAATGCAGTTAAGAAAAATACTACAAAAAGTAAGAAATAAAATAATTAATTAAAGAGCAGCAGTAAAATAACAACAGCGAGGCTATATACAGGGGTACAGGTACAGAGTCAATGTGCGGAGGCACCGGTTAGTCGAGGTAATTGAGGTAATATGTACATGTAGGTAGAGTTATTAAAGTGACCATGCATAGATAATAACAGAGTGTAGCAGCAGCGTAAAAGAGGGGGGGCAATGCAAATATTATGGGGTAGCCATTTGACTAGATGTTCAGGAGTCTTATGGCTTTAGGGTAGAAGCTGTTTAGAAGCCTCTTGGACCTAGACTTGGCGCTCCGGTATCGCTTGTCGTTAGGGTAGCGGGAGTCTTTGACAATTTTTAGGGCCTTCCTCTGACACCGTCTGGTATAGAGGTCCTGGATGGCAGGAAGCTTGGCCCTGTAGTGCCTTACGGTCGGAGGCCGAACAGTGGCGGATGTGTTGTTACCTACCCTTACCACAAGAGGGCGGCCCGTCAGGAAATCCAGGATCCAGTTGCAGAGGAAGGTGTTTAGTCCCAGGGTCCTTAGCTTAGTGATGAGCTTTAAGGGCACTTTGGTGTTGAACGCTGAGCTGTAATCAATGAATAGCATTCTCACATAGGTGTTGCTTTTGTCCAGGTGTGAAAGGGCAGTGTGGAGTGCACTAGAGTGGCTCTGTTGGGGTGGTATGCAAATTGGATTGGGTCTAGGGTTACTGGGGTAATGGTGTTGATGTGAGCCATGACCAGCCTTTCAAAGCACTTCATGGCTACAGACGTGAGTGCTACTGGTCGGAAGTCATTTAGGCAGGTTGCCTTAGTGTTATTGGGCACAGGGATTATAGTGGTCTGCTTGAAACATGTTGGTATTACAAACTCAGACAGGGAGAGGTGGAAAATGTCAGTGAAGACACTTGCCAGTTGGTCAGCGCATGCTCGGTGTACACGTCCTGGTAATCCGTCTGGCACTGCGGCCTTGTGAATGTTGACCTGTTTAAAGGTCTCACTCACATCGGCTGCGGAGAGCGTGATCACACAGTCAGCTGATGCTCATATGCATGTTTCAGCGTTACTTGCCTCGAAGTGGGCATAGAAGTAATTTAGCGCGTCTGGTAGGCTCGTGTCACTGGGCAGCTCTCGGCTGTGCTCCCCTTTGTAGTCTGTAATAGTTTGCAAGCCCTGCCACATCCGACGAGCGTTGGAACCGGTGTAGTACGATTTGACCTTAGCCCTGTATTGACGCTGCCTGTTTGATGGTTTGTCAGAGGGCATAGCGGGATTTCTTATAAGCTTCCGGGTTAGAGTCCTGCTCCTTGAAAGTGGCAACTCTACCCTTTAGCTTGGTGCGGATGTTGCCTGTAATCCATGGCTTCTGGTTGGGGTATGTACGTACGGTTACTGTGGGGATGACGTCATCGATGCACTTATTGATGAAGCCAGTGACTGATGTGGTGTACTCCTCAATGCCATCGGAAGAATCTCGAAACATATTCCAGTCTGTGCTAGCAAAATAGTCCTGTAGCTTCATCTGACCACTTTTTTATTGACTGAGTCATTGGTGCTTATTGCTTTAATTTTTGCTTGTAAGCAGGAATCAGGGCAATAGAATTATGGTCAGATTTGCCAAATGGAGGGAGAGGGAGAGCTTTGTACATGTCTCTGTGTGTGGAGTAAAGGTGGTCTAGAGTTTTTTTCCCCTTCTTGTTGCACATTTAAGATGCTGATAGAAATTAGGTGAAACGGATTTAAGTTTCCCTGTATTAAAGCCCCTGGCCACGAGGAGCGCCGCCTCTGGATGAGCGTTTTCCTGTTTGCTTATGGTGCTATACAGGTCATTGAGTGCGGTCTTAGTGCATCAGTCTGTGGTGATGTAGACAACTACAAAAAATTTAGATGAGAACTCTTTAGGTAGATAGTGTGGTCTACAACTTATCATGAGATACTCTACCTCAGGCGAGCAAAACCTTGAGACTTCCTTAGATATCGTGCACCAGCTGTTGTTTACAAATATACATAGACCGCCAGCCCTCGTCTTACCAGAGGCTGCTGTTCTATCCTGCCGATACAGTGTATAACCTGCCATCTGTATGTTATTCATGTCGTCGTTCAGCCACAACTCGTTGAAACATAAGATATTACAGTTTTTAATGTCCCGTTGGTAGGATATACGTCCTTTTAGTTCATACAATTTATTATCCAGCGATTGTACGTTGGCCAATAGTACGGATGGCAAAGGCAGAATAGCAACTCGTCACCTGATCCCCAGAAGGCACCCGATCTACTTCCGCGAAATCTCTGTTCGGGTGTTTGGAGTAAATCCCTCTCGCCCAACTCATTCAAGAAAAATGATTTGTCTAATTCAAGGTGAGTAATCACTGTTCTGATGTCCAGAAGCTCTTTTCGGTCATAAGAGATGGTAGCAGCAACATTATGTACAAAATAAGTTAGAACAAACAAATAACAAACAAAATAGCACTGCCAATAAAACGGCAGCCATCCTCTCAAGCACCATTGAAAATAATAATAATAAAGGATAGTAAAGGAAAATATATATATATGGGGGATTGGAAGAAGGGGGATACAGTGGGGCAAAAAAATATTTAGTCAGCCACCAATTGCGCAAGTTCTCCCACTTAAAAAGATGAGAGAGGCCTGTAATTTTCATCATAGGTACACTTCAACTATGACAGACAAAATGAGAAGAAAAAAAATCCAGAAAATCACATTGTAGGATTTTTTATGAATTTATTTGCAAATTATGGTGGAAAATAAGTATTTGGTCAATAACAAAAGTTTATCTCAATACTTTGTTATATACCCTTTGTTGGCAATGACAGAGTTCAAAATTTTTCTGTAAGTCTTCACAAGGTTTTCACACACTGTTGCTGGTATTTTGGCCCATTCCTCCATGCAGATCTCCTCTAGAGCAGTGATGTTTTGGGGCTGTTGCTGGGCAACACGGACTTTCAACTCCCTCCAAAGATTTTCTATGGGGTTGAGATCTGAAGACTGGATAGGCCACTCCAGACCTTGAAATGCTTCTTACGAAGCCATTCCTTCGTTGCCCGGACGGTGGGTTTGGGATCATTGTCATGCTGAAAGACCCAGCCACGTTTCATCTTCAATGCCCTTGCTGATGGAGGGATGTTTTCACTCAAAATCTCACGATACATGGCCCCATTCATTCTTTCCTTTACACGGATCAGTCGTCCTGGTCCCTTTGCAGAAAAACAGCCCCAAAGCATGATGTTTCCACCCCCATGCTTCACAGTAGGTATGGTGTTCTTTGGATGCAACTCAGCATTCTTTGTCCTCCAAACACGACGAGTTGAGTTTTTACCAACGGGCCTGGACATGTACTGGCTTAAGCAGGGGGACACGTCTGGCACTGCAGGATTTGAGTCCATGGCGGCGTAGTGTGTTACTGATGGTAGGCTTTGTTACTTTGGTCCCAGTTCTCTGCAGGTCATTCACTAGGTGTGGTTCTGGGATTTTTGCTCACCGTTCTTGTGATCATTTTGACCCCACGGGGTGAGATCTTGCGTGGAGCCCCAGATCGAGGGAGATTATCAGTGGTCTTGTATGTCTTCCATTTCCTAATAATTGCTCCCACAGTTGATTTCTTCAAACCAAGCTGCTTACCTATTGCAGATTCAGTCTTCCCAGCCTGGTGCAGGTCTACAATTTTGTTTCTGGTGTCCTTTGACAGCTCTTTGGTCTTGGCCATAGTGGAGTTTGGAGTGTGACTGTTTGAGGTTGTGGACAGGTGTCTTTTATACTGATAACAAGTTCAAACAGGTGACATTAATACAGGTAATGAGTGGAGGACAGAGGAGCCTCTTAAAGAAGAAGTTACAGGTCTGTGAGATCCAGAAATGTTGCTTGTTTGTAGGTGACCAAATACTTATTTTCAACCATAATTAGCAAATAAATTCATTAAAAATCCTACAATGTGATTTTCTGGATTTTTTTTTCTCATTTTGTCTGTCATAGTTGAAGTGTACCTATGATGAAAATTACAGGCCTCTCTCATCTTTTTAAGCGGGAGAACTTGCACAATTGGTGGCTGACTAAATACTTTTTTGCCTCACTGCATATGGGGGATTGATCAGATTCAATAGCAGCCTCAGAGGCCTTACATATGAAACAGCCTACAAGGTAGCATCCTGATTTATTATCAGCCTCTGAGGCTGCTATTGAATATGATCAGCCTGCCAGGAATAGAGCTCTCCCATCTTGGATTATATGCATCAACCTATGAAGCGCTGACAGCTAATTTGCCTGCAAGGAGCCTTACATAGGAAACAGCCTACAAGGCAGCATCCTGACATGAGCCTATGAGGCTGCTAATTGAATCTGATCAGCCTGCTAGGAATAGAGCTCACCCACTTTGGATTATATGCATCAACCTATAAAGCGCTGACAGCTAATTTGCCTGCAAGGAGCCTTACATATGAAACAGCCTACAAAGCAGCATCCTGATATCAGGCTCCGAGGGCTTAGCTCCCCCACAAGCTCTTAGCTCACAGTAAGGGACAGTTAGCTTGCTTACATTCTAACTTATATACTGACAAGGAGCTCCAAACACAAATGAAAGCATGATGTTAGGATGAAATTTACCATCCCTAACTGTAGCAATCAATTAAAACGTATGCACTGATCCACCGGGGGCTTAGCCATACTGTCAATCTATCATCAATACGTCCACTCCTATTTATAGAGTTTATCTCATGATCTCGACAAAACCCCTTTTGTTATCTCCTGATCATCAGAAAAATAAGTTGTGATCTCGAAGTAACAAGGGAATCATTTTTTTATTCAAATATCATCTATGGACTTTTTTTTTTAGGTATGATGTAGTTTTAATGTATATATTTATTTATTTAGGGGTAGATAAGCTTTAATATTGCATATAGATTGTGGGTTCTATCAATGTAATTGTTTGCATAATTTCCAATCCCCTGTCTATATATTTTTCCTTTATTATTTTCCCCTAACCCTACCTCTCCCCCTTCCACTAATTGGAGTAAACTAATGGACAACAACACTTAGGCTTCTACTTCCAGCTCATACATAGACAAGGTACACAGACACAATACAGTTTACATTAGTTATCCCTTTATCATTTTTCAAAAATCCTACTCTTCAGTTTGTTGATTAGGACGACATGGAAGTATGTTATATTTGACCAACCAAGCGTGTCCAAAATGTTTATAGAATGATACAAATAAAATAATACAGCCGCTGTCCGTAAAGTAGGCAATTTTACATGGGAGTAACGGGACTACCTTATGGCTGTACCCTACTCGGGGCGTGGTCAGGTTAAGCCATGCCACACCGTGTGTATCTATGGCATGGCATGATGACGCACCAGGAAATGATCACTAAGTCATGTAGAGAACACACACACAGTGTAGCTGAGTAAAATATGCAAATGTTCTCCCATGCCACCTTATTTACTGCAGACTATAAATTGGTTGAGAAGTGTTTAGTGTCTAATTGGGTCAGTATCAGGGACATGGTCCTCTACTCTCCAAACCTCTCCTCTACTACACTGCTCTCCTCCTGATTCGTTGACAGTGTTAACACTCCTCTTTTATAGGAGACAGCCAGCAGTAGCTAAGGGAAGGAAATCATTCAAAACATCAAGATCTGAGAACTAGCCGAGTTGCTCTGTGGCCTCAATACTATCCTACCGGGTAATGCATTGTGTATTAGGCATGTCTACCAGTATTCAAAGACAAAAACACATGCACCAACACAAATGTACACACACCAAACTTGTCATTAAGCTCGAGACCCTGGGTCTCGACCCCGCCCTGTGCAACTGGGTCCTGGACTTTCTGACAGGCCGCCCCCATGTGGTGAAAGTAGGAAACAACATCTACACCCTGCTGATCCTCAACACTGGGGCCCCACAAGGGTGTGTTCTCAGCCCTCTCCTGTACTCCCTGTTCACCCATGACTTCGTGACCATGCACGCTTCCAATTCAATCATTGCCAACAATGACGAGACGGCCTACAGGGAGGAGGTGGGGCCCTCGAAGTGTGGTGTCAGGAAAAATAACCTCTCACTCAACGTCAACAAAACAAAGGAGATGATCGTGGACCTCCGGAAACAGCAGAGGAAGCACCCCCCCCCCCTCCCTATCCACATCGACGGACGGGACAGTAGAGGAGAAGGTGGAAAGTTTTAAGTTCCTTGGCGTACACATCACGGACATACTGAAATGGTCCACCCACACAGACAGCGTGGTGAAGAAGGAGCAACAGCGCCTCTTCAACCTCAGGAGGCTGAAGAAATTTGGCTTGTCACCAAAAACACTCACAAACCTTTACAAATGCACAATCGAGAGCATCCTGTCGGGCTGTATCACCACCTGGTACGGCAACTGCACCGCCCTCAACCGCAAGGCTCTCCAGAGGATAGTGTGGTCTGCACAACGCATCACCGGGGGCAAACTACCTGACCTCAAGGACACCTACAGCCCCCGATGTCACAGGAAGGCCAAAAAGATAATCAAGGACAACAACCACTCGAGCCACTGCCTGTTCACCATGCAATCATCCAGAAGGCGCGGTCAGTACAGGTGCATCAAAGCTGGGACCGAGAGACTGAAAAACAGCTTCTATCTCAAGGCCACTTTAATAATGTTTACTTACAGTGCCTTGCGAAAGTATTCGGCCCCCTTGAACTTTGCGACCTTTTGCCACATTTCAGGCTTCAAACATAAAGATATAAAACTGTATTTTTTTGTGAAGAATCAACAACAAGTGGGACACAATCATGAAGTGGAACGACATTTATTGGATATTTCAAACTTTTTTAACAAATCAAAAACTGAAAAATTGGGCGTGCAAAATTATTCAGCCCCCTTAAGTTAATACTTTGTAGCGCCACCTTTTGCTGCGATTACAGCTGTAAGTCGCTTGGGGTATGTCTCTATCAGTTTTGCACATCGAGAGGCTGAAATTTTTTCCCATTCCTCCTTGCAAAACAGCTCGAGCTCAGTGAGGTAGGATGGAGAGCATTTGTGAACAGCAGTTTTCAGTTCTTTCCACAGATTCTCGATTGGATTCAGGTCTGGACTTTGACTTGGCCATTCTAACACCTGGATATGTTTATTTTTGAACCATTCCATTGTAGATTTTGCTTTATGTTTTGGATCATTGTCTTGTTGGAAGACAAATCTCCGTCCCAGTCTCAGGTCTTTTGCAGACTCCATCAGGTTTTCTTCCAGAATGGTCCTGTATTTGGCTCCATCCATCTTCCCATCAATTTTAACCATCTTCCCTGTCCCTGCATGAAGGAAAGCAGGCCCAAACCATGATGCTGCCACCACCATGTTTGACAGTGGGGATGGTGTGTTAAGCTGTGTTGCTTTTACGCCAAACATAACGTTTTGCATTGTTGCCAAAAAGTTCCATTTTGGTTTCATCTGACCAGAGCACCTTCTTCCACATTTTTGGTGTGTCTCCCAGGTGGCTTGTGGCAAACTTTAAACAACACTTTTTATGGATATCTTTAAGAAATGGCTTTCTTCTTGCCACTCTTCCATAAAGGCCAGATTTGTGCAATATACGACTGATTGTTGTCCTATGGACAGAGTCTCCCACCTCAGCTGTAGATCTCTGCAGTTCATCCAGAGTGATCATGGGCCTCTTGGCTGCATCTCTGATCAGTCTTCTCCTTGTATGAGCTTAAAGTTTAGAGGGACGGCCAGGTCTTGGTAGATTTGCAGTGGTCTGATACTCCTTCCATTTCAATATTATCGCTTGCACAGTGCTCCTTGGGATGTTTAAAGCTTGGGAAATCTTTTTGTATCCAAATCCGGCTTTAAACTTCTTCACAACAGTATCTCGGACCTGCCTGGTGTGTTCCTTGTTCTTCATGATGCTCTCTGCGCTTTTAATGGACCTCTGAGACTATCACAGTGCAGGTGCATTTATACGGAGACTTGATTACACACAGGTGGATTGTATTTATCATCATTAGTCATTTAGGTCAACATTGGATCATTCAGAGATCCTCACTGAACTTCTGGAGAGAGTTTGCTGCACTGAAATTAAAGGGTCTGAATAATTTTGCACGCCCAATTTTTCAGTTTTTGTAAAAAAAAGTTTGAAATATCCAATAAATGTCGTTCCACTTCATGATTGTGTCCCACTTGTTGTTGATTCTTCACAAAAAAATACAGTTTTATATCTTTATGTTTGAAGACTGAAATGTGGCAAAAGGTCGCAAAGTTCAAGGGGGCCGAATACTTTCGCAAGGCACTGTATCTTACATTACTCCTCTCATATGTATATACTGTATTCTATACCATCTACTGCATCTTGCCTATGGCGTTCAGCCATTGCTCATCCATATATTTATATGTACATATTCTTATTCATCCATTTACATCTGTGTGTATAAGGTAGTCATTGTGAATTTGTTAGATATTACTGGAACTAGAAGCACAAGCATTTCACTACACTCGCAAAAGCTAACCATGTGTATGTGACCAATAACATTTGATTCTCTCTCTCTCTCTGAGCTGTACGTGTGATGCTGCTAGAAGTGAAAATGCAAATGAATGGAAGAGGGAGAGAATGTAAAATCATCATCAAAATCCCCTCTCACTTCACTGGCCTCAGTTCTCAATCTCTCTTCTTCCTAGTCCCTCCATCTCTCTCGTTGTGCTGAAGTAAATGCAAAGTGGCAGGACAACACAGCGCTGGGATGTGTGTGTTTGCGTGTGTCAATGTGATTGGCCATGTCACTATTCCATGGCGATGAGTAATACCTCTATAATCTCTTTCTTAATAATCTCTTTCTTGTCGCCTTTACAGACAGACTTTACGGTAAATTAGATCTGGGTATATGCGGGTGGACGTATATTTTAATAAATCCATTGAATATACACCATTATTAATTTGTTTTAGGAAGGTCTTAAGAAACATAAGTCTAATAAAATGCATTTTACAAAAAACAGAATGCCATATTTCGAGTTTAATTATGTTACTGTCTGTGCAGCCTATAGGCTACATGGCTGCGCCATGCACATGAAATCAATAAACAGGCAAGACACACTTAGGCCCTGATCAAAGTCCACACACATATTTTATAGTAGGCTAAGAATTTAATTGAAGTAACAGAATAAAATACAAATAATATTTTACCCACACAACTTGGGTCACGGTAATGTGTGAAATCGCTGTCATCATTTTTTAAAACATTTTGAAACAGAGCCCAAGGCAAGCCCATGCTTTTTTTATCCACATTTCGTCTCTTTTCTACCCTCACTCCGCTTTGTTAGGGAGCAAGAGTAGGGTCATACATCTTCACCATGATACCCATAGAAAATAATACTAATCTATATTTTCAAAAGCATGTGAGTCTCATGTTCATATTTCACTAACTCAGCAGGCTTTTGCAGTTGCCTAAATGCCATTGAGCAAAATAATAGACCCAAACCAGCTGCGCGCGTGCACCATTGTGCGCTATCATGCATACATTTATGTTGTCCCACTACACCAAACACGATCACGACACGCAGGTTAAAATATCAAAACAAATTCTGAACCAATGACATTAATTTGGGGACAGGTCGAAAAGCGTTAACCATTTATGGCAATTTAGCTAGCTAGCTTGCACTTGCTAGCTAATTTGTCTATTTAGCTAGCTTGCTGTTGCTAGCTAATTTGTCGTGGGATATAAACAGTGAGTTGTTATTTTACCTGAAATGCACAAGGTCCTCTACTCCGACAATTAATCCACACATAAGCGGCCAACCGAATAATTTCTAGTCATCTCTCCTCCTTCCAGGCTTTTTCATCTTTGAATTTATATGGTGATCGCATCTAATCTTTCATAGTATTACCACGACGACCGGCAAGTTCATCTTTCAATCACACACACGTGGGTATAACCAATGAGGAGATGGCACGTGGGTACCTGCTTCTATAAACCAATGACGAGATGGGAGAGGCAGGACTTTCAGCGCGATCTGCGTCAGAAATAGAAAGGAGTTCTATTTTAGCTCTTGGCATCGCAGATGCTCGTTGGCGTGCGCGAGCAGTGTGGGTGCAATAATTGAATAACATGGATTTCAAAATGTATTTTCCGACGCTCGCGCACGCGACTTGTCCGGTCTGGTCAGCATGTTAGGCTTCATTATTGCATGCTAAATGTTTCTGATCAGTGATAGATGAGAAAATGAACAGATGAGCGATACCACTTCCACTTATTTGGCCATCCAGATCATTTATCAAACGAATAGACAGAGATTCAGTGAAACAAAATGTCTTTGATTGATTAAGACAAGTCACAGGCTTTTGATCGAGAGTAGGCTTAGGCTACTAAGCGACTATGAGGGAAGAGAAAAATAATCCCTTTGTTAAGCTAACATGCTGGCAAAAATGTTCTGATCAGTGTTAAAAAATAACCTAACTAAACAAGATGATCATGAGCATCACTCACCTGAACGTACAGTCCATTCTGAAAGTATTCAGATCCCTTGAATTTTTCCACATTTTGTTACGTTACAGCCTTATTCTAAAATGGATAACATTTTTGCAAATGTATTAAAAAAAAAAAAAAATGAAATATCATAAGTATTCAGACCCTTTACTTTGTCAGCGATTACAGCCTCAAGTCTTCTTGGGTATGACGCTACAACCTTGGCACACCTCTATTTGGGGAGTTTCTCCCATTCTTCTCTGCAGATCCTCTCAAGCTCTGTCAGGTTGGATGCGGAGCATCGCTGCACAGCTATTTTCAGGTCTCTCCAGAGATGTTAGAACAGGTTCAAGTCCGGTCTCTGGCAGGGCCACTCAAGGATATTCAGAGAGTTGTCCCGAAGTCACCCGTGCGTTGTCTTGCCTGTGTGCTTAGGGTCGTTGTCCTGTTGGAAGGTGAACCTTCACCCCAGTCTGAGGTCCTGAGCGCTCTGGAGCAGGTTTTCCTCAATGATCTCTCTGTACTTTGCTCCGTTCATCTTTCCCTCAATCCTGACTAGTCTCCCAGTCCCTGCCGCTGAAAAACATCCTCACAGCATAATGCTGCCACCACCATGCTTCATCATAGGGATGGTGCAAGGTTTCCTCCCGACGTGACGTTTGACATTCAGGCCAAAGAGTTCAATCTTGGTTTCATCAGACCAGAGAATCTTGTTTCTCATGATCTGAGAGTCCTTTAGGTGCCTTTTGGCAAATTCCAAGCGGGCTGTCATGTGCCTTTTACTGAGGACTGGCTTCCATCTGGCCACTCTACCAGAAAAGCCTGATTGGTGGAGTGCTGCAGAGATGGTTGTCCTTCTGGAAGGTTCTCCCAACTCCACGTAGGAACTCTGGAGCTCTGTCAGAGTGACCATCGGGTTCATGGTCACCTCCCTGACCAAGGCCCTTCTCAGATTGGCCAGGCGGCGTGCTCTAGGAAGAGTCTTGGTGGTTCCAAATTCCTTACATTTAAGAATGATGGAGGCCACTGTGTTCTTGGGGACCGTCAATGCTGCAGAATTTTTTTGGTACCCTTCCCCAGATCTGTGCCTCAATACAATCGTGTCTTGGATCTGTATGGACAATTCCTTTAACCTCATGGATTGGTTTTTGCTCTGACATGCACTGTTATGTGCCTTTCCAAATCATTTCCAATCAATTTAATTTACCACAGGTGGACTCTAATCAAGTTGTAGAAACAGCTCAAGGATGATCAATGGAAACAGGATGCACCAGCGCTCAATTTCGAGTCTCATAGCAAAGGGTCTGAATACTTATGTAAATAAGGTATTTCAATTATTATTTTTTTTGCTAAAATTTCTAAAAACCTGTTTTCACCTTGTCATTTTGGGGTATTGTGTGTAGATTGAGGATGAAAACAAATTTAATTTGCATTTAATCCATTTTAGAATAAGGCTGTAACAAAACAAAATGTGGAAAAAGTCAAGGGGTCTGAATACTTTCCAAATGCACTGTAGATAACATTTATTTGTGAAGAGATGGGTAAAGTGAAATGCTCTTGATGGTGCTACCTAGCAACCATCAAGAGATTATGAGTGTAGAGCGTGCCAATGCAGCCTCAGCATTACGGCTACATTTCATACTAAGCTGTAAGCAAAACTTTACCGCAATCATGACTAGGTTGGTTAGCGAAAATAGAAGAACACTCTAAAAAATACTGTGTTAAAAACAACCCAATTTGGGTAGATATTGGACAGAACACACATTGCGTTATTTTGACCCAGCAAGTTGGGTCACAAACAACCAATTGTTTTCTTTAAGTTGGGTTGTTGATGCTGGGTTATTGAGCTATAATGCACCGGGTCAGCTAGCATGGATGAACACTTCTCCCTCTCTGTCACGGACGCCATGGTTGCCCTTCGTTTGAAGATGTAAACCAGAGACAGGTGTATTATACAACAGCATTCTGTGTGTTCTTTTTTCGCATATTTGCAATCAAACGCCAGAATTTTCTCCATCTCCTATCGTACTTTAATTCCACTGATTTCAAAACTCGGTCCTCCAGAAAGTGGAGAGCAACACTTATGCAGTTCGAACAAGTGATATCTTTAAAAAAAAAAAAACGCATTAGAAAGGATTACCTACACATACTGACTAGCTCATGTTATTGACAGAAGCAGGCTACATGGCAGACCAATCCGAATTCATCTCTCGGCATGTCCAGCCCACTCATTATCTCAGCCAATCATGGCTAGTAGGAAGGGTGCTGTCTTTTTCTGTGGCTAAACCAACTAGGCTCGTAATTTAACCATTTTATTCGTATTTACAGATGGCATACAAGATGTTCCAGAAGGCATTTCTGCCCAAAAATGCATTTTTGATAAAAAAGGTTTACGTTCAAATGGCTCTCCTGTGAAGTAGACGCACGACATACGCCTAGTTTCCTGAAACGAGTCACATTTTTCCTCCTGAACTTATTTCGGCTTTCCATAACAACAGGGTTGAATAATTATTGACTGAAGACAATTCAGCTTTTTATTTTTGATTAATTTGTAAACATTTCTAAAAACATAATTCCACTTTGACATTATGGCGTAGTGTATGTAGATCAGTGACACAAAACTACGCTTATGAAAAAAACATGATTTCACGTGAAATTTCACATAATTTGTTCATAGAACATCAGTTTGCGAATAACCATTGACTTATGCTTTTGTGTCGAAAATAACTGTAAAATTTAGTCATGGTGTGATGCTCAATATCTGGATGTGTAAACTACAAGCACAGGCTGCTGGGGTAACATTTAATTGGTTACCTTACTAAGAAGTCGAGCAGAGGTAACATAGCTAACTAAGCTAGCTAATGTAACTAGCTAGCGAACGACATTTGTTTCCCTAAACCAAATCTAGCTACCTAGCTTTCATAATACGCTTGGCTAGACATTCCTAAGCAAATCAATGCAATAAAGCTAGCTGCTATCTTGTGATGTGATTTGTAACTTTGCAAACTGACTTTAGACCGTATCTAACCGTTAGCTATCTAAATCAAATCAAATTATTTTGGTCACATACACATGGTTAGCAGATGTTAATGTGAGTGTAGCAAAATGCTTGTGCTTCTAGTTCCGACCATGCAGTAATATCAAACAAGTAATCTAACAATTTCACACACTACCTTATACACACAATAGTAAAGGAATACATATAAATATACATATAAATATATGTATGAGTGATGGCCGAACGGCATAGGCAAGATGCAGTAGATAGTATAGAGTACAGTATATACATATGAGATCAGTAATGTAGGGTATGTAAACATTATATAAAGTTGCATTGTTTAAAGTGACTAGTGATACATTTATTACATCCAATTTTGTATTATTAAGTGGCTAGAGATTTGAGTCAGTATGTTGGCAGCAGCCACTCAATGATAGTGATGGCTGTTTAACAGTGGCCTTGAGATAGGAGCTGCACCTGTACTGATCTCACCATCTGGATGATAGCAGGGTGAACAGGCAAAGGCTGGGGGGTTGTTGTCCTTGATTATCTTTTTGGCCTTCCTGTGACATCGGGTGGTGTAGGTGTCCTGGAGGGCAGGTATTTTGCCCCCGGTGATGCGTTGTGCAGACCACACTACCCTCTGGAGAGCCTTACGGTTGTGGGCGGAGCATTTGCCGTACCAGGCGGTGATGCAGCTCGACTGGATGCTCTCGATTGTGCATCTGTAAAAGTGTTTTTGGTGACAAGCCAAATTTCTTCAGCCTCCTGAGGTTTCCGTTTTTATAATATAAATGGTCCACCCACGCTGTCTGTGTGGGTGGACCATTTGAGTTTGTCTGTGATGTGTATGCCGAAGAACTTAAAACTTTCCACCTTCTCCACTACTGTCCCATCAATGTGGATAGGGGGGTGCTACTTCCTGAAGTCCACGATCATCTCCTTTGTTTTGTTGACGTTGAGTGTGAGGTTATTTTCCTGACACCACACTCCAAGGGCCCTCACTTCCCTGTAGGCTGTCTCGTCGTTGTTGGTAATCAAGCCTACCACTGTAGTGTCATCTGCAAACTTGATGATTGAGTTGGAGGCGTGCATGGCCACACAGTCATAGGTGAACAGGGAGCACAGGAGAGGGCTGAGAACGCACCCTTGTGGGGCCCTAGTGTTGAGGATCAGCGGGGTGGAGATGTTGTTTCCTACCCTCACCACCTCAAGGTGTCCTGTCAGAAAGTCCAGGACCCAGTTGCACAGAGCGGGTTCGAGACCCAGGGTTTTGAGCTTAATGACGAGTTTGAAGGGTACTATGGTTTTAAATGCTGAGCTATAGTCGATGAACAGCACTCTTACATAGGTATTCCTCTTGTCCTGATGGGTTAGAGCAGTGTGCAGTGTGATTGCGATTGCGTCGTCTGTGGACCTATTGGGGCGGTAAGCAAATTGGAGTGGGTCTAGGGTGTCAGGTTGGATGGAAATGATATGATCCTTGACTAGTCTCTCAAAGCACTTCATGATGACGGAAGTGAGTGCTACGATAGTCGTTTAGCTTAGCTTTCTTGGGAACAGAAACAATGGTGGCCCTCTTGAAGCATGTGGGAACAGCAGACAGGGATAGGGATTGATTGAATATGTCTGTAAACACACTGCTAATGCTCTGAGGATGCGGCTAGGGATGCCATCTGGGCTGGCAGCCTTGCGAGGGTTAACACGTTTAAATGTTTTACTTGCGTTGGCTGCGGTAAAGGAGAGCCCACAGGTTTTGGTAACAGGCCGTGTCGGTGGGACTGTAATGTCGTCAAAGCGAGCAAAGACGCTGTTTAGTTTGTTTGGGAGCAAGACATCGGGGTCCGCGACGGAGCTGATTTTCTTTTTGTAGTCCGTAATTGACTGTAAACCCTGCCACATACCTCTCGTGTCTGAGCCGTTGAATTGCATTTCTACTTTGTCTCTATACTGACGCTTAACTTGTTTGATTGCCTAGCGGAGGGAATAGTTACACTGTTTGTATTCGGCCTTGTTTCCGGTCACCTTGCCCTGATTAGTGGCAGTGATTTGCGCTTTCAGTTTTGTGTGAATGCTGCCATAAATCCACAGTTTCTGGTTGGGGAAGGTTTTAATAGTCGCTGTGGGTACAACATCACTGATGCACTTGCTAAGAAACTCACTCACCGAATCAGCGTATACATCAATGTTGTTGTTCAATGCTATGTGATCGAAGCAATCTTTAAGCGTGGAATCAGATTGGTCGCACTAGCGTTGAACAGACCTGAAAACAGGCCTTTCCTGTTTTAGTTTCTGTCTATAGGTTGGGAGCAACAAAATGGAATCATGGTCAGATTTGCCGAAAGGAGGGCGAGGGAGGGCTTTGTATGCGTCGCGGAAGTTAGAGTAATAATGATCCAGGATTTTGCCAGCCCGGGTCGCGCATTCGATACGCTATCTACTGAAGAGGCTAACGTGACTGGCCTATCTACAATATAAGGCATGTTGATGGTCTGGGCATATTTGGATCAGTGGTGATCACCATGCTGCAGCCTTACCTCGGAAAGGGGCACACCACATTTGTGGACAACTGGTACAGTAGCCCTTTTCCAGTACCTTTTGAGGGAGAACACAGGCGCCCTGTTGCACAGTGAGGAAGGGGATGCCAATATTCAAAAAGAAAATGAGCAAGGGGGAGGGGCGGGTGGGAGTTCCAAACGAACGGGGAGAAAATGGCAGTGAAATAGCACAGCAAATGCGATGTCCATGTTCTGTCCACTGTGCACTCCAAAATGTCGGACACAGGAAAACTAGACTATGTCACCAGAGAGAGGAAAATGAAGCCCGACTGTGTGTTGAAGTACTTCAAGAAGATGGGAGCAGTTGACAAAGTGGGCATGCAGAACCGTTTTGTTGGGTGTGCCAGAAAACCCCTCAAATGGCACAAGAAGCTATTTTCCCACCTAATAGACATAGCTCTCCTCAATGGCCACATTTTCCACAGGCAGGTGGCAGGACAGGTGATCTCATACCAGCAGTACAGGATAATCCTGATGAGGCAGCTCCTTGAGGACCACCACACTCCTCATAGTCCGTCTACTGGGGCCGGCCTGCCTCTGACAATCCTCTATGCCTCACTGGACATCACTTCCCAAGCGAGGAGCCTTGTAATAACACAGGCTTGGGTGTAGTTCCTTGCTTTGGCGAGTACCTCACCCACAAGCACTGAGTGGAAAGTAGGCCTATAGTGGCTCTATTTCTGAAATAAAGCAGGACAAGAAAATAATGTCATTAACAACTTTTGCTTTATGCTGATAAAAAAAAAATATATAATTGTAAAATGTATCGAAATGCATGACTTGAGGTGTTTGATGCGTAGAGGGTGAGGTGGGACTGGAGAAACATATGTTTGTTGCCTGAAATGAAATACTTAGTTTGACTCCTGGGCTCCATTTCTGAATTAAAACAGTAAAAGAAAAGTATGTAATTAACTTTTCTTATTCCTTGATTTGTAATGCATTCTCACAATTGTTATGTTAAATATCTTCCTTGCTGGGTGACGAGGCAGGCACCTGTAGGCTACATGTCCAGTGATGATAATACGTTGACATGACGAAACGCAGCCACCACTCTGGCCTAGTTTTTCCAAGGGAGAAGAAATTATACTTAAAAAATAATTTAGGATGCCAGCATTTCTCAGCATTAGCCATGGTTGGCATATGTATACTGAACAAAAATATAAATGCAACATGCAACAATTTCAAAGAACTGCATTACAGTTCAAAAAAGAAATCAGTCAATTTAAATAAATTCATTAGGCCCTAATCTATGGATTTCACATGACTGTGAATACAGATACGCATCTGTTGGTCACAGATCTCTTTAAAAAAAAGTAGGGTCATGGATCAGAACACCGGTCAGTATGGTGACCACCATTTGCCTCATGCAGCGCGACACATCTCCTTCACATAGAGTTGATCAGGCTGTTGATTGTGTCCTGTGGAATGTTGTCCCACTCCTCTTCAATGGCTGTGCAAAGTTGGATATTGGCGGGAACTGGAACACGTGGTCATACAAGTCGACCCACAGCATCCCAAACATGCTCATTCTGTGAAATGCTTGGAGAGAATGCAGGCCATGGAAGAACTGGGACATTTTCAGCATCCAGGAATTGTGTACAGATCCTTGCGACATGGGGCCGTGCATTACTATGCTGAAACATGAGGCAATGGCGGCAGATGAATGGCACGACAATAGGCCTCAGGACCTCATCATTCAAATTGCCATCGATAAAATGCAATTGTGTTCATTGTCTGTAGCTTATACCTGCCCATACCATAACCACACCACCACCATGGGGCACTCTGTTCACAAAGTTGACATCAGCAAACTGCTCGCCCACACAACGCAATACACGTGGTCTGTTGGCCGGTCGGTCACACTCTTGGCATTCTCTCAACCAGCTTCACCTGGAATGCTTTTCCAACAGTCTTGAAGGAGTTCCCACATATGCTGAGCACTTGTTGGATTCTTTTCCTTCACTCTGCGGTCCGACTCATCCCAAACATTTCAATTTGGTTGAGGTTGGGATTGTGGAGGCCAGGTCATCATTCTCCTCATTGGTAAAATAGCTCTTACACAGCCTGGAGGTGTGTTGGGTCATTGTCCTGTTGAAAAACAAATGATAGTCCCACTAAGCGCAAACCAGATGGGATGGCGTATCGCTGCAGAATGCTGTGACAGCCATGCTAGTTAAGTGTGCCTTGAATTCTAAATAAATCACAGACAGTGTCACCAGCAAAGCACCCTCACACCATAACACCTCCTCAATGCTTTACGGTGGGAAATACACATGCGGAGATCATTCGTTCACCTACTCTGCGTCTCACAAAGACACGGCGGTTGGAACCAAAAATCTCCAATTTGGACTCCAGACCAAAGTACAAAGTTCCACCGGTCTAATGTCCATTGCTCATGTTTCTTGGATCAAGCAAGTCTCTTCTTATTATTGGTGTTCTTTAGTCGTGGTTTCTTTGCAGCAATTCAACCATGAAGGCCTGATTCACAAAGTCTCATCTGAACAGTTGATGTTGAGACGTGTCTGTTACTTGAACTCTGTGAAGCATTTATTTGGGCTGCAATTTCTGAGGCTGGTAACTCTAATGAACTTATCCTCTCCAGCACAGGTACCTCTGGGCCTTCCATTCCTGTGTCGGTCTTTATGAGGGGCAGTTTCATCATAGCGCTCGATGGTTTTTGCGACTGCACTTGAAGAAACTTTCAAAGTTCTTGAAATGTTCTTGAAATGTTCTTGAAATGTATTGACTGACCCTCATGTCTTAAAGTAATGATGGACTGTTTCTCTTTGCTTATTTGAGCTGTTCTTGCCATAATATGGATATTTTACCGAATAGGGCTATCTTCTGTATACCCCCCCCCTACCTTGTAACAACACAACTGACTATTATTTATTTAAGGCTCCCTTTTTTATTTAGTTTTATAACTAAAAATGTTTTTTTTTTATTCAATAGTATATTTCAGTCACTGTAGATGCTGTGCTACAGAGCACAGACAAACAAAATACAAATAAAAGGTTTCACATATTTTCAAGACCTGAGCAATTTAATGTAGGTGTTTTATTCAATGCATTTACTTGTGGAATGTTACCGAATAGATAACAACAATAGAAAGAATAATCTGGTAGAGAGTCAGGTGGAGAATAGAGTGAAAGTGCACTGTACTGTAAGTAACAACGTTGTGAGCCAGGTGTAAATGGGTTAGCAGCATTTCCAATGAATTGGAATACAAAAGAAGCCAACCACCCTTGACTTGATAGGCTATCAGCAGGACAATAGACTCTTGCCGTGTTTAGGGACTTTAAATGTATTAATGGATGTTTGCGAGGCTTGTCACTTCACCCATCTCTTTGCATAGCCCACCAAATGCACGGTTTTCTAACCACATCTGGATGGACCCATAACGAATTACTATGGGAATAAATATCACTGAATGACAGAAATATTAGAATAAACTAGGCTAATGCAATTGAAGGCAACACATTGTTGCTTACTGAAACACCCAAAGTCATACAATTGTTATAGTAGGATTTGAAGCAATGGCCTACCCGCGTGTGGTCAACAATTTCAGCATCATTTCGCACTGCTTTGAGACAAGCATTTTTTTATTTATTATTTCACCTTTATTTAACCCTGTAGGCCAGTTGAGAACAAGTTCTCATTTACAACTGTGACCTGGCCAAGATAAAGCAAAGCAGTGCGACACAAACAACAACACAGAGTTACACATGGAATAAACAAACGTACAGTCAATAACACAATAGAAAAAAGTCTATATACAGTGTGTGCAAATGGCGTGAGGATGTAAGGCAATAAATAGGCCATGGTAGGGAAGTAATTACAATTGAGCAAATTAACACTGGAGTGATAGATGTGCAGATTATGATGTGCAAGTAGAAATACTGGTGTGCAAAAGAGCAAAAAAGTAAATAAAAACAATGTGGGGATGAGGTAGGTAGTTTGGATGGGCTATTTACAGATGGGCTGTGTACTGCTGCAGCGATTGGTAAGCTGCTCAGATAGCTGATGTTTAAAGTTAGTGAGGGAGATATAAGTCTCCAACTTCAGTGATTTTTGCAATTCGTTCCAGTCATTGGCAGCAGAGAACTGGAAGGAAATGCGGCCAAAGGAGGTGTTGGCTTTGGGGATGACCCGTGAGATATACCTGCTGGAGCTCATGCTATGAGTGGGTGTTGTTATCGTGGCCAGTGAGCTGAGATATGGCGGAGCTTTACCTAGCATAGACTTATAGATGACTTGGAGCCAGTGGGTCTGGCGACGAATATGTAGCGAGGGCCAGCCGACAAGAGCAAACAAGTCGCAGTGGTGGGTGGTATATGGGTCTTGGGTGACAAAACGGATGGCATTGAACCTCGTTTGGAGGTTTGTTAACACAGTGTCCAAAGAAGAGCTAGATGTATACAGAATGGTGTCGTCTGCATAGAGGTGGATCAGAGAATCACCCGCAGGAAGAGCGATATGATTGATATATACAGAGAAAAGAGTCGGCCCGAGAATTGAACACTGTGGTATCCCCATAGACTGCCAGAGGTCTGAACAACAGGCCCTCCGATTTGACACACTGAACTCTATCTGAGAAGTAGTTGGTGAACCAGGCGGGGCAGTCATTTGAGAAACCAAGGCTGTTGAGTCTGCCGATAAGAATACGGTGATTGATAGAGTCGAAAGCCTTGGCCAGGTCGATATAGATGGCTGCACAGTACTGTCTTTTATCAATGGCAGTTATGATATCTTTTAGTACCTTGAGCGTGGCTAAAGTGCACCCATGACCAGCTGGGAAACCAGATTGCACAGCGGAGAAGGTACGGTGGGATTCAAAATGGTCAGTGATCTATTTGTTAACTTGGCTTTCGAAGACTTTAGAAAGGCAGGGCAGGATGGATATAGGTCTGTAATAGTTTGGGCCTAGAGTGTCACCCCGTTTGAAGAGGGGGATGACCGCGGGGGCAGATTTCCAATATTTAGGGATCTCGGACGATACGAAAGAGAGGTTGAACAGATTGGTAATAGGGGTTGCAACAATGGCGGCAGATCATTTTAGAAAGAGAGGGTCCAGATTGTCTAGCCCAGCTGATTTGTATGGGTCCAGGTTTTGCAGCTCTTTCAGAACATCAGCTGTCTGGATTTGGCTGAAGGAGAAATTGGGGAGGCTTGGGCAAGTAGCTGCGGGGGTGCGGAGCTGTTGGCCAGGGTTGGGGTAGCCAGGAGGAAAGCATGGCCAGCCGTAGAGAAATGCTTATTGAAATTTTCGACTACTATGGATTTATCGGTTCATGGGATTCATGGGTGTCAGTTGTTGATGTGTGCAGAGGGTCCCTGGTTCGCGCCCGGGTATGGGCGAGGGGACGGTCTAAAGTTATACTGTTACATTGATGCTGTTGACCCGGATCACTGGTTGCTGCGGAAAAGGAGGAGGTCAAAAGGGGGGTGAGTGAAACGGCTAGCTTAGTTCGCGCTAAATAGCGTTTCAATCGGTGATGTCACTTGCTCTGAGACCTTGAAGTAGTGGTTCAAGGGGCGAGGGCACGGTCTAAAGTTATACTGTTACACTAATGCAGTCCACCACATTGTGTTTTTGTGCTGGTCGAGGGCAGTCAGGTCTGGAGTGAACCAAGGGCTATATCTGTTCTTAGTTCTACATTTTTTGAAAGGGGCATGCTTATTTAAGATGGTGAGGAAAGCACTTTTAGGTCACCTAACAGAGAACTCTGAAGATAGATGGGGGGGCAATCAGGGGGGGTCATAACAGGTGGCAACAGTGAGAGACTTATTTCTGGAGAGAATCATTTTTAAAATTAGAAGCTCGAACTGTTTGGGCATAGACCTAGATAGCCTGCAGAGTTCTGTCATACTATCTCTGCAGTAGATTGCAACTCCTCCCACTTTGGCAGTTCTATCTTGACGGAAAATGTTGTAGTTGGGAATTGAAATCTCAGAATTTTTGGTGGCCTCCCCAAGCCAGGATTCAGACACAGCTAAGACATCAGGGTTTGGCGGAGTGTGCTAAAGCAGTGAGTAAAACAAACTTAGGGAGGAGGCTTCTGATATTAACATGCATGAAACCAAGTCTTTTACGGTTACAGAAGTCAACAAATGAGAGCGCCTGGGGACACGCAGGTCCTGGGTTAACCTCCACATCACCCGAGGAACAGAGGAGGAGTAGGATGAGGGTACAGCTAAAGGCTATCAAAACTGGTGGTCTTGTGCGTTGGGGACAGAGAATAAAAGGAGCAGATTTCTGGCCGTGGTAGAATAGAATCAGGGCATAATGTGCAGACAGGGTTATGGTAGGGTGCGGGTACAGTGGAGGTAAATCTAGGCATTGAGTGACGATAAGACAGGTTGCATCTCTGGACGCACTAGTTATGCTGGGTGAGGTCACCACATGTGTGAGAGGTGGGACAAAAGAGGTATCTGAGGCTTGTTTAGTGGGACTAGGAGCTCCATAGTGAACTAAAACAATGATAACTATCCTAAACAACAGTATACAAGGCATATTGACATTAGAGAGAGAGACATAAAGAGAGGAATAAAGCAATCACAGGTGTTGATTGTGAGAGCTAGCTAAGACAACAGCGGGTAAGACAACAACAGCTAATCAGCTAAGACAACACCAACAGGTAAAATGTTGATGAATGAGCAGAGAGGGTCAGTTAACTACACACAGGGCCTGAGTTCGAGGCTGGTGCAGACAGATAAACAAAAATGAACAAAATGGAGTACCGTGATTAATGAACAGTCCAGCAGGCATCAGCTATGTAGCCAAGTGATCATAGGGTCCAGTGAACAGCAATAGATGAAACAGGGAAGCCGCTAGGTAGTCGTTATTACACTAGCAAGCAGGAGACACAGCGTTCAACATTTATTTAATTTTTTTATTTAGTAGGCCGGGGCTAGTAGAAACATCTGCTCTGGCGTCCGGCAAAGGCCGGTTGAGGGCTCAACGGAACGGATGGAATTACGTCGGCAGACCAGTCGTGATGGGACGACGGGGCTCCGTGTCAACAGAGGGTCTAGGCCAGTTGGCAAAATATGTATTGTAGCTGGAGTAATTTCGTTTGCTAGCCGGGAGATGCGCCTGGCTCGCGGCTAACTGGTGCTAGCTTCGGGATAAGGGCGTTAGCCACTATAGCCACCCGGTAGCAGCTAGCTAGCAGCGATGATCCGATGCAAAGGTCCAGAGTTTACGGCAATAATCTGGTGGTGTATTTGATTCTAGTCGTGTTAGTGAAGAGTCCGGGAGGCATCAGCTGTGTAGCCGAGTGATCATAGGATCCACTGAGCAGGCCAGGAGGTGGGCCTGGCTCAAGGCTAGCTTTGGGCTTGGGCCATTCGGTGGAAGCTAGATAGCTGTGATGATCAGGAGTAATGGTCCAGGGCTTACGGCAGGAATCCGGTGTTGTAGTGGAGAAAAACAGTCCAATACTGGCAGGCTGGCAAGTATTATCAAGGCTAAAAGCGGCAGGTGTCTGTGCAAAAGGTAAAGGCTGCTAGCAGTGGCTAACAATGACTAAATAACTAGTAGCTAATTGCTGGTTAGCTTCTGATGGAGGTTCTGGCTATAAGGTCTAAAAATAGCAGATCCGTATCACATTGGGTGAGGCGGGTTGCCGGAAGGTATATTTCATTTAAAAATAGAAAAGAGTTGGAAAATATATTGAAATATATGCCCAAAATTTTTTATAACAATTTTACACGGGAGAATGACAAACAAACAAAGAAAGGGGACTGGTCTTGATAAATCAATCAGATTTTTCTTTTCACTGAATCTCCATTTGGGTATTGGTTAGCCTACAATTAGGGTGTGGAAATGTTAGGATTATTTTTCCTGGAATAGAAACACAATCAATTTAACTAAGCAACATTTCTAACAGTATAAATAGCACAACAAATACAATAATATTTTACTAACAAATTATAATCAATCGCAGATAGTCTGTTCTAACAAAAAAAGTTAACGTCTTTAGAACAGCCAATATTAAAAACAGTCAAATGCATTTGTGAATTCAATCACTTATGCCGACATGTTGCGGTTTATTACTTGTTTAATTATTCAAGGCTCCCTCTGTTATTTTGTTTTATAAATAAAATGCTTGACTGTATTTAAAGACAAGACTTGTATGCTGTGTGATGACATACACAAATGAATGAATGATTGATTGATATACTGTATATTGAAGAAGGCCTGTATGCCAATAAGTAAGTTACGCAAAAACAGCTATAGCAAGTAGGACACTTAGGCCTACAGCTCCACGTAATTTCAATATTTTCGCTTCTCAAATATGCCCTCTGGTGGTCAAACTAGCATTAATGGCAACAATGGCTGACAGTAAAATACTATGACGTCACGCACTCCAACGGTACCATACCATTCCGCATCATGCCGCAAGCTGTGCTGCAGTATGACGCAATTTTTAAAGGAAGAACCACTGTATGTGTACCTGCGAAGTGTACCTTTGACTTTTTTGTACCCCAGGGAACAGCACTGTACCCCTAACCATGGCCTTAAATGAAATTAGAATACAGCAGCATACTGTCATTGTATAAAAATAAAACCTTCAAGCTGTTGTATATACATTAGGCAAAGTTTAAAAATATATTATTGGCAATATATGTATAGCCAATCTCTGTTCTGTCCGCAGACCTGGTGGCGCAGCAGGAACATCAGGTAAGTAGCAACCGAAAGGTTGCGAGTTCAAATTCTAAGTGAGGTTGAGTCCCAAGTAATCATTACACGTCAGCATACTGTTCTTTCAAATGAACACCTTAAGTTAACTGTAAACATACAGTAACTTGTATAGATTTACTGTATTTTCACCACAACTAGACAAAACCTTCTAGGGGACCATGACAATATTCTAAGAAATGCTCTTAGGGATGTCCCTGGAACAAACCCGGAGCAAGGCAAAACCTGCAGGGGACCATGACTGTTTAAATTTAATTAATGTCAATTATGCCTTTTAAAGTAAAATATTCTGGGTAAAGACACCTGGGTTTTCACATGTAGTTTCATGGTATTTTGCATCCCCATGTTGTCACATTTATTTAACATGAGATCATTTTCCCACATGTGCTCAAATGCTGTCAAGTGTATTTTCATATTATCACGTTGCACATGTTATCATGTCAACTTCACATTGAAATTCATGTGGTTTTTCAGTAAGGGTAAACCTTCATCCCTTGTTATATCTCTGAGTTAGTTGAGCTCTGAATTATCTCTAGAGTAAAAACACTGTCTTGCTCAAACTGACTCTGTGAGTTTGGACCCCCTGGACAGAGAGCCAGAGAGGAAGAGTGTGATTTCCTCTTCCTTTGTGTTGTTAAGAGGAGCAGCAGTGATAGAGAGCCTGGTGACTAGGCTGCTCTGAATAGGCAGCTCATCTCTTCTCCACTCCTCTCCTCTGCACTGCAGACCAGTCTGACAGTCCTTGTGGTTTTCCTCAAGGACTGGCTAATGTATTCACAGATAGTGTGGGTGTATGTGTGTGTGTGTGTGTGTCTGTGTGCGAGTGTGTACAAGAGACTCGAAAAAGGAGATAGAGCGTGTGTATGTGCGTGCATGCGTGTGTGTGTGCATGCAGGTATATACAGTTGAAGTTTACATAAACCTTAGCCAAATACATTTAAAACTCAGTTTTTCACAGTTCCTGACATTTAATCCTAGTAAAGATTCCCTGTTTTAGGTCAGTTAGGATCACCAGATTATTTTAAGAATGTGAAATGTCAGAATAATAGTAGAGAGAGAATGATTTATTTCAGCTTTTATTTCTTTCATCACATTCCCAGTGGGTCAGAAGTTTACATACACTCAATTAGTATTTGGTAGCATTGCCTTTAAATTGTTTAACTTGGGTCAAACATTTTGGGTAGCCTTCCACAAGCTTCCCACAATAAATTGGGTGAATTTTGTCCCATTCATCCTGACAGAGCTGGTGTAACTGAGTCAGGATGTAGGCCTCCTTGCTCTAACACAATTTTTCAGTTCTTCCAACAAATGTTCTATAGGATTGAGGTCAGGGCTTTGTGATGGCTACTCCAATACCGTGACTTTGTTGTCCTTAAGCCA
Organism: Oncorhynchus mykiss; assembly: GCF_013265735.2. Lineage (NCBI taxonomy): Eukaryota > Metazoa > Chordata > Actinopteri > Salmoniformes > Salmonidae > Oncorhynchus > Oncorhynchus mykiss. The sequence continues at coordinate 35,711,157 of NC_050570.1, forward strand.
TTTTGCCACAACTTTGGAAGTATGCTTGGGGTCATTGTCCATTTAGAAGACCCATTTGCGACCAAGCTTTAACTTCCTGACTGTTGTCTTGAGACGTTACTTCAAGCCTCCTCCTTTTTCCTCCAAACATAACGATGGTCATTATGGCCAAACAGTTCTATTTTTGTTTCATCTGACCAGAGGACATTTCTCCAAAAAGTACAATCTTTGTCCCCATGTGCAGTTGCAAACCGTAGTTGGGCTTTTTATGGCGGTTTTGAAGCAGTGGCTTCTTCCTTGCTGAGCGGCCTTTCAGTTTGTTGGTATATGACTCGTTTTACTGTGGATATAGATACTTTTGTACCTGTTTCCTCCAGCGTCTTCACAAGGTCCTTTGCTGTTGTTCTGGGATTGATTTGCACTTTTTGCACCAAAGTGTGTTCATCTCTAGGAGACAGAACGCTTCTCCTTCCTGAGCGGTTTGATGGCTGCGTGGTCCCATTGTGTTTGTACTTGCGTACTATTGTTTGTACAGATGAACGTGGTACCTTCAGGCATTTGGAAATGGCTCCCAAGGATGGACCAGACTTGTGGAGGTATTTTTTTTTTAGGTCTTGGCTGATTTCTTTTTATTTTCCCATGATGTCAAGCAAAGAGGAACTGAGTTTGAAGGTAGGCCTTTAAATACATCCACAGGTACACCCCCAATTGACTCAAATTATGTAAATTAGTCTATTAGAAGCTTCTAAAGCCATGACATAATTTTCTGGAATTTACCTAGCTGTTTAAAGGCACAGTCAACTTAGTGTATGTAAACCTCTGACCTGCTGGAATTGTGATACAGTGACTTATAAGTGAAATAATCTGTCTGTAAACAATTGTTGGAAAAATGACTTGTGTCATGCACAAAGTAGATGTCCTAACTGACTTGCCAAAACTATAGTTTGTTAACAACAAATGTGTGGAGAGGTTGAAAAACGAGTTTTAATGACTCTAACCTAAGAATGTAAACTTCCAACTTCAACTGTATGCATGTTTGTGCATGGGAGCGTATATAAAAGTATCTATACGTCCTCTTAAGAGTGTGTGTCTCATACCAAGCAAATACTCAGACAGAGCTGAGCAATTAAACATCCAGTCGTGCATGTTAACAGTAAATGGCTGACGGCCTTTCAGCCCATTGTGATGAAGAGTTCTTGTGCAGTGATGACGAACTCGGCCCTGGTCAACAGTCAACACAGTGGGAGAGAGCGAGAGGGCCTCTCAAAGACGCTTCCTTTTCATTATCATCATTACCCTCTCTCTATCTGCTGCTGCAGTCTCATTAAATGGCCGCTCTCTTTTATTATTGTTATTTACCATTTTGACAGGGAGGTCATACTGAGACTACGGTCTCTTTTACAGATGAGCCATGCATAAATACATCAAACACATACAATATACAAAATTAGAAAACAGACACATTTATCAACACAGAGGTCTCCAATCATTACTCCGGAACTGGCCAAGGGGGACCAGAACATCTCATTTCAGAGAGCTCCGGAAGTTGTTCCACATAAAGGGCCCAAAAAATAAATAAAAACAGCTTTACCCAACTCTGTGGAGACCGACCGGGCCTTCAATGTTATCCAAGCCTGAGACCGGGGGGTTGGTAATTTGTAAGTCTAAATTGAATGAATGATGATAGATACATAGGAAGTTGGCCTCTCTCTCTCACTTTACACCTGTCTCTCTGCCTCTCCATCTGTCTCTCTTCACCTCTCTTTCTCTGCCTGTCTGTTTCCCTCTCTGTCTTTGTCCATCTGTCTCTCTTCCCCTCTCTTTCTCTGCCTGTCTGTCTCCCTCTCTGTCTGTCCATCAGTCTCTATTCCTCTATTTCTACCCCACTCTCTTTCTCTGTCTGTCTCCCTCTGCTCTCTCTCTATATATGACTGGCTGTCACTCTATCGCCTCTCTCTGTCTTTCACTCGCTTTCTTTCTCTCTCTCTCCATCTACCTCTCCTTATTCTTCCTTGCTCACCCCTCTCTCATTCACAGCTGGCTCAGTGGGATGGCTGTTTGGGCTGAGAGCAGAGCAGTGCAGGGTAATGAATGCATTGGGGGAAATAATGTTTTTTGTAAACAGAACAGCACTAAACCCTCACCCAGCTGACCTGATTTACCATTGCTGGAGAGCTGCATATACACACACACCCGCACACACGTGCACAAACACATACACGCATGCACACAGCTGCATTCAGGATAGGTCTCAGTGGGGGGAGGCACACCGGAATGTTCAGCAGAGAAATGCCAATCCAGAACAGAACATTTAGAATGGCAGCAAGTTGACAGAATGATCTACAGAAGAATCTTATCTTGGCAAAAGGTTGAGGGCTAGACTAATGTGCAACACAGCAGCACAAAACCAAACCTTCTGGAGTGGTTTATAATGCCAGCAAGCCTAACACACACACGTGCGCACTCACACACACACACTCACACACACACACATATCATGTCACATCGGTATTCAGTTGGTAAGAGACAGACATTCCGTAAATACTAGTAATAGACTGGATAACGCAAAGATGGTGGACAGACAGAAAAGAGAAATGGGTTAAATAACATTTTGATTTAGAGCAATAAAGAAATGGAATAAATTAACTGAGCAAACTAGAAACCTTTCAATATATGAATTGAAACATTATTTTAAAACCATTTAAATATAATACATAGAAATGTTGTGGGACTATAGTAGATGAAGAATCAATATTTTTTAGATTGAGTATTTATTGGGTCATTATGATAGTATATTATGTATGTTTGTAATAGTGTGTTATATGTGAAAATGTGTTCGTATTATAAATGGTATTTTAATGTTTAAGGACTCTTGGAAGATTAGTCCAAATGGGGACTAAAAGAGATCCAAATCAAATCATGTCATGTGAGGAGGAAGCAAGGGCTATATTAGTCGTGGCTATGCACTGTGCCACCCTCACTCACTTCAAAGGAAGGTGTGGGTTGATGCTACAACAACTGTGGATTTAAACATACAAACACACAAATGAGGAAGCAGAGAGTGGGAGGGCAGGCAGCTTGAGGGGAGACAGAACGATATAGTGCTACTACAACCAGACAGAAATGGGCCGAGAGAGAGACAGAAGATATAGAGGGGACAGGCTATAGAAAACAAAGTGTGGGGGGGGGGGGGGAGGGGGGATGAGGAGAGAAAGCGAGTGATATAGTTTGTTAGCCACATTGCCAAACTGAAGGATATAATATTGATGTGTACAGTCTGGTAGCAAGACGTGACAGGAGTGTAGCGGCACTGGTTTGACTGTGACAGCCTCCGAGCTGTGATGTCACACATCAGACACCAACGTGACTAGTGTGCATTGTACCCAACACGGCTATTTACATACCCAATTAACAACCACCAAAGCCCTAACAGGCAATATATTCAGACAGATCCTCCCCTTAAATCTGTGCCATGTTTGCCACCAAGCTGTGTAGGGACTCTGTTGGGATTCAGTATGTTGGTACTATTAATGGTATTGTCGGTGAGTGCAGTCTATGTGGAGGAGGGTTAAAGCACTGTGTGGGTGTCTCTCGGAAAACAGTGTCTATGAGAAGCTAGACTGTCTGAGAGGTGGGTTGTAGGGAGCACTGCCATGTGAGACTATGACATGGGTGAGAGAGAATGTGTGAGAGAGTACGGGAAATAGCACTGTTTAAGACAAGCTAGCACTGTTGTTGAGTTCATGTACAGAATATCCTGGAGCACTCATGGAGCCATGCTTTACTGACTACATAGACTGCTGCACTGTTGCAGGCTATTTATTACCTTGTGTCAACTGAAAATAACTACATTCACAAATCACCAAAAGCTTAGGCTACATTAAAGCAATTCATAAAATGATCTAACCCAAACCACAAATCAAATTATAATCCACAATGGAATACCAATAATCTCAGCAAATAAACTGAAAACTAGTAGTAGGACAGTACTGGCCATGACAAATGTGCCAGGCAGAGCAGAACAATAGCCAGCCGTGTGGGTTTCCTCCACCAAGAGTTGGCATCTGTCCGACATGAATACCACGTGACTGGGATTTATAACATAGGATACAGGAAGTTGTTTGACACACATCCACAAACATTATATTTCCACTTCCCTTATACTCTCAGATGAATAGGTGACACGAATGATGTGCTCTGTGATATATTCTGAAAATAACAAACGTTTTGCGCTAATCTGTTGGGATCTGGCTGTCTGTTGCGTGATTTGGAATGCTGGTGGCTTCGGTTTCAGCACCGGGACAGAGTGGACAGCGCCTACTGGCTGTTGTATATGCAGAAGAAGCTATTATTGGTTGATCACACAAACCCCAAAACAGAAGCAACCTCTAAACTTGGATCTGTTCAGTTACAGACAAAACAGTTCATGTAAGATTTCAAGCCAAAAGCAGTTGGCTTCTCTATGGACTCCATGGGCTACCATCATGGTGGGATAATTATGCCAAGTCACCATAGCAACAATGGATGCCTACAACTTCTCTTTACAGTTTCCAAGACCATCTTAAATGAGGCAAACCAGTACAAGGTACTGAAACAACAGTTGGTTGGGACACCTTTATTGAATGCTTCAAATCATCTCCCTCACTTCGACAGGCAGAATGCAGCCTAGATTCTATAACAAGTCCAAATGCATTCATGCAAGTGAGTCAAGTCATTCTGTTCTGACATTTGAAAAGCTGCAAGACAGCAAAAACCTTGCAGTCACATTATCTTGCTAAAAACAGAAATGGATCCAACTGCAGAATATTGAGTTTAGCTATAAGATGCCTGGTCAGTTGGTTAGCCTAACCATGCAAGACAGACTATCCATAGAAAATAATATCAAAGGTTTTGCTCTCTTCTTCATAATATGTTGTCTATGATATTGGGTTGAATATAGGCTTACACTGTAACAAATTGCTATACACTTACAGCAAAAAATGTACAGTTAGCTACTGTAATTCTATATTATAGTACTGTAAAGAGCAATGCATTAAGGGGGGTTCAATGGCATTCAGCTACACTGCTGTAAAATTACAGCAATTTCTGTGATTTTACAATACAATTTTACAGTTAAGTGCTGTATTACCTGTTTTGCTTACTGGGAATTATGGTGCATCGTGGAAAAATGTGTGCGGGGAGAGAATCTCTGGCTTATTAACATATTTTGAGGCATGCCTTGTAAGAGGCTATATTTGTTGCACCCGTTAGTAAGAAATGCTGTACCCCACAGAATACATTACCATACCGTACTTTTGGAATCTAAAAACCTTTTCTTATAAATATACAGTGCCTCTACAAGTGTAAGTGATATAAAACAACAAATAATCATTGGTATGTTGTAATACATAATTACATACGCTGTTAGCAATTTCTGTAATTTTATTACACTACATTATAACAAAAAAAGTACTGTATTTCTGCTTTCTGAGTATTTACTGAAGTGTTCTGTAAATGATGGTGCATTGTGGGAAAATGTTGTGGGTGGGGAAAGAATCGCTGACTCATGAACATATTTTGAGGCGTGCCATGTAAGGGGCAATATTTGTTGGACCCTTTAGAGAGAATGCTGTACCAATTGAACTGATTTGTGGTAGTAGTACCACATAATTTAATATTTCAATGGGGACTAATCATGGTGGCAGCAAGTCTTAAGCTTTTGCTGGTTGAGCAATTTGCCATGTCCTACTGGTCTGTTTTACCTTGTAATCATGGCAAGTTTGGAAGTATTTGTTTAGGCCTCCAGAAGTGCAAGAAGACATAGAACACAAAATATTCATAAATATGTCGTAATATACAAATTCCGTAGCAGCCATCTTACTTGCACCAATGCCATTGAATTACAGTAAAACGCTTTAAAATACCAATATTGCAATTACAGTAGCATTTACGTTCTTACAGTATAGTAGGCTAATTTTACAGTATTGTACTCTGTCATTGCTCTGATATCACAATAATTTACAGGAAGCTGGTGGCAAGTTACTTTGAATAGTACAGTTAAATACTTACTAGCCAGAGATGGGCGAAGACATATCAAAAGGTATACTTACTATAAAATATAAAATACCTTGAAGACCGATGCCTCCTTAACTAAAACAACATCCCAGTAACCATTACAGAAACCTTTTACTCTATCAGCTGCCTGATACACAATGCATGAATGAGTCACTGTGCAGCCTAGTCACCACATCCCCATCACCAGCAAGACGCAGCAGCATGGCTCTTTAACCCAGGCTATTAACGTAACAGCGCTACACAGTCAGTCTGCCATAAATCAATCCTCTCGATTTGATACAATTGTCAAAATGGGAGAAATACATCGAATCGTTTTCCATGACACGCTTCTCCTTGGGTTAATGTCTGTAACACAGTGAGTCGAGCCGCGAGCCCCACATCTAGCCGACTGCTGGGTCCACGCAGTCAGACAGTGCGTGTGCGTGTCTGTGAACGCGTGTTACCTACCTGTCTCCAGGTGGAGAGAGAGACGCGACTCAGTGATGTAGGGCGTATCGCTCTTGGACCGGACTCTCCGGATCGGCCGACGGTCTATCTCATTCTCCGTTGACGCCGCCATTTAGGTATCCTTGGCCGGGCAACGTCCTTCCACTAGCGACCAACTGAACTGCGCGAGACGAGACTCATGCACGGGCAGACCGTGTAGGTAGGTGATGCGGGCGATGTGAAATGGAGATGACGGGGGAGAGAGAGAGCGAGAGAGAGAGAGAGAGCGAGAGAGAGAGATGTTCCACTGTAATAGTGAAGGTGTAAACTTAGCAGTAGAAAATCTTAACAGTATATTTGACCTCTCAGCTTCCCTATCAAATCTAAAAATCTCAAATAGAAAACCGAAGAAAATGAACAACAATGACAAATGGTTTGATGAAGAATGCAAAAATCTAAGAAAGAAATTGAGAAACCTGTCCAACCAAAAACATAGAGACCCGGAAAACCGGAGTCTACGCCTTCACTATGGTGAATCACTAAAACAATACAGAAATAGAGTACGGAAAAGGGAACAGCACGTCAGAAATCAGCTCAATGTAGTTGAAGAATCCATAGACTTTAACCACTTCTTGGAAAATTGGAAAACACTAAACAAACAACAACATGAAGAATTATCTATCCAAAATGGAGATGTATGGGTAAACCACTTCTCCAATCTTTTTGGCTCTATAACAAAGAACAAACCGCAAAAACATATACATGATCAAATACAAATCTTAGAATCAACTGTTAAAGACTACCAGAACCCACTGGATTCTCCAATTACCTTGAATGAGCTACAGGACAAAATAAAAACCCTCCAACCCAAAAAGGCATGTGGTGTTGATGGTATCCTCAATGAAATGACAAATATACAGACAACAAATTCCAATTGGCTATACTAAAACTCATTAACATCATCCTTAGCTCTGGCATCTTCCCCAATATTTGGAACCAAGGACTGATCACCCCAATCCACAAAAGTGGAGACAAATTTGACCCCAATAACTACCATGGGATATGTGTCAACAGCAACCTGTAACGCTCGTCGTGGGTGGAAGAAGAGGAGGACCAATGCGCAGCATGGTAAGTGTCCATATTGTTTTAATAAGAATACTGAACACTGAACAAAAACAGTAAAACAACAAAAAGAACAGTCCTGAACAGTGAAGCAAAACACAGAACAGAAAATATTCACCCACACCACACGGTGGGAAAAGGCTACCTAAGTATGATTCTCAATCGGAGACAACGAACGACACCTGCCTCTGATTGAGAACCATACCAGGCCAAAAACAAAACCACAACATAGAAAAATGAACATAGACTACCCACCCAACTCACGCCCTGACCATACTAAAACAAAGACATAACAAAAAAACTAAGGTCAGAACGTGACACAACCTTGGGAAAATCCTCTGTATTATCATTAACAGCAGACTCGTACATTTCCTCAGTGAAAACGGTGTACAAAGTCTTCTCATGCTTTGTTGATTTCATAAAAGCCTTCAACTCAATTTGGCATGAGGGTCTGCTATACAAATTGATGGAAAGTGGTGTTGGGGGAAAAACATACGACATTATCAAATCCATGTACACAAACAACAAGTGTGCGGTTAAAATAGGCAAAAAACACACATTTCTTCCCACAGGGCCGTGGGGTGAGACAGGGATGCAGCTTAAGCCCCACCCTCATCAACATATATATCAACAAATTGGCGTGGGCACTAGAAAAGTCTGCAGCACCCGGCCTCACCCTACTAGAATCTGAAGTCAAATGTCTACTGTTTGCTGATGATCTGGTGCTTCTGTCACCAACCAAGTAGGGCCTACAGCAGCACCTAGATATTCTTCACAGATTCTGCCAGACCTAGGCCCTGACAGTAAATCTCAGTAAGACCAAAATAATGGTGTTCCTTAAAAGGTCCAGTCACCAGGACCACAAATACAAATTCCATCTAGACACCGTTGCCCTAGAGCACACAAACAACTATACATACCTTGGCCTAAACATCACGCCACAGGTAACTTCCACAACCTGAGAGACAAGGCAAAAAGGACATTCTATGCCATCAAAAGGAACATAACAACATACCAATTAGGATCTGGCTAAAAATACTTGAATCAGTTATAGAACCCATTGCCCTTTATGGTTGTGAGGTCTGGGGTCCGCTCACCAACCAAGAATTCACAAAATGGACAAACACCAAATTGAGACTCTGCATGCAGAATTCTGCAAAAATATCCTCTGTGTACAACGCAGAACACCGAATAATGCATGCAAAGCAGAATTAGGCCAATAACCGCTAATTATCAAAATCCAGAAAAGAGCCATTAAATTCTACAACCACCGAAAAGGAAGTGATCCCCAAACCTTCCATAACAAAGCCATCCCCTACAGAAAGATGAACCTGGAGAAGAGTCCCCTAATCAAGCTGGTCCTGGGGCTCTGTTCCCAAACACAAACACACCCTACAGAGCCCCAGGACAGCAACACAATTAGACCCAACCAAATAATGAGAAAACAAAAAGATAATTACTTGATACATTGGACAGAATTAACAAAAAAACAGAGCAAACTAGAATGCTATTTGGCCCTAAACAGAGTACACAGTGACAGAATACCTGACCACTGTGACTGACCCAAACCTAAGGAAAGCTTTGACTATGTACAGACTCAGTGAGCATAGCCTTGCTATTGAGAAAGGCTGCCGTAGGCAGACCTGGCTCTCAAGAGAAGACCCTGTCTATATGCACACTGGCCACAAATTGAGGTGGAAACTGAGCTGCACTTCCTAACCTCCTGCCAAATGTATGACCATATTAGAGACACATATTTCCCTCAGATTACACACACTCACAAATAATTTGAAAACAAATCAAATTTGGATAAACTTCCATATCTATCAGGTAAAACATCACAGTGTACCATCAAAGCAGCAAGATGTCTGACCTGTGTCTGACCTTGCAGCCCGAGGAAACTGCCTTACACCACTGACACACACACAGACTTTCCCTGTCTGCAACAGCACAGAATAACTCACAGTTGCTATTGTGAGAATACCTGCCCATTCCCCAGAGAGTAAATCAGTAGGCTATAATTGGAGATGATATCTGGAGACTGTCTGGCCCTTACTTTCAGTTAGGCTAGGGTTAAGTAGGCTATCTGTCTCCTTCATCATGGCTGACTCCATAGCCTACATGGCAGATATTTATAATGGTTGTCAAGAGTTCGCTGCAGCTAGCGACTGGAACGAGCTGCAACAAACACTCAAACAGGACAGTTTTATCTCAATCTCTTCATTCAAAGACTCAATCATGGACACTCTTACTGACAATTGTGGCTGCATTGTGTGATGTATTGTTGTCTCTACCTTCTTGACTTTTGTGCTGTTGACTGTGCCCAATAATGTTTGTACCATGTTTTGTGCTGCGACCATGTTGTGTTCCTACCATGTTGTTGTATGCTGTGTTGCTGCCTTGCTATGTTGTTGTCTTAGGTCCCTCTTTATGTAGCGTTGTGTTCTCTCTCTTGTTGTGATGTGTTTTGTCCTATATTTATATTGTTTTAGTTTTTTAAAATCCCGTGCCCCTGTCCCCGCAGGAGGCCTTTTGCCTGTTGGTAGGCCGTCATTGTAAATAAGAATTTGTTCTTTACTGACTTGCCTAGTTAAATAGGCAAATACATTTTTTTTTTAAATAAGAGATCAGTAAGCCAATACCCATCTGCATGTACCATCACCATTTGAAAGCTGCTATTCTCCAACTCTTCTCTCTCTTTTGGGAAGCAAGCTCACCCCATCTAGTGGATGATATCATCAGAATACACAGAATGGAACTAGAATGGGGCATTTATACACAAGAACAAGCACATTGTCATTTTACAGCACATTTGTCCATTTGTCACTGATACTCTCTTAGAAAAAAAGGTTTCAAAAGGGTTCTTTGGCTGTCGCCACAGGAGAACCCTTTTTGGTTCAAGGTATATTCCTTTTGGGTTCTATGTAGAACCCTCTGTGGAAAGGGTTCTACATGGAACCCAAATGGGTTCTTTCTACCTGGAACCAAAAACAGTTATTGTAAGGGTTCCTCTATGGGGACAGAACCCATTTTTTCTAAGAGTGTAGATTCATCCCATTTATACTATTAATGTATAGGCAGATAGCATATCTAGACTAGTGTATCTAACTCCCATAATGTAGGGTAGAGTTAGGGAGGCTAACTGAGAATAAGGGCCAGACAGGCTAATATAATACACTAAGCTGAAGGAGGATCTCCAAAAAATTGCAAAAATCTTCATTTTAGGCTCAATATTCTACTGTGTTTTGTATTATTATTATTTATTTTTTTACCCATAATGTTCATTACCTTGACATTCCAAATGACCATTCAATAAAGCGCTGATTGATTATTTCTACCAGGGTTCATTGGGTTGGCCAAAGAAACAGAGCACTATTTACATTTGCTAAATAAAAATATCCAGCCCTATAAAAAGGGACCCCCGGCCCGTCTAAAAGTAAATCATACCATATCTATCAATCACAATGCCCAGAGGATGTCAAGGCATTGCAAGAGAGGAGACAGCAGGAGGCATTAGACAGGCTGGGTAACCTACATGACCTAACCACCCCCCTCCCGGATCTTCCTCCCGACCAACCCCTGGTAGTGTAGAGATGTTAAAGTCTGCTTAGATTAAAGATGGGCTTTTAACTAAAACTGTTACGACTTTTACTTTTAATTAGGCTATTAGATGGTTGATAAGAATTTTAGGCAGTAGAGTTAATAATAGATAAGTAGGTCTATATATAATAATAGCTTAATCTGTCAGTGATAGATAAACATTGAATCATTGTCACTGGATTCCAACCATTGTAAACGGCAAATCATTCATTCATAAACGTTTACTGTAGCTATAACATTGCACAACATTGACAGACAACTAGAAAAGAGAATATACACAGCAATATAAATATGTAGCATATTAGTTTAAAAGCAGGATATTATTTTAGTATCAAAAGAAGCGCTTCATCCTTTTACATGCCCCTGACCCGTTTATATTCCTCTGTGTTTTGTATTATTGTTTTTTTTCTTCAGGTTTTTGCATTTGGAATGGCACGGTTATTTTGGGAGATTTAGCTGTCATATTGCAAATTATATAAAGCATTTGTAGGCCAATTTTGTATCTGTATAATTAAGCAATAAGGCAAGAGGTGGTGCGTTATATGACCAATATACCACGGCTAAGAGCTGTTCTTAGGCACAATGCATTGCAGAGTGCCTGGACACAGCCCCTAGCAGTGGTATATTGTCCATATATCGCAAACCCCCGAGGTGCCTGATTGTTATTTTAAACTGGTTACCAACGTAATTAGAACAGTAAAAATACATGTTTTGTCATACCTGTGGTAAACATAGGGTGACAGTGAGCAATTGACAGTGATCCATTTCAAACCCAGTCCGCAGGAGAGCCACTCCGGACCATGAGGCACAAGAGACGTGTCAGGGGTGGACCCACCTGTCTTAATCAATGAGAGAAGATTTGAAATAGACAAGATGGCGGCGTACACATTGTTGGATTACTTCATTAATAACGGAGCACTTTCTACATCCAGGCACGCCACCTGCAACTGGACACGGACATTTTAGAAGAAACATGTTTGGCCAAGTCGAGAATGACGATAGTATCGTCCATACCAGGCATTTGAAAAATCTCTGGCAACTATTTGTATAGATAAACCTGTAACTCCCAGTAAAGAATAACAAAAATCGTTTCTCACATGATCTGTTTTAACAATCTTTAGCTAAGGGAGGCCGTGTCCTCACTCACACTCCAGTACAGTAGGTGGCGGCGATGTATGCACCTAGTTGATGCGATCCACCAATACAATTTTAAAATGTTTAGCACCTCAGAGGATTGTATAGTGTCTGTGGATAAAGTTGTGTGTGTCAACTGTAGGGATGCTCATGTTGCTGGGGATCGGAAGTGTCCGGTGCGAGATAGGCAGGTTGAAGAGCCCTCCCATGCCGTTGGCATGGTGCAGGAGCAGATAGGGGCAAAGTAGTGAGTGTAGGTGGCAGCTGCAGAGAAGTACCTGGGAGTACAAGATTGAACAGCAAAATAGTTAACGGGGGTGTAATTCTTATGAAATAGTGGTATATTGATGGTACAATTTTTTCCGTTTAGAAACAGGAATAATGAAGATCATTCAATGTAGGTAGGCCATGACTGGCCTCACACTTCAATACAGTAGGTGGCGGTGTATGCACCTGAAAGTTGGATGCGATCTGCCAACTCAATCCCAAAGGAGAAGAAGAGGAAGACATTTAAAATTACACACACCTCTTAACTAAACAGCTGAAACAGGGTAAGGAAGGACTTGGAGAAATTCAACATGCAAAATGTGTCAGATTAAATCTATCTGAAAGTTAATGGTATTTAATCAGGGCATATTCATGTTGTATGGCAATGCTTCTTTGGATATGCGAAACATACATGCTGATAGTCGCTTGAAGAATATCAACAAGTTTAACGTTAGCTAGCTAACAGCTAAACTTGAGTTGCATTCCATAGATAGCTATCTGTCGTATTTAGAGCTCACCTCGAGTACCATCTTTGCTTGCAAGTTGCATGAACAACAAATAGTCTCGAAAACCCGACCCTGTTGCCTAGGGTCGATTTTTGAGTCTAAAAGACTAACGACCCCCTTTACGCCCTTAAATGCACAAGGGTCAAAGAAAACCAGATAGCGAGCTACATTAGCTTGCTATGAATATTTACCCTTTGACGAGCCAGCGAGGTCTGCGCATGTCAGCAACGTTTCCAAGTTGTTACAGCAAGCAAGATCTCCAGGTACAATAGCTAGTTGGTTAGGTGACAACTCAGTGTGGTGTTTTGTTACAATAACCCCCTGCTTTCTTGATCTATGAGGTAGTAACGTGCCCAAAGTAGTTGTTCCTCTGTGGTAATTGAGTTCACTGTCATTTGCTGTGTCAACATCAATATGAGTTCTGTTGGCTGTAGGTTTCTGTTGAGACATTACTTGAATTTGTTTTGTGTATCCTTCATATTCTTCAAGTTTAAAGTTGTATTAGTCATACGTACAGGATACACGTGGTATACGCCGTCCAATGAAGTGCTTACTTGCAAGTTCCTTCTCCACTTTGCAACAACAATAAGAAATAATAGAAGATAAGAATATGAACATGAAGTAAATGGTTCAGTAGAATAGTTTAGCATAAGTATAATACAGGAGGGCACAATTTATACTCAAATATTTACATGTGTTTTGGGGAATTGGGGGACAAGTGTTTAAATGGTGCATTATTTAGCAATCGTAAGAGTCTGGTAGCAGCAGTTGTGATGTGTGTGTGTGTAGCATGAATGTGTGGCTGTGCGTGTGTGTGTGTGCTAAGGTTTGGAGAATCAGAGCTGGTGGTCCAGTCAAGTTCAAATGTTCAGCAGTCTTTATGGCTTGTAGAGAAAAACCCTCTCTGAGCCTGTTGGTGTCAGACCTCATGCTCTGATACGGTCTGCCTGACGGTAAGGGAGTGAGCAGCTGGGGTTTGTGGGGCCCTTGATGATGCTGCGGGTCTTCCTCAGGCACCATTATGAGTAGATGTCCTGGATGGGTGGGAGCATGCTCTTTGTGATGTTCTGGGCTGTCTTCACCACCCTATGGAGGGCATTGTGGTTGTGGACGGAGCAATTTCTGAACCAGGCCGTGAAGCAACCGGTCAGGATGCTCTCGATGGTGCTGCGGTAGTATTTGGAGAGGAAATTTCTTCAGCAGCGTTATGAAGTAGATACGCTGTTGTGCCCTCTTGACGAGTGGTGGTGGTGTTGGTCGATGTCAAGTCCTCGGTGATGTGGATGGCGAGGAACTTTAAACTACTGACTCTCTACTGCAGTTCTGTTGATGTGAATTGGGGCATGTTCCCTCTTTGGCTTCCTGAAGTCAACAATCAACTCCTTTTGTTTTTCTGACGTTGAGGAAGAGGTGGTTGTCCTGGCACCACATGCCAGTTCACTTACCTCCTCCCTATTGGCAGATTTTTTTTGTTGGTTATCAGGCATACAACCGTGGTGTCGTCAGCAAATTTGGAGTTGGTGTCGTGCCACGCAGTCATGGGTTAACAGGGAGTACAGCAGAGGGCTGAGGACACACCCCTGTGGGGCCCTGTGTTAAGAGTCAGTGTGGAGGAGGTGTTATTGCCAATCCAGCCTGTGGTCTACACATCAGGAAGTCCAGGATCCAGTTGCAGGTGCAAAAGGTGGTGTCCAGAGCCAGGGCTTTGAACTTGGTGTTGAGCTTGGAGGGAACAATAGTGTTGAATGCTGAACGAATACAATTAATAGTATTCTCACATAGGTGTTATTATTGTCCAGATGTGATACGGTCGTGTGAATAGCGATCTAAATGGCATCTTCATTGGATCTGTTGGAGCGGTAGGCAAATTGGAGTGGGTCCTGTGTACCTGGCGTGCTGACCTTAATGTGGGTCAAGACCAGCCTCTCCAAGCACTTAATGATGACAGTGGTAAGTGCAATGGGGCGATTAGTCATTTGGGCATGTCACCCTTGTTTTGCTTAGGCACTGGGACAATGGTTGTGTCCTTGAAGAAGGTGGGGACTACAGTCTGGGACAGGGACATGTTGTAGATGTCCGAGAAGATACCATCTGGTTCGGCGGTTTTGAGAGTTTTCCTCATGTCAGCATCGGCGAGTGAACACACATCTGGAGCAATGAGAGAAGCGAGCATAGAATGAGTTAATCATGTCTGGGAGGGAGGCTTCTGTAGGAACCACTCAGCTGGATTTGCCTTTGTAGTTTGATAGTCTGTAGTCCACGAGTTTGAGTTATCAAACATCAAAGATTTTAGAGTTACAGTTCATATAAGGAAATCAGTCAATTTAAATATATTCATTAGGCCCTCATCTATAGGTTTCACATAATTGAGCTGGGGCACATCCATGGGTGGGCCTGAGAGGGCATAGGCCCACTTGGGAGCAAGGCCCAGCCGATTTATTTTCTTCCCACAAAGTGGCTGTATTAGACAGAAATACTGTCCGGGTGTCTGGTCTCAGACGAGTCCGCAGGTGAAGAAGCCGGATGTGGGGGTCCTGGGCTGGCGTGGTTACAGGTGGGTCCTGTATGTCATTTTCAATGTGTGGACATTTACAAGTGAAAGGGAATGAGAGAAATTGTGCAAGTGAACCAAGTTGTGATGCATGCTTTTCTAAAGGAAGAGCAGAGGGGAGAAGAACGGAAGAGAAAATAAAACGCTAGTTGGGAAGCACAGGGAAGGAATGGAAGCTGTACAGAACTCATCAGAGCTCTTTGACTTCTGGCAGAATTCTAAGATATCTGAGGGCAAACATTTAGTAGTGAATTGCATACAAGTGCAACTTCATCGCCTCATTTGCGCCGCAAAACAGAGACTATGGACTCCAGCTCCCGCCGTCTTCCGTTGTGCTATTTACAAACAAACGTGACTGGCTCAACTTTTCCGGGGAACTACGTACTGTAAGCGTCATAATGTTAAATATTGTGACCGATGAAATGAAGAACGTAGTCTGCTTTATCTCAAAACGAATTGCACAAGTTGACTGCAGGTATTAACTTAAAAACTTGAAAAACTTTAAAAAATGACTTTGACGTTATTGAAAAACTATCCTGTGGCTTTTTCAAAGTTACCCTGGAATACGGTTTAAGGTATACCACCCAAACCTATTAGCCATCAGGATACTAGGAAGAGGAGGCCATGTAGGCAGTCTTTTCAGCTTAGCTTGGAGTCCCCCTTTCCTTCCTCGTCACTGGCGCAGTATTCCCAATTTGGGATGCTGAGAGTAGTGTGTAGCTTCTGATTCATGATCCAGAAGTGTTTGTCGGTTTGAAGGAAATTATTGAACCAACATGGAGTAAACAAAGTAATAACAGAAAAACAGCCATTAATAAAAAGCGAAGTCGAGCAGGAACCGGTAAGACGCTCGCCCTCCTCAGGGCCGCCATCTTATCTTTTTCTTCTTGTTCCTTTTTCTTAGTTAACCCTGATGATTGTACGTCAGTTCACCAGCAGAGGCGTCACCTCTCATCTGTGTGCCCGATTTAAAGAGACCCAGAACAGACCGGTCATGGCCAGACCCAGCTCAGGTAGGACTGTGTTAGTCTAGTACACACACTTGTTTTTCTATCCTCGTGGGAACCTAAAATTGATTTCTATAAAAAAAATCTGAATTTCTCTAACCCCTACACTTAAACCCTAAAGCTAACCCTAAGCTAACCCCAATTCTGAACCCTAAACCTAACCTTAGCTTAAAATAGCCTTTGTCCTCATGGAGATGTGGGAAATGTCCAGTGGTGTTAAGTACTTCAGTAAAATACTGTACTACTTAAGTAGTCTTTTGCGGTATAAATAGTAAAGTAAAGATATTTTTGACAACTTTTACTTTTACTGATGTTGGCGTGTGCCCCTGGCTATTCTTCATTGAACAAAAACGAGAAAATTGTGCCGTCTGGTTTGTTTTAATATAAGGAATTTGAATTTATTTATACTTAGTTGAAGTCAGAAGTTTACATACACCTTAGCCAAATACATTTAAACTCAGTTTCACAATTCCTGACGTTTAAGCCTAGTAAACATTTCCTGGTCAGTTAGGATCACCACTTTATTTTAAGAATGTGAAATGTCAGAATAATAGTGGAGAGAATGATTGATTTATTTCAGCTTTTTTGTCTTTCATCACATTCCCAGTGGGTAAGAAGTTTACAGACTCAAAAAGGTATTTGGTAGCGTTGCCTTTAAATAGTTTAACTTTGATCAAACGTTTTGGGTAGCCTTCCACAAGCTTCCCACAATAAGTTGGGTGAATTTTGGCCCATTCCTCCTGACAGAGCTGGTGTAACTGGGTCAGGTTTGTAGGCCTCCTTGCTTGCACACACTTCAGTTCTCCCCACAAATGTTCTATAGGGTTGAGGGCAGGGCTTTGTGATGGCCACTCCAACACCTTGGCTTTGTTGTCCTTAAGCCAATTTGCCACAACTTTGGAAGTATGCTTGGGGTCATTGTCCATTTGGGAGACCCATTTGCGACCAAGCTTTAACTTCCTGACTGATGTCTTGAGATGTTGCTTCAATATATCCACATAATTTCCCCCCTCATGATGCCATCTATTTTGGTTTGTGCACCAGTCCCTCCTGCAGCAAAGCACCCCCCACAATATGATGCTGCCACCCCCGTGCTTCACGGTTGGGATGGTGTTCTTCGGCTTGCACGCCTCCCCCTTTCCCCTCCAAACATAACGATGGTCATTATGGCCAATTAGTTCTATTTTTGTTTCATCAGACCAGAGGACATTTCTCCAAAAACTACAATCTTTGTCCCCATGTGCAGTTACAAACCGTAGTCTGGCTTTTTTTATGGCGGTTTTGGAGCAGTGTCTTCTTCCTTGCTGAGCGGCCTTTCAGGTTATGTCAATATAGGACTCGTTTTACTGTGGATATAGATACTTTTGTACCTGTTCCCTCCAGCATCTTCACATGGTCCTTTGCTGTTGTTCTGGGATTGATTTGCACTTTTCACACCAAAATACATTCATCTCTAGGAGACAGAACGCATCTCCTTCCTGAGCGGTATGACGGCTGCGTGGTCCCATGGTGTTTGTACTTGCGTACTATTGTTTGTACAGATGAACGTGGTACCTTCAGGCGTTTGGAATTTGCTCCAAAGGTTGAACCAGACTTGTGGAGGTCTACAATTGTTTTTCTGAGGCCTTGACTGATTTCTTTTGATAATCCCATTATGTCAAGCAAAGAGGCATGGAGCTTGAAGGTAGACCTTGAAATGCATCCACAGGTACACCTCCAATTGACTCAAATGATGTCAATTAGCCTATCAGAAGCTTCTAAAGCCATGACATCATTTTCTGGAATTTTCCAAGCTGTTTAAAGGCACAGTCAACTTAGTGTATGTAAACTTCTGACCCACTGGAATTGTGATACTGTGAATTATAAGTGAAATAATCTGTCTGTAAACAATTGTTGGAAAAATTACTTGTCATGCACAAAGTAGATTTCTTAACCGACTTGCCAAAACTATAGTTTAACAAGAAATATGGAGTGGTTGAAAAACAAGTTTTAATAACTCCAACCTGTAAACTTCCGACTTCAACTTTAAGTATATTTGAGCATTTACTTTTGATACTTAAGTAGATTTGATACCAAATACTTTTACTCAAGTAGTATTTTACTGGGTGACTTTCACTGCTACTTGAGTAATGTTTTATTAAGGCATCTTTACTTTTACTCAAGTATGACAATTGGGTACTTTTTCCATCACTGAAGTTGTCTCCATGAGGGAGAATTTTCCTTATTTGACTAACATTGTGGGGACTTTTAGGAATTTCAGGGCCCCACAAGTATGGAAGAACAAGACCACGCACGCATGGTCTTCTGTGTTTGTTGCTGTATTTGTATGGGTGTTACTTTTTAGTCTTTTTTGTCCGTGTTTTCAGACCTAGCAGCGTTCCGAGAGGTGTTCTCGAAAGCCAAACACGTGGCCATCTTGACGGGAGCAGGGGTTAGTGCTGAGAGTGGGGTCCCAACCTTCAGAGGAGAAGGAGGCTTCTGGAGGAAATGGCAAGCCCAGGTAAACACCCCAAGAATGCATCCTAAATGGCACCCTGTTCCCTTTATAGTGCACTGCTCTTCCCCTTTGTCTCCCTTCACCCTCTCCTCCTCCTGTCCCGCCCCTCTCGCCTTGTTTCTCACTCCCCCTTTTCTCTATCACTCTGTTTTTCATCCTCACTTTGTCCCCCCCCCCCCCCCCCCCCCCCCAAATCAGGACCTGGCCACCCCTGGTGCGTTCAGTCAGAACCCATCCAGGGTATGGGAGTTCTACCACTACCGCAGGGAGGTGATGCTGACGAAGAGCCCCAACTCGGCTCATGTGGCCATAGCAGAGTGTGAGGCCAGGCTGCAGAAACAGGGGCGCCGCGTCACCGTCATCACACAGAACATCGATGAGCTACATCGCCGAGCCGGATCCACCAACATTTTGGAGATGCACGGTACTGTATCCATGGCTATGTCACCCATACTGACTTTCACTGTCCTGACTAGTTAGCTAGTAGATCCACGGTAATAATTCAATGGCACTTTCACTGTGTCTGTGTCCCAAATGGCACCCTATCCCCTGTGTAGTGCACTACTTTTGACCAAAGCCCTACATATGGTGTCATCTTCTAGTGCACTATAGGGAATAGGGATGCCATTTGGGCCGGAACATGTGTCTGACTAGCGAGTAGTGGTATTGGGGGACTCATGTTGTTATTAAAGTGTAGATTTAAAGAAGATTGTTGAAGGCCAGTTTCACTCCAGCGTGTAATAGTCGGTCCATCTTGGGTACTCAGACTGGGTTGTAGATATACCATACAAGCTTTCAGACTACGGATGTTCCCGAAAAAAAAAAATATATAGATATATAAATTTCGACCAAGTGATTGGTCGAAAGAACAGAGGGCGACTCTCGGTCGACCAAGATATATCTATATATAAATATATCTATATATATATCTATATAGATATAGATATATATATCTATATAGATATATATCTTGGTCGACCGAGAGTCGCCCTCTGTTCTTTCGACCAATCACTTGGTCGAAATGTTTAAACATATTTTTCCATATATAGAGCCACACCCTATGGGTTTGAATAGAAGCAACTACATATGCACTGAGATTGTGTGACGCTTTAAGCACACCTGTTTGATTAAATAATTAAGACACACAAATAACTCAGAGCACAATGGACACACTGTGTTAAAAAATAAATGAAAGCGAGTGCCTGTGTGACTGGCTCACGTTGTCTCGCTCTCCTCACTACGGCAGTAAAAAGTAGCCACCTTTTGCCTTAATGATAATTGTGCATGTGACTTGATGTGAATAATGATGAGAGCCCAGTAATTGTTACTTTGTTTCTAAAATCTCATTTGTTTCCATTTCTATAGTAGTGATCAAATGTCTGCCTTTTTAATATATCTGAATATTTTTGCATATACTGTAGCCAATGTTTCCATAACTGATCACATTTCTGTAGGATATAATTTAATGCCCATATGAATGAATATTTTAGGCCGTAGCCTAAAAAACATCCATGCGTGGTTTAATGAAAAGCAGCGAACAGACATTGTTTCACATTCTTTAATAAGCTCCATCTCGATGTATTGTACAAACCTCGTTTTGCTCGACAAAGTGCCATGTAAGCTCTCCTCTGTCTTTGTGACCAGGCTATATGAGCTGTGGTCATGTTTTATTTCCTACTCCCGCTCTGTGACCACAGGCAGTTTGTTTAACACCCGCTGTATGAGCTGTGGTCATGTTGGGGTTAACCACAAGAGCCCCATCTGTGCTGCCCTGGAGGGCAAAGGGTAAGTCAGTCAAACTCAGGTCAGCATTTCCTTGGTGTTGTTACATGTACATACTGTTACATATAGTAACAGTATTTATTGCCATCTTGCTCTCTCTCTAGTGCTCCAGACCCTAACACCAGTGATGCTCAGATCCCTCCTCATGACTTACCCAGGTGGGACCATGGCTTTTTGAATTAGAATACTTAGTAATAATAACTTAATAGGATATCTATGGGTGGGACAAACTCGCTTACATCTTGTTTATACAGCGGGTGGGTCGAATCCTGATTGGTTAAAACTGCATTCCAGCCGGTGTCTATTCCACCAGTTGCCAACGGCTAAAGTTATGACATTAAAATACCTATTTACTCTGTTCCATCTGACTGTGCAATCCACTCACTGTCTCATCAGCCCAGCCAGGCAATTTATAAACTTGAATCTCCACTATAAAAAGTATCTAGACTTTCTCACATTTCTTTTAGACTAACATTTTGTTTTCAACAGGAGATATTTGTATAAACCTTGCTGTCTGTCTCTCCGACATTTGCAACATTCTTTCAATATTCAAATTCGATCTTCTGCTGTCCCATAGTAATGAACGTGACCAGACAGGCAGGCAGCATTTGTTGGCCAGTCGAAATCATGAATCAGCTGGTATCATTTGTATGGATATATACAAACTAATTTCAATTAAACAAAGGTCAAACGAAACGCAGCTAATATGCAGTCTTTCCAGCTTCAGATTGAAGTGATTGTGTTACTGTAGCTGTGTTGTTGGCTAGCTACGGTGTCCTGACAAGTGAGCACATTTAGAACGAACGTCCATAGATACTGAACAAAAAGACTGAACAACAGGGTCGCATCTCTAGCAACCCTTGCTTTGTGTTGGGATTATATCTTGTAGAAGGATGAAGTAGTATGAATAAATTAATCAAAATAATGTTTTTAATTAAAATATGTCAATCATTATTTGAGTATGTTGGTAGCCCGTTGTATAAAAGTGATAATGCCCTCGAAAGCCGGTGTTTGGAGGATATATTGGCACAGTTTGCCACACCTGTGCCGATATATCCTCCAAACAGAGGCTTCTCTGGCATTATCACTTAATTAGAAATGTTATGATTTCTTGAGTTTGTTCTTATCTTCACTTTTTAGATGGCAGTTGATCACAATCATATGAATTGTTTTAGATCGTCATGTAGGAAACACGTTTAAGTGGTCTAACTGTGTCTGCGCCTCACCAGGTGTGAGCAGGGTGGCTGTAGTGGTCTGCTCAGGCCTAATGTGGTCTGGTTCGGGGAGACTCTGGACTCCGACATCCTGACTCGCGTTGAAGAGGAACTAGACCTCTGTGACCTCTGCCTAGTGGTGAGTGCGGGTGTGTGTGTCTGTCCATTCTGTCTTTGTGTCATTTTAATGCGTGATTTTAAAAAATGAGACCCTGAAGAGATTTCTCTACAATGTAAAATATATAATAATCACAAGATGATATGTGCGTCTTCCTCGTGTGTTTTAGGTAGGTACGTCCTCCATAGTGTACCCAGCAGCCATGTTTGCTCCCCAGGTGGCGGCTAGAGGAATACCTGTAGCTGAATTTAACATGGAGGAAACACCCGCCACCATGCGCTTCAGGTTATACACATACTGTAGTCCAGTTTCTCCTAGTCCTGGGGACCTTTAGCGGTGCTTTGTTTGCCTAACAATAACACACTTGAATCAACTAATCAATTCATCATCAAGCCTTGGCTAACTTGAATCAGGTGTGTTAGGGGGATAAAATGTGCACCACTTTTGGACCCCAGGACCACTATTGGGAAACATTGCTGTCACTTCATACTAATGATTCCCTATGGCATCCTTTAACACCTGTGTCTCTGTGTTGCAGGTTCCACTTCCAGGGCCCCTGTGGGACCACCCTGCCCCCTGCACTGGCACGCCACAACAATGAGCCCTGACTTCCCCTGGCTGAGCCATAGCGCAGTATACATAGACCAGACTCTAGTGCTGGATGGGTGTGCTCGGGTGTATTCATTAGGGCAAAACATTTAGCAACAGTTAACGTTTTGCAACACAAACAAGCCCTTATTGGACCATTTCAGGTTAGTCGCTCTTCGTTTCAGCCATCTGCTTCTGTTTGGTTCCTAAAGAATACACCCCAGTTTTGTGAATGTAATGTATGCTATAGAAAACAGACTGTGCTGACAATACCCCACACTCCATAGGCTACCACTCTGGATTTGTGTTATTGCATGAAATGACAACCATGTTAAAACAAATAAATCACAATTATGACATGTCGTCCGGTATCTCAAGCACAATGATTCCTTTTCCATTTGCCTTGGCATCTTCATCCAATATCAAAGCATTGTATCATGGTGGTCGTTGCATGTCAGATGGTACTTTTATCATATGTATAGATTATATATAAAATGTGGAAGGTTCATATCCGACCATAGATGCATTGTAAATGCTTTTTAAATCAGGTGTGTGCTGGCAGTAGAGGGCAGTGTTTAGCTCTCTTTGTGATTGTCTTTGTCTACAGATTCACTCCTACCTGCTGCATCTTATTGCCTGTTCATTGTAAAAGAGAATGTGTTCTCAGTAACCTACCTGATAATACATTAACTCTTATTGTCAGTTTGAGTGGTTCTGAAGCCTGGTTGTACTTTACTTCTGACTATTATATTTGTTCATTGGTGTGTCTGTGCCTTCAGGATGACTGGGTTAGGGATGGAGTAGGGGTTATGATAGCAACTACTCCATTTCTAGTGATGCTGTGTGTCAGTCTGTGTGTTATTGCAGAGGGTCATGTTTATGTTATCACATTTTATTAGACTGTTTTAAGGACTAAGGGAAATTCATTGAACAGAAATACCAGGTGCTGTTGCTTTTTTAAATCTGTCTTTCTGTGTTTTTTGCCTGCATGACATGTATGAGAGTGTGTGTGTCAAGCAGTCACCATGTGGGTGGGTGTGTGTTCATAGAACTGTCAGAGGAAATGTACACTACCGTTTAAAAGTTTGGGGTCACTTAGAAATATCATTGTTTTTGAAAGACGAGCACATTTATTTTATGTCCATTTTAAAATGACATCAAATTAATCAGAAATACAGTGTGGACGTTGTAAATGACTATTGTAGCTGGAAACGGCAGATTTTTTTTAATGACATATCTACTTAGGCGTACAGAGGCCCATTATCAGCAACCATCACTCCTGTGTTCCAATGGCACATTGTGTTAGCTAATCCAAGTGTATCATTTTAAAAGGCTAATTGATCATTAGAAAACCTTTTGCAATTATGTTAGCACAGCTGAACTGTTGTCCTGATTTAAAGACTCAATACAACTGGCCTTTTTTAGACTTGTTGAGTATCTGGAGCATCAGCATTTGTGTGTTCGATTACAAGCTCAAAATGGCCAGAAACAAAGACATTTCTTCTGAAACTCATCAGTCTATTTTTCTGAGAAATTAAGGCAATTCCGTGTGAGAAATTGCCAAGAAACTGAAGATCTCATACAACGCTGTGTCCTGCTCCCTTCACAGAACAGCGCAAACTGGCTCTAACCAGAATAGAAAGAGGAGTGGGAGGCCCCAGTACACAACTGAGCAAGAGGACAAGCACATTAGTGTCTAGTTTGAGAAACAGACGCCTCACAAGTCCTCAACTGGCAGCTTCATTAAATAGTACCCCCAAAACACCAGGCCACACTGGCCAAATTAAAATAAAATATTAAATGGACAAAATAACAGAAGAACTCTAGAAGGCCAGCATCCCAGAGTAGTTTGTAGGGCAAGGCAGCTCTAACAAACATTTCCAATCTCATTAATTGGACTCCAGGTTAGCTGACTCCTGACTCCAATTAGCTTTTGGAGATGTCATTAGCCTAGGGGTTCATATACCTTTCCCATGTTTACTTTAATAAATATTTGTTTGTTATTCTTATCTCCTTTATCTCCCTTTTTGTTACGGGTTATGAGCCATAAGTTGGTTGTGTGCTGCGTTCGAGAGGGCAACAATGGCTCGTTTTCAGGCCCCTACCCACGCTAGATACTCTTGCTCTTCTTGCTGTAGGAACATCGGTCCGAGGAGGTGAGTACAATCTGTTGTGTACCTCGGTGGGAGATTTGGGAAGGGTAGTGCTATTTGCTATCCAGAGCTATAGCCTTTCTTTTCCCCTGTTAGGCTGAGTGACATGTTCAACTTTGGAGTACGTTGGGCATGGTTATTTTATTTGTTTTTGTGTGGTGTCCGTGGACTGAGCAGTTGTCTCAGGGTCTGTTTCATGGCTTGGGAATGCTGGGGGATTTTTCCATGCCAGCGGGCAACAGTGTGTAATTACCCACTGCGAATCCGCACGAAGAATAGGGTAGAGTTATTGTATGTTTTGGGGAAGCTCCTTATGTATCATCTCCTGTGGTGCCCAGTGAGATTGGCGTTTCTCTTGTTGTGGTCTGGTCCGGTGTGCTCAGCAGAGGGGAAGAGCAAGATTATTTTTAGCAGTTACTTGTGACTATCGCGTGTAATGTAGACAAGTTCATTCGCGTTCCATCAGAGGAACTGTTAGAATGATGTACTAAAGATCAGCTGTTGAAGATGGCTGAACACTACAAGATCGAAATAGTTCTAAACATCTAAAAACATTGTTAGGCTGATATTGAAGGCCAATCTGATGGAGAGTGGTATACTCGACGTTACCACTAGGGCAGCCTCTGTCGAGGACTCGCAGTCTCCCTATGGAATACTGAAGTATAATTACAAGCATTTCATAAGTGTCAAAGGCTTTTATTGACAATTACATGAAGTTGATGCAAAGAGTCAATATTTGCAGTGTTGATCCTTCTTTTTCAAGACCTCTGCAATCCACCCTGGCATGCTGTCAATTAACTTCTGGGCCACATCCTGACTGATGGCAGCCCAGTTTTACATAATCAATACTTGGGAGTTTGTCAGAATTTGTGGGATTTTGTTTGCCCAACCACCTCTTGAGGATTGACCACAAGTTCTCAATGGGATTAATGTCTGGAGGGTCATACCCAAGAAGACTCGAGGCTGTAATCACTGCCAAAGGTGATTCAACAAAGTACTGAGTAAAGGGTCTGAAATCTTTAAATAAAACAATTTGTAAAAAATTCTAAAAACCTGTTTGTGCTTTGTCATTATGGGGTATTGTGTGTAAATTGATGAGCTAAAAAACAATTGAATCCATGTTTGAACAAGGCTGTAAGGTAATAAAATGTGGAAAAAGTCAAGGGATCTGAATACTACATATCTGTATATCAAAATCCAAACTGGTTTTGCAGCAGGCTTCTAAGAGAAGCACATCCAATGTTGAAAAGGGGGCTTTTTGCTGTTATACAGATTAATAAACACCATTTCTGGTGGATTGACAATGGAACCATGTTTAAAGTATGCTTTTTAACAATTCCAAAGTATAGGAACCAAGTGGCATACATTTTTAAGTGAAGTATCGGAGTCTCTGCGCAATTCCATTACCTTAGAATTGCCCAGAGAGCGAGAGAGATTTGAAGTGACAGGTCAGTCTCATGTATGTTTTGTTTAGAGGAGGTGGATAGAGGTGGAGCGCTAGAGAGAAGGGGAGAACAGGAGTGTGGCTGTGTGTTGTGCTCTGAGTGGAGAAAGAGTGGTGTGGGTGTCAACTTTAGGGCCCTAACACTATTCTCAAGCCACACTTTTGTGTGTGTGTGTGTGTGTCAAATATTAGGTTTGCAAATGGAGTGTGCATTTAGGGCAGCAGCTAACACAACACTAATTGCACTAACACTGTTTTGATACAAGTGGAGGGAAATTATACGCAAATTCCGCTAACAGTGTTTGGATACCAGTGGAGGAGGGAGATTAAATATACACTATATATAGAAAAGTATGTGGAAACTCCTTCATTTTGGTGGATTTGGCTACTTCAGCCACACCCATTGCTGACAGGTGTATAAAATCGAGCACACAAGCATGAAATCTCCATAGACAAAGATTGACAGTAGAATAGCCTTACTGAAAGCTCAGTGACTTTCAACATGGCACCATCATAGGATGCCATC
The DNA here is from genome assembly GCF_013265735.2 of Oncorhynchus mykiss. Classification (NCBI taxonomy): domain Eukaryota; kingdom Metazoa; phylum Chordata; class Actinopteri; order Salmoniformes; family Salmonidae; genus Oncorhynchus; species Oncorhynchus mykiss. The sequence continues at coordinate 35,738,125 of NC_050570.1, forward strand.
TTTCCAACAACTCAGTTAGACAAATGTCTGTTCTGCTATAGCTGCCCGGTAAACTGTAAGTGCATTTATTGTGAAGTGGAAACATGTAGGATTCGGCTCAGCTGCGAAGTGATAGGTCACATAAACTCACGTGTCAAACCCAGAGGAACACTCCCTCCTCCATGCTTCACGGTGGGAACCACACGTGGAGATCATCTGGTCACCTACTCTGCGTCTCACAAAGACACTGCGGATGGAACCAAAATTAAAACATTTGGACTCATCAGACCGACGGACATATGTCCACCGGTCTAATGTCCAATGCTCATGTTTCTTGGCAAAAGCATTTCACTTCTTCTTGTTAGTGTCCTTTAGTAGTGGTTTATTTGCAGCAATTCGACCATGACATCCTGATTCATGCGGTCTCCTCTGAACAGTTGATGTTGAGATGTGTCTATTACTTGAACTCTGTGAAGCATTTATTTGGGCTGCAATTTCTGAGGCTGGTAACTCTAATGAACTTATCCTGTGCAGCAGAGGTAACTATGGGTCTTCCTTCCTATGGTGGTCCTCGTGAGACCCAGTTCCATCATAGCGCTTGATGGTTTTTGCGACTGCACTTGAAGAAACTTTCAACGTTCTTGGAATTTTCCAGATTGACTGACCTTCATGTCTTAATAAAGTAATGGACAGTCGTTTTTCTTTGCTTATTTTAGCTGTTCTCACCATAATAATTTACCTAATAGGGCTATCTTCTGTACACCACCCCTAACTTGTCACAACACAACTGATTGGCTCAAACGCATTAGGAAGGAGAGAAATTCCACAAATGAACTTTTAACAAGGCACACCTGTTAATTTAAATGCATTACAGGTGAGTACCTCTTGAAGCTGTTTGAGAGAATGCCAAAAGTGTGCAAAGCTGTCATCAAGGCAAAATGTGACTACTTTGAAGAAAGTATAAAATATATTTTGATTTTTGTTTAACACTTTTTTTTTTTGGTTACTACGTGATTCCATATGTTATTTCATAGTGTTGATGTCTTCATTAGTATTCTACAATGTAGAAAATATTCACTGTGGGGACGACGTCATCGATGCATTTATTAATGAAGCCGGTGACTGATATTGTAAACTCAATGTTATCGGATGAATCCTGGAACATATTCCAGTCTGTGCTAGGGAACGGTCCTGTAGCTTAGCATCCGCTTCATCGGACCACTTCTGTATTGAGCGCGTTACTGATACCTCCTGTTTGAGTTTTTGCTTATAATCAGGAAGCAGGAGGATAGAGTTATGGTCTGATTTGTCAAAGGGAGAGTGAGGGAAGGTCTTGTATGCATTTCTGTGTGTGGAGTAAAGGTAGAGTAGAGTTTTGTCGCCTTTAGTTGCACAGGTAACATGCTGGTAAAAATGAGGTAAAACAGATTTCAGGTTTTTGGACTGAGGTGTGTGTGTGTGTGTGTGTAACGTAAGGCAAGAAATAGACAGCACGTAAAGCAATACATAGACAGACGAGGTGGATGGAGAGAGAGGGCGTGTAGAAGAGATGCTGCTGTGTTGGTATATGTCATCTCCCCTTGTCTGGCCGTGACTGAGGTGTAAACCTGTCTCGCGGGTCCTCTCAGCCCCCACACACACACTAAGATTATATGATTATCCCCCTCCTCTTCCAGCTAGGGCTGGGCGATATATCAAACTATTTAGGATCACTCAAATGCATGTTTTAGCGTGATATTCCAAATGCCTTTATCGTACAAATCGAGTTTATTTATATTTTTCGGTTTTATGAGTGTTTATGTCCGCTTGTTCTCATGTTGTCTTTTCGGTCTCGTCTCCTTCGCTTGTTCTGTGCTGTGTGCACCTTACAAATTACACACACACACACACACACACATACACTAAGTCCCCCCTGCCTTTCACAACAACAAAGATGAGAAATCACTTCTTCCTCTCTGACAAGCAGTTTCAAATCGCTATTTGCATATGAGGTTTGGTCCAACAGAATCGCACACCAAAACACATTGAGACATTATTTTACTGTAATAGAGGAGAAGTTTACCTTTCTAACTTACCCTTTTTATCTCTCAACTCCACAAATTGTGCACAGAGCAGACAACGCTAAAACGGGAGTGTCAATGAAATGCCCTGATTGATTAATATGCAGCTATGTATTGTGACACGTTTGTTTACAAAGACATACAATTAGACTTTAATTCAACTTCTTCCCACTAATAAAAAGTGAAGTATTTGAAATAGCCTAATCGGTCTGCGTTAGCCTGCACAGAATATTAAGGTAGTAATTGCTTATTTGTATTATTACTGCTGCTAATGCATTAGGCTATAAAACTCCCTGAAATGCAAGGATTTATTTTGCAACCCGTCCGACAAACCCATCCATTATACATGGTTCTCTGTCTCGTGGACTTCCTCGGGGATGCTTTCAAATCAATCTTTTCTTGCTTCGCATTATCATCAAATTAATAGGTTGTTGTCATTGGTGCTATTGGAAAAAGGATAGCTTCAATATGTTTCAGTAAACCATTAGACAACACTTCAAAGATTAAATGAAGTGCCATCAAGTTTATGATCTATTCATTTTATTTTGGTGATTATTACATGTATTTTTCCTGTTATTGTGAACTGTAGGCTATAACAAGTTAAACTTTTCCTTTGAAAGCCTATCAGAAACCTCTTTGTAGGAGATTCTAGTAGGCTAATAAAAGCATGTTGTTCACTATGAGCATAAACCAGCCTATTATCTCTGAAGTTAATTTGTTCATTGGTGATGGATACTTTAACTGTACGTTTAGGCTACTAGTAAAGCTCTCAATAGGCTACTTCTCTGCCAGAGCACATGAGATAACTAGTCGTACTGGTAAGTGCGGTCTAAACGATTCCCTTTTGATATCATCTTACCTCCCTACATCGATTCCATTGACGGAAAACCTTTATTTACCTTGCGTGATGCACAAATTTAATTCAGCATTTAATTCTAGCTCACAATCAAGAATGGCTGTGCATTCCCTCAAGCAGTGAAGTGGTACTTGGGGTTTTCTTGATTAACAACTCATGGTGTAATTGTGATAACATACAGGAACTCAAGACCTTTTGTTCACCTGACCTAGAATACCTCACAATTAAATGCCAACCGTATTCTCTCCAAAGAAAATGTTCTTTGGTTATAGTCACGGCCGTGTATATCCCCCCTCAAGCCGATACCAAGACGGCCCTCAAAGAACTTCACTGGACTTTATGCAAACTGGAAAGCAAATCTAAGGCAAATTTAAGGAAAAGGCTGCCGAAGTTCTATCAACATATCGACTGTAGTACTCACGCTAATACACTCGACCAATGTTACTCCAACTTCCGCGATGCCTACAAAGCCCTCCCCTGCCCTCTTTTCGGCAAATCTGACCACGACTCCATTTTTCTCCTCCATTCCTGTAGGCAGAAACTCAAACAGGAAGTACCCGTGCTAAGGACTATTCATCGCTGGTCTGACCAATCGGATTTCATGCTTCAAGGTTGTTTTGATCATGTGGACTGGGATATGTTCCGGGTAGCTTCAGAGAATAATATTGCCGAATATACTGATATGGTGACTGAGTTTATTAGGAAGTATATAGGAGATGTACCCACTGTGACTATTAAAACCTACCCTAACCAGAAACTGTGGGTAGATGGCAGCATAGGCGCAAAACTGAAAGTTTTGAACCATGGCAAGGTGACTGGGAATATTTCAGAATACAAACAGTGTAGTTATTCCCTCCGCAAGGCAATCAAACAGGCAAAACGTCAGTATAGAGACAAAGTGGAGTCGCAATTCAACGGCTCAGACAGGAGACGTATGTGGCAGGATCTACAGACAATCACGGACTACAAAAGGAAAACCAGCCACTTCATGGACACCAACGTTACTTCCGGACAAGCTACATATCTTCTTCACCTGCTTTGAGGACAACACAGTGCCACCGACGTGGCCCGCAACCAAGGACTGGGGGTTCTCCTTCTACGTGGCTGACGTGAGTAAGACATTTAAGCGTGTTAACACTTGCAAGGCTGCCGGCCCAGATGGCAGAGCATGCTGGTGTGTTTACGGACATATTCAATATCTCCCTATCCCAGTCTGCTGTCCCCACATGCTTCAAGATGGCCACCATTGTTCCTGTACCCAAGAAAGCAAAGGTAACTCAACTAAATTACTATCGCCCCGTAGCACTCACTTCTGTTATCATGAAGTGGTTTGAGAGACTAGTCAAGGATCATATCACCTCTACCTTACCTGTCACCTTAGACCCATTTCAATTTGCTTACCGCCCCAATAGATCCACAGACGATGCGATCGCCATCACACTGCACACTGCTCTATCCCATCTGGACAAGTAAAAATGCTGTTATTTGACTATAGCTCAGCATTCAACACCATCGTACCCTCCAAGCTCATCTTTAAGCTCAAGGCCCTGGGCCTGAATCGTGCTCTGTGCAACTGGGTCCTGGACTTCCTGACGGGCAGCCCCCAGGTGGTGAAACTAGGAAACAACACCTCCACTTTACTGATCCTCAACACTGGGGCCCCACAAGGGTGCATGCTCAGCCCCCTCCTGTACTCCCTGTTCACCCATAACTGCGTGGCAAAGCATGCCTCCAGCTCAATCATCAAGTTTGCAGACAACGCAACAGTAATAGGCTTGACTGGGACCGAGAGACTGAAAAACAGCTTCTATCTCAAGGCCATCAGACTGTTAAATAGCCACTACAAGCACATAGAGGCTGCTGCCTATATACATAGACTTGAACTCGCCATTTTAATAAATGGATCACTAGTCACTTTAATAATGTTTACTTATCTTGCATTACTCATCTCATATGTATATACTGTATTCTATACTATTCTACTATATCTTAGTCTATGCTGCTCTGACATTGCTCGTCCACATATTTATATTTAATTCATTCCATTCCTTTACTTAGATTTGTGTGTATTGGCTATGTGTTTTGAAATTGTTAGATATTACCTGTTAGATATTACTGCACTGTCGGAGCTATAAACCCATGCATTTCGCTACACCCTCAATAACATCTGCTAAACATGTACATGTGACATTTTATTTGATGTGCGCCACTATGATAATGAAGATGGTTTGCCTAAGAGTACCACTACAATAACATTGTCTCTGCAAAATATGTTTAAATTGTAAAAAAATAAAAATAAAAGTTTAAAAAAAGCTAGTCTATAAGAAATCAACTTTATTCAATGGGGCAAGGCAAAGAAGAGATGACACTCAAATACCTTTCATTTGACCAATACAACAATATAGCTTATTATTAAAGTACATTATGTTTACAATATCATAAACAATAGTCCTTTACATGTAGTTCCAAATGACATTTTATATAATCATACATGTGGACATAAATGACTGTGAAACTGTCATTGCTAATCCGTTCATTTGGTTTAAGCGGACACTTTTTTTCATAACGACAAGGCGAAGGTGCTCTTTACTCAAATGGCACAACAGAATCATTCACATTAACCAAGGCACATCATATGAAACGGATGCTCCAGCAGCATTGCTCGTCTTCACAGTGGGATACACACAGGAAACTGTTGAGCGTGGAAAAACCCAGCAGTGTTGCAGTTCTTGACACATTCAAACCTGTGCGCTTGGCACCTACTACCATACCACATTCAAAGGCACTTCAATCGTTTGTCATGCCCATTCACACTCCGAATGGCACACATACAGTACACAAGCCATGTCTCAAGGCTTAAAAATCTCTCTTTTAACCTGTCTTCCCCCCTTCAGCTAAATCAAATCAAATCAAATTTATTTATATAGCCCTTCGTACATCAGCTGATATCTCAAAGTGCTGTACAGAAACCCAGCCTAAAACCCCAAACAGCAAGCAATGCAGGTGTAGAAGCACGGTGGCTAGGAAAAACTCCCTAGAAAGCCCAAAACCTAGGAAGAAACCTAGAGAGGAACCAGGCTATGTGGGGTGGCCAGTCCTCTTCTGGCTGTGCTGGGTGGAGATTATAACAGAACATGGCCAAGATGTTCAAATGTTCATAAATGACCAGCATGGTCGAATAATAATAAGGCAGAACAGTTGAAACTGGAGCAGCAGCACGGACAGGTGGACTGGGGACAGCAAGGAGTCATCATGTCAGGTAGTCCTGGGGCATGGTCCTAGGGCTCAGGTCCTCCGAGAGAGAGAGAGAAGGAGAGAATTAGAGAACGCACACTTAGATTCACACAGGACACCGAATAGGACAGGAGAAGTACTCCAGATATAACAAACTGACCCTAGCCCCCCGACACATAAACTACTGCAGCATAAATACTGGAGGCTGAGACAGGAGGGGTCAGGAGACACTGTGGCCCCATCCGAGGACACCCCCGGACAGGGCCAAACAGGAAGGATATAACCCCCCCCCCCACTTTGCCAAAGCACAGCCCCCACACCACTAGAGGGATATCTTCAACCACCAATTTACCATCCTGAGACAAGGCTGAGTATAGCCCACAAAGACCTCCGCCACGGCACAACCCAAGAGGGGGGGCGCCAACCCAGACAGGATGACCACAGCTACACTGGGTCCAACGGATTTAACAAGTGACATCAATAAGGGATCATAGCTTTCACCTGGATTCACCTGGTCAGTCTATGTCATGGAAAGGGCAGGTGTTCCTAATGTTTTGTACACTCTGTGTATAACATCAGGGCTTCTGATTGTTGTGTTTAATTCGTTCAGGTTTTTTTAGTGTCATATAAAGATTAAATATATTTCGGGCTAGAATAGCCAATAGTCAACACCCCCAGGTTGTCCTATTCCATTGAGGCCTTTGTCCCATGCTGTAATACATACATTTCCCCTCCTCTTATGAATAAAGTTCTCAACAAATTATGATTGGGGCAGTACCACTGGAACTGTTTTGAGACAATAATGTCCTCCTCCAGTCTAGATGGATGCCATATTGTACAATTTGTGTCCCATCTTTTCGTAGGCCTAGATTAGATTGCATTCAAAACAATGTTTTCTTGACCTGGTTGTCAGTGTCAGCAGAGTAGGCCTAGGCTACCCCGTAATAAAAAATATTATTCTAATGTCTCCAGTCATATAAAGCGTAGTAGAATTGCTTGAAATGTGTTTTTCAAAGTCCACAGCTGCTCCAAAAATTGAAACTCATGCGCCGCCTATGACAGAGACTTATGTTAGTAGCTAGACTACAAGCTATTTATTTATTTAATGTTGGCTAATTTAGTGTTGTTATTAACCTTTTACTGCAGTGGGCTAAAACAGGGAAGTTGACATTTACTACTTTAAAAGGTCCAATGAAGCCATTTTTGTCTCAATATCAAATCATTTCTGGGCACCAATTTTGTACCTTACTGAGGTTGTTTTAAATTAAAATGTACATCAATAGCTTCTTTGCAAAGGGCAACATCTCAAGCAAGAATTTTGTCTCGGAGTAGTCTGATTGGGGAAGGGAAACTGCAAATTAGCTGTTGTTGGCTTAGAGCTTTGGAACTATCTTTCTTATTGTTCTATTAACTAATTTAACACATGGTGATATCACCATAGAAACCCCAAACTCCATCCCACCTAAACAGGCTGAATTATCAGGCAGTCATTTCATACAGCTCTTACACTAAAATGGCATTGTCATCATTTTCACAATTTTACAGTATTATTCCAACCTCAAAGTGTGGAAATACATCTAAAATCTAAAACATGCAAAATCTTGTTTTTGACTACACTGGCAATTTAATAATAATCATGGTTTCTATGGTAAGAATGAAAACGATCCATTCCTTGACACCAACAAAAACCTTCAACCCCCTCCCGACCTACCGATCTACCTATCCACCATCTATCTCAATTCATTTCAATTCAATTCAAGGAGCTTTATTAGCATGGGAAACATATGTTAACATTGCCAAAGCTAGTGAAGTAGATACTATACAAAATGAAATAAACAATAAAATAAACAGTAAACATTACAAGTTCCAAAATAATGAAGACATTACAAATGTTAAATTATGTATATATTCAGTGTTGTAATGATGTGCAAATGATTAGTACAAAAGGGAAAATAAATCAACATAAATATGGGTTGTATTTACAACGGTGTTTGTACTTCACTGGTTGCCCTTTTCTTGTGACAACGAGTCACAAATCTTGCTGCTGTGATGACACACTGTGGTATTTCACCCAGTAGATATGGGAGTTTATCAAAATCGGGTTTGTTTTCAAATTCTTCATTGATCTGTGTAATCTCAGGGAAATATGTGTCTCTAAAACGGTCATATATTTGGCAAGAGGTTAAGTAGTGCAGCTCCGTTTCCACCTAATTTTGTGGGCAGTGTGCACATAGCCTGTCTTCTCTTGAGAGCCAGGTCTGCCTACGGCGGCCTTTCTCAATAGCAAGGCTATGCTCACTGAGTGTGTACATAGTCAAAGCTTTCCTTAGGTTTGGGTCAGTAACAGTGGTCAGGTATTCTGTCACTGTGTGCTCTCTGTTTAGGGACAAATAGCATTCTAGTTTGCTCTGTTTTTTTGGGGAATTCTTTCCAATGTGTCAAGTAATTATGTTTTTGTTTTCTCATGATTTGGTTGCTGCCCTGGGGCTCTGTGGGGTGTGTTTGTGTTTGGGAACAGAGCCCCAGGACTCTTCTCCTGGTTCATCTCTCTGTGGGTGATGGATTTGTTATATTTGTTAAGGTTTGGGAATCGCTTCCTTTTTAGGTGGTTGTAGAATTTAACAGCTCTTTTCTGAATTTTGATAATTAGTGGGTATTGGCCTAATTCTGCTCTGCATGCATTATTTTGTGTTTTACGTTATGTACACAGAGGATATTTTTGTAGAATTCTGGATGCAGAGTCTCAATTTGGTGTTTGTCCCATTTTGTGAATTCTTGGTTGGTGAGCAGACACCAGACCTCACAACCATAAAGGGCAATGGGCTCTATACCTGATTCAAGTACTTTTAGCCAGATCTTAATTGGTATGTCGAATTTTATGTTCCTTTTGATGGCATAGAACGCCCTTCTTGCCTTGTCTCTCAGGTCGTTCACAGCTTTGTGGAAGTTACCTGTGGCGCCAATGTTTACGCCAAGGTATGTATAGTTTTTTGTGTGCTCAATGGTAACGGTGTCTAGATGGAATTTGTATTTGTGGTCCTGGTGACTGGACCTTTTTTGGAACACCATTATTTTGGTCTTACTGAGATTTACTGTCAGGGCCCAGGTCTGGCAGAATCTGTGCAGAAGATCTAGGTGCTGCTGTAGGTCATAGTTGTACCTAGGGGGGTATATGGGGGAGGGAATGCTGTCACATCCAGGCAGGTGTTTGTCCCCCTGTGTACTGAGGGTTTCAGGTTCTTGTCCAGTTCTGGCATTTAGGTTGCCACAGACTGGGATATATATATATATATATATAGAGAGAGAGAGAGTGTCACACCCTGACCATAGTTTACTTTGTATATTTCTATGTTGTGGTTGGTCAGGGTGTGATCTGAGTGGGCATTCTATGTTTCATGTCTAGTTTGTCTAGTTCTATGTTCGGCCTGATATGGTTCTCAATCAGAGGCAGGTGTTCGTCATTGTCTCTGATTGGGAACCATATTTAGGTAGCCTGGGTTTCACTGTGTGTTTGTGGGTGATTGTTCCTGTTTTTGTGTTTGCACCAGACAGGGCTGTTTTGAGTTCTCACGTTTCTTGTTTTTTCGTTAGTTTGTTCATGTATAGTGTCGTCAATAAATTACAATGAACAACCACCACGCTGCGCTTTGGTCCGCCTCTACTTCACAAGAAGAGAATCGTTACAGAGAGAGGGAGAAAGAGAGAGTGATAAGCTTAATTAAGGTAATTAATAAGGTCTGTGTTTATATATATATATATATATATATATATATATATATACAGTGCCTTGCGAAAGTATTCGGCCCCCTTGAACTTTGCGACCTTTTGCCACATTTCAGGCTTCAAACATAAAGATATAAAACTGTATTTTTTTGTGAAGAATCAACAACAAGTGGGGCACAATCATGAAGTGGAACGACATTTATTGGATATTTCAAGCTTTTTTAACAAATCAAAAACTGAAAAATTGGGCGTGCAAAATTATTCAGCCCCTTTACTTTCAGTGCAGCAAACTCTCTCCAGAAGTTCAGTGAGGATCTCTGAATGATCCAATGTTGACCTAAATGACTAATGATGATAAATACAATCCACCTGTGTGTAATCAAGTCTCCGTATAAATGCACCTGCACTGTGATAGTCTCAGAGGTCCGTTAAAAGCGCAAAGAGCATAAGGAAGAACAAGGAACACACCAGGCAGGTCCGAGATACTGTTGTGAAGAAGTGTAAAGCCGGATTTGGATACAAAAAGATTTCCCAAGCTTTAAACATCCCAAGGAGCACTGTGCAAGCGATAATATTGAAATGGAAGGAGTATCAGACCACTGCAAATCTACCAAGACCTGGCCGTCCCTCTAAACTTTCAGCTCATACAAGGAGAAGACTGATCAGAGATGCAGCCAAGAGGCCCATGATCACTCTGGATGAACTGCAGAGATCTACAGCTGAGGTGGGAGACTCTGTCCATAGGACAACAATCAGTCGTATATTGTACAAATCTGGCCTTTATGGAAGAGTGGCAAGAAGAAAGCCATTTCTTAAAGATATCCATAAAAAGTGTCATTTAAAGTTTGCCACAAGCCACCTGGGAGACACACCAAACATGTGGAAGAAGGTGCTCTGGTCAGATGAAACCAAAATTGAACATTTTGGCAACAATGCAAAACGTTATGTTTGGCGTAAAAGCAACACAACTGAACACACCATCCCCACTGTCAAACATGGTGTTGGCAGCATCATGGTTTGGGCCTGCTTTTCTTCAGCAGGGACAGGGAAGATGGTTAAAATTGATGGGGAGATGGATGGAGCCAAATACAGGACCATTCTGGAAGAAAACCTGATGGAGTCTGCAAAAGACCTGAGACTGGGACGGAGATTTGTCTTCCAACAAGACAATGATCCAAAACATAAAGCAAAATCTACAATGGAATGGTTCAAAAATAAACATATCCAGGTGTTAGAATGGCCAAGTCAAAGTCCAGACCTGAATCCAATCGAGAATCTGTGGAAAGAACTGAAAACTGCTGTTCACAAATGCTCTCCATCCAACCTCACTGAGCTTGAGCGGTTTTGCAAGGAGGAATGGGAAAACATTTCAGTCTCTCGATGTGCAAAACTGATAGAGACATACCCCAAGCGACTTACAGCTGTAATCGCAGCAAAAGGTGGCGCTACAAAGTATTAACTTAAGGGGGCTGAATAATTTTGCACGCCCAATTTTTCAGTTTTTGATTTGTTAAAAAAAGTTTGAAAAATCCAATAAATGTCGTTCCACTTGATGATTGTGTCCCACTTGTTGTTGATTCTTCACAAAAAAATACAGTTATATATCTTTATGTTTGAAGCCTGAAATGTGGCAAAAAAAAATATATGGTTATGGTATATATATATATATATATATATATATATATACTAGTCTGTGGCAACCTAAATGCCAGAACTGTACAAGAACCTGAAACCCTCAGTACACAGGGGGACAAACACCTGCCTGGATATATATTATATATATATATATATATAAAAACCTCTCTCTCTCTCTCTTTTTTGTACACTGACGGTGTACATGTCTGTTTGTGCTCTGGAATGTTTGTTATGGTGCTGACTGAGCGTGCTCAGAGGAAGGTCTTCCTACAGGCTAGGAGCTGCATAGAGGAGAGGCTACTGGAGGACGAGAATGAGAAACAGGTGAGAGAGACACAAACATGCTCACACACAGGCAAGCATGCACGCACTCACTCACACACACAAGGTACGTATAAACATATGCCATCTCAGACATATACACAAAGGATACCCAAAAATACACATTTTTAAGCAGATGTGTTTTCTTGCAACAGACCTTGTGCAAAGACCTTGATATGTTTCAGAGTGAGTAACAACCTAACTATAACATCAGCTATATAAGGAAATAAAAATAACCATAGCACACACAGCAACAGAACACGCACCCTTCCCCTCCCCCTCGGCCCACCTACACCAGGAGCTTATAAGAAAAATCATTATCTTAATGCCCATATTATATATACACACACACACACCTGTGCTTTGTATATTAGTTTATGTTGTTTTCCAGGCTGAGCTCTGACAGGTCATTGTTACACATGCATATTGTTTTTATGACCTCCCCGCGCTACCCGCCAAAGGTCACCAGTTTATCTGTGTACCTAAATGTATACAGCAACCTGAATTGCATCTGGAAACAGCACGTTGCCATGATGTGAAATGCCACCTAACCAGTCTGCCATTTGGCTCATAATAACTGAAACCAGTCCATCCCAGCGCTTTAATATTATCATGTTTTTAAAATAGTGTCTGCAATTTAATAGTTGGTTTTGTTAGGTTCTACGTAAACAGAGTAAAACTCACAGACGACTAGTAAAGCTCAAACCAAGTTTATTCCCCCACTGGCTCACACAGCTCCAGACCAAGACATATTTACACAAGCACTAGTATTTCAAATCAAATCAAATGTATTTATATAGCCCTTCTTATATCAGCTGATATCTCAAAGTGCTGTACAGAAACCCAGCCTAAAACCCCAAACAGCAAACAATGCAGGTGTAGAAGCACGGTGGCTAGGAAAAACTCCCTAGAAAGCCCAAAACCTAGGAAGAAACCTAGAGAGGAACCAGGTTATGAGGGGTGGCCAGTCCTCTTCTGGCTGTGCCGGGTGGAGATTATAACAGAACATGGCCAAGATGTTCAAATGTTTATAAATGACCAGCAGGGTCAGATAATAATAAGTAACAGTGTTTGTAGAGGGTGCAACAGGTCAGCACCTCAAGAGTAAATGTTAGTTGGCTTTTTATAGCCAATCATTCAGAGTTAGAGACAGCAGGTGCGGTAGAGAGAGAGTTCCAAACAGCAGGTCCGGGACAAGGTAGCACATCCAGTGAACAGGTCAGATTTCCATAGCCGCAGACAGAACAGTTGAAACTGGAGCAGCAGCATGACCAGGTGGACTGGGGACAGCAAGGAGTCATCAGGCCAGGTAGTCCTGAGGCATGGTCCTAGGGCTCAGGTCCTCCGAGAGAAGAGAGAAAGAGATAGAGGGAGGGAGCATACTTAAATTCACACAGGACACTGGATAAGAGAAATACTCCAGATATAACAGATTGACCCTAGCCCCCCAACACATAAACTATTGCAGCATAAATACTGGAGGCTGAGACAGGAGGGGTTGGGAAACACTGTGGCCCTGTCCGGAGTTAGAGGCAGAGAGTCCCAGTGGAGAGAGGGGAACCGGCCAGGTAGAGACAGCAAGGGCGAGACAGTATTCACCTTCACACCCCTGGGTCAGACTACACTCAATCACCTGACCTACTGAAGAGATGAGTCTTCAATAAAGACTTAAAGGTCGAGACCGAGTCTATGTCTCTCACACTGATAGCCAGTCCATAAAAATTGGGCTCTATAGGAGAAAGCCCTGCCTCCAGCTGTTTGTGAGTGAGCATCCAGCCAGGACGCATTGTGCCAGCTCTACGCTCCAGATCTCCAGTGCGCCTCCACAGTCCAGTACGTCCTGTGCCTGCTCCCCGCACTCGCCCTGAGGTCCGTGTCACCAGCCCGGTACCACCAGTGCCGGCACTACGCACCAGACTTCCAGTGTGCTCCACAGTCCAGTACGTCCTGTGCCTCCTCTCCGCACTCGCCCTGAGGTGTGTGTCACCAGCCCGGTACCACCAATGCCGGCACCATGCATCTGACCTCCAGTGCACCTACACAGTCCAGTACGTCCTGTGCCTCCTCTCCGCACTTGCCCTGAGGTGCGTGTCATCAGCCCGCTACCACCAGTACTGGTCCCACGCATCAGGCCTCCAGTGCGTCTCCACAGTCCAGAGCTTCTGGCAACTGTTCCCAGTCCAAAGCTTCCGGCGATAGTTCCTAGTCCGCAACCTCCACCGACGGGCCACAGTCCGGAACCTCCACCGACGGGCCACAGTCCGGAACCACCTCCGACGGTCCCCAGTCAGGGGGTCTCCAGCGACGGTTCCCAGTCCAGAGCCTCCGACGATGACCCACAGTCCATTTCTACAAAGGCGGAGGAATCAGCGTAAGGAGGGGGGGCTGCGTCTAGAACCGGAGCCGCCACCAAAGGTAGATGTCCACCTGGACCCTCCCCTATAGGTTCAGGTTTGCGGCCGGGAGTCTGCACCCTTTTGAGGGGGGGGGGGGGGGGGGGGGTACTGTCACGCTCTGACCTTAGACATCTCTGTTTTCTTTATATTTTGTTTAGGTCAGGGTGTGACGAGGGTTTTTGTATTGTCTAGGGTTTTGTATGTCTAGGGGTTTTGTAGGTCTGGGTAATTTGTATGTCTATGGTGGCCTGACATGGTTCCCAATCAGAGGCAGCTGTTTATCGCTGCGCCTTGGTCTGATTCATACGACGAAGGTGTGGCAGCAAAATTACTCTTACAATTATGTGGTGACGAGCTATAAATCAAATATTGTATTGCTGTTTGGTATCAAATGCACTTACGTCAGCCTGGAGGCAGAAGAACTGTGTACAAGAGCTGCAAATCAACTGGGATGGCCTTCCATCTCTCAGGACACCAAAAAGCGCTAGCTGAAAGCCACGCCTCCAATAAGCCACACTTGTTTGGCTGCATACCGTAGCAGAGGCAGCCTATTAGAAGAGCCAGTGAAAACACAGTAGGTTACAGGCAGCCAGTTGCCTGCAAGTTACTGCAATTTGTACAATAACTTGTCTTCCACCATGGCCTGGCCGTCTCTCAGTTCTTCAGAAGATCCACAAATATATGATTGGTTAAGGTAAGCTAAAATCGTCTATTTTCTTTCAATATGAAATGACATTACTGTAACATTATCCAACAATCATTGAGTAACATAGGCCTACTGATATGTCGAACTGCAGTATACTACAGTATACATACATAAAGAGCATGGTAGATGGTAGGTAACTTACCAGTTGTCATTTCTGAATGTACGGATGATAGATGCAACCGTGTAGTGGCTCAGGTTGGGCTGAACTCTCTGCCAAGCCTCCCTCATACTCAATCCATGGTTGAGCACATGGTCAACCAATGTGGCCCTGATCTCATCTGAGACAACTGTCCTTCCTCGTCCTCCTCTTCCTCCTATTACTCTCACTCCTTCACCTCTAGCTCTTGCTTCACCATTGACTTCCATTTTCCTCCAAAACAGGAGAGCTCATCTGAGGCCTTTTATAGTGCTAAAGCTCTGATTTCTAAGTGAACAATTCAGTAACTAGTGTTTACACCTGTGAGTAGTGGGTGTTGCCAATTGGTGTGTAGAGCTTGGCATTGTGATTGGCGTTGCTTTCCAAAAGGACTAAAGAGATTTTCATTTTGAATGTTGTGCCTAATGTAGAGAACTGTGTGTAGTGTTTTGCTAAAAGTGTGATATAGAATTGAAAACTGAGTGTAAAGCAGGAATTGTGCTTACAATTTTGCAGACTTGGTTTAGGGATTTGGTACATGAGTTTCAGGTTTCGGGGATTGCGTTTCAAGTTCCAATTTTAGTGTGTAAACAATTGGGAAAAACTGTAATACTTTCTGAGAAATTGGCATTATTGAATATTTTACACCTAAGAGATTCTCCAAAATGGAAATATTCCTTGCATTTTCCTTGCAGCCATAAGTTTGCCATACTTAATCAAAAGCCTTTTCAACGTCAGCTATGAATACCAGGCCTGGTTTCCCAGATTTTTCATAGTGTTCTATTGTTTCCAGTGCTTGTCTTATATTATCTCCAATGTATCGTCCATGTAAAAAACCTGTCTGATTAGGATGAATAATATCCAACAATACTTTTTAAAATTCTATGCACTATGCATTTTGCCATACTTTTTGCATCACAACACTAAAGTGTAAGGGGCCTCAAATGTTTTAAATGGACTGGATCTTTATATTTACCACTTGGATCCGTCCTGTTTCAGTACTAATGAAATCAGACCTTCTTGTTGAGTATCTGATAATCTAGCCTTTTTTTAGGACCTCTACAGGATCGGTGGGTCTCCCGTGGAACGATTTAGCTAACGTAGGCTGTGATTAGCATGAGGTTGTAAGTAACAAGAACATTTCCCAGGACATAGACATATCTGATATTGGCAGAAAGCTTAAATTCTTGTTATTCTAACTGGACTGTCCAATTTACAGTAGCTATTACAGTGAACAAATACCATGCTATTTGAGGAGAGTGTATTAATAAATCAATTAGGCACATTTGGGCAGTATTGATACAACATTTTGAACAGAAATGCAATGGTTCATTGGATCAGTCTAAAACTTTGCACATACACTGCTGCCATGTAGTGGCTAAAATCTAAATTGCACCTTGGCTGGCATAATACATTTGGTCATTTCTGTTGCATTTCATTGATGATGGTACAACCCCCTCCCCCCAAAAACACCCTTTCTTTGTATGATCTTTATCCAGATCAAATGTGTTATATTCTCCTACATTAATTTAACATTTCCACAAACGTCAAATTGTTTCCTTTCAAATGGTATCAAGAATATGCATTTTCTTGCTTCAGGTCCTGAGCTACAGGCAGTTAGATTTGGGTATGTCATTTTAGACGAACATTGAAAAAAAGGGGCGGATCCTTAAGAGGATTTTTAGGACTGGTTAAAACATGATAGTAAAGGTCCTCTAAGTACATCAAAAAGGGTAGGCTATACCTCAACTGGTATGCCAGCCATCCCTGGAGTTTTCCCAAACTTAAGTGCCTTCACATGAATCTTTCAGTACAGCTGTTAATTTGACATTATTCATAGAAAGAAAATCCATACAATTAACTTCGCTTAGTGGAGATGGAGGAGACTAAAACAAAAATATATGCTTAAAGTATTTTGCTACCTCTTTCAAAATATTGTTTGGTGAATTGTGGGTGACTCTGTGATTTGTTTCAGTCAATTATTTTTAGTATAGTTTCTATGTTGAAGATTAAAAAATAATGGTGCACTTTCTTGCCATATTCCATCCAGTTCACTTTATTTTTATAATATATTACACTTTGATTTTTCTTTAAGTTCCTCCATTACTTTTTACTCTATCTTATTGTGTGTGAGTCATTACCCCCCTCTAGTGATGAGGAACATTTATTACAGCTGAAATACAGTAAATGAAAAGTCCTCTCAGAGCTCCAAGTGAAAACAAAGCCCCATTTATGGAAATCTGTACAAACTTAAAGGACTATCACTCTGTTATTCTGTCTGTATCCAGATGTATTGGTTATTTATTGGTTTATTCTTAGCAGAAACCCTGATGAAGGCAGCTCACAGTTCCAAATGGCACCCTATTCCCTATGTGGTGCACTATTTTATTTCCAGAACCATATAGGGGGTCCTGGTCAGTTAGGGGTTCTGGTCAAATGTAGTGCACTATTTAGGAAATAGGGTGCCATTTGGTATGCAAACTAATACATTGCATCAGAGCGATAGAGATGTGGGGCTATCTTAGTTTTCACTCTGTGTATTTTGTGCAGGCGGAGGAGGAGAAAGGCGACATGGAGAAAGTCAAGCTGAACAACAAGAGGATCCTGTTCAATCTCCTACCTTCACATGTAGCCCAGCACTTCCTCATGTCCAACCCCAGCAACATGATGAGTCTCACCCCGTCCCCTGTTCCCCACTGGGTCCACCTGCAGGACTGGGTCATCTCATGTTTGGGTAGCGGTGCACTAGAGTAGCTAGTGTTGTTGGGTTCTTTTGAGGTCATGTTTGGGTTGTATTGTGATCTGACCGCATCATGACGTGGTCATGTTTTGAACAGGGTGTTAAGAATTGCTTCTTTGACCTCTAAGTTTGTACAGTGGTTGCGGTTTGGTTGCAGTTGTGGTTGATGTTTGGTTGTTCTCTGTTGCTGTGTCCATTGATTGATCAATATCTGTCTTACTGATGTCTGCACCCCCCTTCTCAGGAACAGGAAAGTATGAAATCAAACATCCTGGAGACTTCCCAACCAGGAAATGTGTATTCCTGTTACAAGAACAGGATTGTTTTGTATACAGTGGAACCAGGAAGTGTCTTTCCGGAAACAGTGGTGACCCTAAGACCCTGGAATGTTGTAGAATGGTTACATTTCTCGATCCCATGTAACCCTATGTCCATCAATGCACAGTACTAATGTGGCAGGGTGCTGTGGATGATACATTGTTGCAAATATAAGGTACACAGTGCAGAGAAATGCACAAGAAAGCCACATCAGTCCAATGTCCTAGAATATGTACTGGTAGCCTTAAACAACTGTCCCAGGACCAGTATTAGCCGTATCTAACTTACATACTTTTTCTGCCTCTCTGCTCAAGGAAACTACCCTGTATCAACTGTTCCTAGACCTGTGTATTAGCCCTATCGAACAACTAGTTCATGGTCTACCTCTATTCTAGAACATGTACTGTTAACCCTCTGTAACTGTCCCAGGACCTGTGTATTAGCCCTATTTAACTCCTAGCTCCCTTTCTAACTCTCTGCCTCTGTTCTAGGGCCTGTACCGTTAACGCTATGTAATAACTGAACCCTCTCTCCACTGATCTAGGACAGATGCCGTTAAATCTGTAATAACTGTTCTTTCAGGGTGATGAACCATCTAACATGAAGTTGTAAAATCCAGAACTTCCTCCTCAACCCTTTGTAACAAATCAAATCAAATTATATTTGTCACATGTGCCAAATACAACATGTGTAGACCTTACAGTGAAATTATTACTTACAAGCCCTTAACCAACAATGCAGTTTTAAGAAAAAAGTATTAAAGTATTTACTATAATAAACTGAAGTATTAAATCAAAAATTAAAAATTAAAAATAATTAAGGCGCAACAATAAAATAAGCGAGAGTATATACAAGGGGTACCGGTACAGAGTCAATGTGCGGGGGCACCGGTTAGTCGAGGTAATTGAGGTAATATGTACATGCACTGTAGGTAGAGGTAAAGTGACTATGCATGGATAATAAACAGAGAGTAGCAGCAGTGTAAAAATGGGGGGTGGGGACAATGCAAATAGTCCAGGTAGTCATTTGATTAGCTGTTCAGGAGTCTTATGGCCTAGGGGTAGAAAAGTTGTTAAGAAGCGATTTGGACCAAGACTTGACGCTCTGGTACCGATTGCCGTGCGGTAGCAAAGAGAAGAGCCTATGACTAGGGTGGCTGTAGTTCTTGGCAATTTTTTGGGCCTTCCTCTGACACCGCCTGGTATAGAGGTCCTGGATGGCAGGAAGCTTGGCCCCAGTGACGTACTGGGCCGTATGCACTACACTCTGTAGTGCCTTGCGGTCAGAGGCCGAGCAGTTGCCATACCAGGTGGTGATGCAACCAGTTAGGATGCTCTCGGGGGTGCAGCTGTAGAACTTTTTGAGGATCTGAGGATCAATGTCAAATCTTTTCAGTCTCCTGAGGGGGAATAGGCTTTGTCGTGCCCTCTTCACAACTGTCTTTGTGTGTTTGGACCATGACAGTTTGTTGGTGATGTGGACACCAAGGAACTTGAAGCTCTCTACCTGCTCCACTACAGCCTCGTCGATGAGAATGGAGGCGTGCGCTGTCCTCCTTTTTCTGTAGTACACAATCATCTCCTTTGTCTTGATCACGTTGAGGGAGAGGTTGTTATCCTGACACCACACTGCCAGGTGTCTGACCTCCTTAAAGGCTGTCTCATCGTTGTCGGTGATCAGACCTACCACTGTTGTGTCGTCGGCAAACTTAATGATGGTGTTGGAGTCGTGCTTGGCCATGCAGTCATGGGTGAACAGGGAGTACAGGTAGGGACCGAGCACTCACTTCTTAGGGGCACTGTGTTGAGGATCAGCGTGGCAGATGTTTTACGTACCATTACCACCTGGGGGCGGCCTGTCAGGAAGTTCAGGATCCAGTTTTAGAGGGAGGTGTTTAAGTCCCAGGATCCTTAGCTTGGTGATGAGCTTTGAGGGCACAACTGTCCCAGAACTTGTTAATACCTGTTAATACCTGTATAATATTCCTTTCATCTTAGGTTCCCTGCCTGAATTTGTTTCAGGACCTGTACTATCAGTCATATAGTCAGGTAGGAGTGATGTTTGCTTCCATTGCTAACTTCAACGACTTCTACATCGAGCTGGACGGCAACAACATGGGAGTGGAGTGTCTCAGGCTTCTCAACGAGATCATTGCAGACCTCGATGAGGTGAGACAGTGTGTGTGTCCCAAATGGCACCATATTTTCTTGTGCACTATTGTTGACCACTGCACAAATTGCAGCCTTTTCCCTGTATAGTGTACGTTTGGCCAAGTCTATGGCATCCTATTTACTTTATAGTTCACTACTTTTGACCAAAGTCCTATGGGTGCTGGTCAAAAGTAATACATTATGTTGGGAATATGGTGCCAAATTGGATGCAACCAGTGGCCCAACACCTCCTCTAAGTTCACTTTCTACTGTTCCATGTGTACTGACAGTGTTAGCTGGTCAGAGATCAGAGTGGTGGTGTGATCTCAACCTTGGCATTCTCTCAACCAGCTTCACCTGGAATGCTTTTCCAACAGTCTTGAAGGAGTTCCTACATATGCTGAGCACTTGTTGGCTGCTTTTCCTTCACTCTGCGGTCCAATTCAACCCAAACCATCTAGATTCGGTTAAGGTCAGGTGATTGTGGAGGCCAGATCATCTGATACAGCACTCCTCACTCTCCTTCTTAGTTAAATAGCCCTTACACAGCCTGGAGGTGTTTGGTCATTGTCCTGTTGAAAAACAAATTATAGTCCCGCTAAGCGCAAACCAAATGGGATGGTGTATCGCTGCAGAACGCCGTGGTAGCCATGCTGGTTAAGTGTGCCTTGAATTCTAAATAATTCA